>NC_140486.1:87388599-87843599 GCF_964271855.1 Acomys minous | reverse complement strand
ATTATACATAATAAGGCATTACACATACAGCAGCTATGCATTTTTTAAATCTCTTCAAGTACACTTATATACTAAATGTGCTCCTATATATGCTTAGTATCTGCTGTGTAAAATAATATTTCTTACTCACTAAGCACCCCTTCTTTAGGCTCAGCGAAGTTAATTCTCGTTTTCAAAAGAATTGTAAGAGAAAAAAATAGTAAGAGTAATTTTCCCCCACAAATTTTTGCACATTTCAAAATTAGTCTTGTTCTTCCTGAAAGGGGATTTCAAATGTGTCTGCTTTTCTTCTCTGTCCTATTCTCTCTTTTCATGCTCCCTCACTTAAGGGGGTGGCCATCAGAGCTGCCCTTAGGCTCTCAGGGGCAACGCTATGGTCTGGCTTGAAGCTTCCTGAACGTCGCCGAGGATGCAGACATCAAGTGAGCAAGTTAAACCAAGACAGCCTGTCACTGCGCCCTGGAAACCAACCTCCTGCCTCTCTGTTCTGTGTGGATCCTTCCTCCCTGTGCTTGCACTCCACCCAGGCTTCTCACCCTAGAACCCCCCACCCAAGGAGGTGGCCTGTCTAGGAGCACCAAAAGAGTCCCCTTTGGCTCTTCTTTCTTTCACACTCCACATTTGGTCCAGCAGCAATTCATATCAGTTTCATATCAAAAATCGACCTGGAATCTGACCACTTATCTGCATTGCCACTGTTACTGTCCTAGTCCAGATCACCATTATTTCGTACTTGGATCACGACGAGACTAGCTTCCTACACATTTTCCTCCCACCTTGTGTTCTGCACTGGAGCCTAAATTCAAACCCAACTATGAAAAACCTGCTTAGATTCCCCAGTGCATTCCTCTTAACTCAGATTAGAAGCCAAGTTCTTAATAGTGGTCCACAAGGACCACCATGATGCTCCCCCAGCCCTGTATCGCCCACTGTACCTTCTTGGTTCCCCTTGATGCAGATGCAGTGGTCCTCTTGTTGCTCTCGAACATTATGCTACTCCATTGGTTCCTTACTTTTGACGCCCTTCTGCCTAGAATGTACTTATCACACACACCACACGACTCGCCAGTTTTCTGTTCAAATGTCACATCAGACGTCCGTCCTCTAACTACCCGTGATGAACTAACACCATCTCCCCATCTTGTCACTATGTTTGCCTCCTCTTTGACATCTTAAATATTAATTTGTGTGCTTATCATTTGTTCTCCTACTAAATGTTAAGGGAATGACAACAGGAACTTACCTGGCTTACAGCTTTATTCTCAGAGACTAGGTTAGACTCGGTACACTGTACGTGGCTAACAAACACTTGGACCAGGTAGCTGCGTCCTAGCCTTACTTTGCATGGACACACTAAGCACATGCTCACTTGATGAAACGCATGTGTTTTATTTGTTCCTTTTCTCTTAAGTCAATTGCTCAAAGCTACTCAGGATTTACACCTGCCTATGCTATTAAGAATCTTGAGAAGTATGAATTGTGTGGTATTTTTAAAGAGATCCATTTTATTATTATTTGCTGTTACAGAGAAAAACAAGACCATTTCCAACTTAGTTCATGAATTAATGTGGGTACGAAAAAGATAAGTTTTCCTGTTCTCACTGGGGCCTAGAGCCCCTGCAAGTGCCTAAGTGTCTAGTGGTAAGGCTGCACACTTCTCTAGCCATAAGGAAGCACTCTGCCCCATCAATACCAACCAGGGGCCAGCTTTTAAATACATATATCGAACACTGCTTTCTGCCTATCTTCTAAATCATCAAGCTGTGAGGATGGACTGGAGTTCCTGGCCAGGTCTGGGTGCCGCTCACTAGAAGTGCAATCTAGCATTATCACCCCCCACAAAGGGAAGGGCAGAGTCATCTCTCAAGTGCCACTCTAGGGCCATTGGTTTGGACAACCAACTTCAGACACATTTCTGCTTTGTTTCTGTTCTGCTCTTCTTTTTTTTTCTGTGATTTATATTCACATATGAATTCATGGTTTCCAAACGGTGTGCTATCATACCCTAAACAGTGTGTTCTCGTGGCATTCTCTAACAAAAGGAAGCAAGCCTGTCACAAGGAAGTCTATTGATCCACCTTGCAATGGAGAGAACAGCAGAAAAACAACAAAGAACGTCCGCACGTTTTATGAAACATGTGACCACCTCATCCCATGAATCTGTTAGACAAGGCAAGGGGTGGGGCGGGGATGAATACCTTTACCTTGTCCTCGAACCTAGACTTGGCTCTCAAAGACAGGCATACGCTACACCTTTGCTGGAATTACTTCTACTAACACCATAGCAGAGATGATGGCATCGTTTTGATTTCTTTAAGCTTTTCGTTTGTGTCACCAACAGTTACAGGACTGAAAAGAGTGCTGTGAACTCGGAGGGTTGGCAGCCTCTACCGGGAGGCTCTAATGGAAGACGCAGCTGGCGAGTAGGTGGGAATTGTTACCTGAGGATACACAGGAGTCGACACAGAGAGGACAGAGTAAGATTAGCCTAAGGGTGGGTCCTGCATCCCAGAGGCAATTTTGAAAAATGAGTAGTCAAAGAACCTTGGAGCAAGCCTAAATCAGATGGCTTGGAACTCCACTGTCTGGGCAATTCCCGTTCTTCCGTGTTTTGAATCACTTAGAACGACGCCCCATAGAGTAGCAATGGCATCCGTGTTCAAAGTGTCCCTGGGCCCCTCTACCTCTTTTTCAATTATGGCCACGCTGTTTTCTTTCCTCTGAAGGTTTCTGTCGGAGGCATCACAAAGATGTTTTGCTTCATAAATTTTAGAGAAAAAAAACAATAATAAACGTGTGTTTCCTGTCTCTTTCAATCAAATTCATTCAAAATAACAGCACCCGCCATGACCGGAGGTTGTAGGGAAGGAAGAAGGAAAGTGGGCAGAAGGGACTGTGTGAATTGTTCCCTGCAGCTGCTATTTCTCCATAACAATTGTTCATGCAAAACAAAAGGCTGCTTCAGAAAACCCTGAGCGGACACAAAACCAACAGAAAAAAGAGGCGGTTAGGACAGTATTTTAGAGATCAAACCACTTGGATTTGCTTGAGCCTGGTTAGGTTTCCTGGTAGTTTCATTTGTAACACAGTCATTAATATAACAATACAATACACTATAGCTAAAATGACAAGCATCGACAGTATTGTAAAACATGTTATCTGTAGGTATCCACGGTTTCTTCTATCTTCCACAGTGCTGGGGATAAAGATAAAGGTTACATTAACACAAGGAGGCAGTATAGTACAGTGGTTAGGCGCGCAGGCTTAGCGTCTCATGGAGCTATTAGCCTTGGATAGCTGGTGGGGGCAGGAGAGGTCAGTAGTTTTCTTTAAACACGTGACCACTGATTGATCAACCAGATCCAAGACCGGCCCCACACGCAAGAATTTTCAAACAACACAAATTTGATCTGATGAACTGTTTAAAAGTAGAGCAGACACAAAGTTAGGTAGATAGGAAGTTGGGGGTGGACCTGGGATGAGATGAGGAAAGCAGGTGAACATGATCAAGATACGCTGGGTGAATTTTCAGAGAATTAAGGGAAAGCATTAAGTGAGGGTTTGGCATGACAGCAGGGTGACGCCCTAGCTTTTGCCTCTGCTAATATGTAACCCGAGGCAAGTTTCCAAACCTCCCCTAAAGATTTGGTTTCAAATAGACATGGACACTCATCTTCCTGTAAGGATGAAGAAAGATAGTACTTATGAGGGTTGAGCAGTCTCCAATCCCAAGCGATCTCTCGCTGAACGTTTGTGCTTATGGTCAGCGTGAGGTCATTCGTCTCTCCTTCAGCCTTTCCTGTTTCTAAGCAAAAGGAGAAAAGTATTTGGAAGCAGCCGGCTGTAGGCTTGTCAGATGGTCTACCCAGGGAGAGTGAGGTGACCGACTGCTAAGCTGAGCTTTGCTGATGCCCAGCTCTTACAGGCACTGAGCGCCATCCCTTCTCCCCTTCGGGCACATCCCCTTTGGGACTGCAGGACGCCAGGACACCACAGCCAAGCCTGTCCAGATGGGAGGGAAGTATATTACATGTGAGAGTTCAGGTTGTTGCCCTTCAGGAAGCAAGAATTACAAAACGTTTATACTGTCCTGGAGCAAAGGTCTCTGGTGATGAGAGATAGCCATGGGGCATGGAGTCCAAAGGCTTCTGAGGAAAGCACACACACACACACACACACACACACACACACACACACACACACACACACACACACACACTTTAAAACAGACAAAAACAAGCAGTGTTCCTAGCTTTAAAAACATTTCCAGAAAACATTTACTTAACTGAGTTTAACTTCCTAACAACATCAAGAATGCCCAGATGTGTGTGTGAGAGAGAGAGAGAGAGAGAGAGAGAGAGAGAGAGAGCGCACATTATTTAGGTCTCTATGATACTATCAAGAAGGAATTTTACAATTATAGGTTTCCTGAAACAAAGGAAGCAAAAGGTCCCCTGTGCACCAAACTGATTTCACCACTGCCTTGGCCTCAGAGTGAGTGACATCTTCACTCGTCGTGGCTTATGGACTATCTGCGTGGCCCCATCAGGCACAAGAAGTCTGATTACATGCCAACTCCAACCACTGCAGCTGCTAAACCATTTATGATCCGCCCATTATAAGAACCCAGAACGCACAAACATGAAGATATTTGCCTGTGTCTGAAGCAGCACACTCGCTAACGGACAATGAGGTCAGCAGGCTTGGAGCCAAGGGGAGCCCTCCACCGAGACGGAAATTATAGTGTTGTTGCTGTGTCGTAAGACGCCTCTATGAAATGGAGCATTGTGTTTCTGCTGAGTCGTGAACAAAAAATAAATCAGGGTCTGGCTTCCTTGCAGGCAAAGGAAGAGACGTGGTTTTGCTTTCTTGGATGTGGAGATTTTCTTGGTCCCATAGAGTGTACATTTTCTCATCTTTAAAAAAAAAAATCTGCCTTTTTTCAAAGGAAGCTGTCTTTGACTAAAAATTGAAAGTATATATCCTGTGTGGATGTCCTTTGTTCTGCGCATTTTCAGGAGGGCACTCCCTGTGTGTGAGTGGCTTGCCAGTGCAGAACCTTAAGGGGAGGGAAGCAAACACTGCAAGTAAGTCCCACGGGTGACACTGTGTTTCCTTGGGCCATCCCCAGCAGCCGATTAATGCAGAAATGTCGTCCACACTTAGTGACCTGAACCACAAGGCTTCCCTGAGCCTTTAAGACTGACTTGGGTGGGAAATAAGGCGTATTAGCTGGCATACAGAAGGAGAGGTCTGTGGCAGAAGCCTCAAACAGGCTGCGGTGGTTATTAGTCACGAAAGAGCAAAGGTTACTCTCGTTCACCTTTTACATTTTTAGCTTTTGTTTTTATTCCTTGGAGTTGTATAAAGAGACGCTCTATGCCACAGGCTACCTAAAGTTATTTTTTTTAACCCGAATAAATGCTCTTATGATTCCAATTACCTAATCCAATCCTATTTCCCCCGTTTCAATACTCCAGACACCTCTTTTGGGTTTGAGAACATAAAAACCTAATTTTCATCCATCAACCTATGTTGCAAATTGGTTTCTTTGAGAGTCTTAGTCCTTAATCTCTGTTGCCTTTTAGTTTCTTGTTGCTTTCAATCGAGAGGCTATTATGCTCACTCACTAGAGCAGAAGGCAAGAAACGGCCAGTGACATATACATATATAAATATGTATATCTTGTACCTTTGAAAAACATTAGCTTTTAACTACCATTTATCAAGCATTGCAGTGGGTGTCTCGCTAATGGCCTTAAAACACAGTCCCTTTCGATCTAAACAACGCTTTCTAAAGTAGAACCTATTATCTCCATCTTATATTGGAGGGAATTAGGACTCAGAAGAGCAGAAGGATTTGTCCTGGGTCATAGAGAGCCAAGAGTTAAATCAGGGTAATTTTTAACATCCATTACACAACGCTCCTCCCAAACTCCAAGTTTGTTTGCTCTGGGCAGATATTATGCTTCTATTTCAACAGCTAAGGAAAAAGAGGGAGGTGGCAGCTGCTAAGTAGGGGCAAAGCAAATGGGAAAATCCTGCAGGTCATTAAAGGTCAAACACTCCCAGAGCTCCTACAAGAGTGCAGTACAGTTCCCACCCTCAGAAAGCTAATCGTTTAATTGAAGAGACACATAAGAATAGAAGTTGGACCAATGAGTGCTGCAGTCCAGGCAGTCCCACAGTATTTCGTGTATGGGGAGTGGAAGGTGTCCCTCCCCCCGCCCCCCCCCACACTGCTTGGCAAACAGTTGAAAGCATCAGTTTTACCTACACCTATTTTATTCTGCTCACTAAGAACATCTGTCATGTGTTTGCAGAAATTAAGGCACCATTACGTTGATCGTGGATATGTGAAGACTTTCAAGCCAGTGTGGTGGGAAACCTGCTCCTGTACTCTCAAATGTCAGTAGGAGTGAAAAGTGATGCTTTTTTTGGGAGGAGGGGGGCTTTGTTTTGTTTTGTTTTTTGAAAGAAAACCAGGGACATGGACAAGATTTCCACAATTTGTATGTTTTATTGAGGAGCTCCTGAGGGAAAGAGAGACCTATGAGAATGTTAAGTCAAGCCTTGCTCTACATTAAAGATTTATTTATGTATGTATGTATATAGATATTCTATTGTGTATATAACAGAAGAGAGCATCAGATAGAAGAGGGCACCAGATCTCATTATAAATGGTTGTGAGCCACCATGTGGTTGCTTGGAATTGAACTCAGGACCTTTGGATGAGCAGCCAGCGCTCTTAACCGTTGAGCCATCGCTCCAGCCCAAGCCTTGCTCTTATGACACCAAACTAGAAATACTTTAATATCTGCTTAAATTCCCTTTTTGCAAATACACAGTGGGCTGCTCCATAGCTGTTAAACAGAACTTAGTATTTATTAAAGAAAATCTCTGTGGCAGATGGCTGAGTGAAAGGCAAAAAAAAAAAAATTTTTTTTAAGTATGATATTGGGGGCTGGAGAGATGGCTCAGTGGTTAAGAGCACGGCCTGCTCTTCCAAAGGTCCTGAGTTCAATTCCCAGAAACCACATGGTGGTTCACAACCACCTGTAATGTGATCTTATGCCCTCTTCTGGCCTACAAGTATACATGCAGGCAGGACAATGTATACAAAGTAAATAAATAAATATTTTTTAAAATTATGATATTGTCTGCATTATATTTACAATACAGCTATATATATACACATAAACAAAAATGTACACATAGCATGCATAAGATATATGCATAGAAAGCTATCTAGGAGGGTGTTTGCTGACACGTTGGCATTGGCTGGGGAAATCAGGATTGCTTTTGTTTTTAATGTTTTCCTATATTGTTTAGACTTTCTGTGCCAGTCTATTATTTTTGCAATCAGAAAAAGGGAAATAAGACAACCGTCTTGTCTGGGGAGAAGAAGAGGATGCATATTTCAGGCATACATATTACCACCTATTTTCCAGAAAGAACATTTCAAAATATATGTCTATTGATGCACAAATACCTTCCCTTCCCTTGAACAAAGTGACTCCGGCAGCAGGTACTAAGTTGGACCTTTGTGGATTTGTCATCATTGGAAAAATCGCTCCACATCAAAAACTATGGCTATGAGATTAGACTTAACCTGCTTGTTCTTGTTTGTTTGTTTCTTGTTTGTTTTGTAAAGGCATATCTTCCAATTGGTAAGTATATGTTCTGGCTGAGAAAAAATGTAGGCCTGTGTCATTTATTAAGGTCTGCTTTAGAAACAACAAACAATAGATATTATTAACTTTGAAGGCCTTTCAAAGGTAGTTGGTCAGGCTTTTAACCTGGCCTATTGCCCATCATGCATCCAAGTTTCTAGAAGAAACAAGTTGTGTTTTTATTACTTCTTTTTTTTTTTTTTTCATTACCAGTGATGCTGTGCTAACAGACTAAATGGCAAGCATGTCCGGCATGCCTTCCCAGCTTGTGTAAATTATAAATCAGACCTCCAACACTACTTCAACTAAAGAATTAGGTAGTACAGACTCAACATAGAAAAATAAAGTGCCCTGGAGTTGTTTCCCTGTATAAGAACTTGGTCTCTTCTGCAGCTGACATTCTAAGACCACTTGCATTTCCAGGGCACACGTGTGCTCTCGAGGGCTCAGAAGCTCTATGGTTCTGAACAGATCACATTGCAGAGCAGAATTCTTCCATGACCGGAGTGAGCCGACTGTGTCGGGAGCGTGTGTTCTAGATACATTCTTGTCATTACTAAACAATTATCAGCTTCTAAACGTGAGTAAGCAAACTCTAACAAACGTCATATGCTCAGGACAGAGTTACAGCAGCAGGAAGGTGGAAGAAAATAGTGGTTTTGTTGCTGCTGCTGCTGCTGCTGCTGCTGTTCTGATTTAAAGTGTTGCTGGGGAGATGGCTCAGCAGTTAACCGCACTTACTAGTGCTATCAAGGACCTGAGCTTAGTCCCAACACCCACGCTGGCTGTAACTCCATCCTCTTCTGGCTTCTTTAGACACCTACACACATGTAGCATATGCTCAAAAAGATAGACCACATAAACACATAAACCACATAGACACATAAACCACAATAAAAATAAATCTTTAAAAACAGGAAGTATAGAAAAGATAATTTACCTTACTCCCCTCCCCTATGACTGTTCCTGAGGGGGACCTCCTCCCCCTGTATATGCTCCTAGGGTATCAAGTCTCTTCTTGGTAGCCTGCTATCCTTCCTCTGAATGCCACCAGGTCTCCCATCCAGGGGACATGGTCAAATATGGGGCATCAGAGTTTGTGTGAAAGTCAGTCCCCACTCTCCAGAGGGAGGGAGGAATGGGAGGATCCAAGGGATGGGATAATAATTGAGATGTAATATGAATTAAATTAATAAAATATATTTTAAAAAAGAGAAAAGAAAAGATAATTTAAAATTTTTTACTAAATTAAGTTGATGGAAAATATCAAGAAAGAAAGAAACAAACAGACAGACAAAGAAGAAAGGCCTGTTTCTTTAACCAAAATACTATGAACGTCTATATAGACTTGTATAATTCCTAAGTTGTTCCAGCACCTCCTCTTCGTTGACTTGAGTTTCAAAACAAGGGCAGTCCATAGCTCTCATAAATACTTCTGACATTTAAAACCTCATGCTTTCTACAAAGCCACATAATTTTCTAGTTGTTCTGAGGCCAATTTAAAAGAAATTCCCAGGCTCTTAAGTAGTTTATCTTGGGCTGGAGAGATGGCACAAAGGTTAAGAACACTGAGGTCCTGAGTTCAATTCCCAGCAACCACATGGTGGCTCACAACCATCTATAATGTGATCTGATGCCCTCTTCTGGACTGCAGGTGTGCATGTATTATGTATACATGTGTTATGTACATAATAAATAAATGAGTAGTTTATCTCAGCTTTTTGTGAATGTTAAATGTTTGAAATTTCTAGAAGTTTCTCCAGTATATTCTCATTTTTAAAGCATACTACAGTATTTTTTTAAGGCTTGTTAAACACTTAGATAATTAGGTAGAAAGGAAGTGGTTTGTTGCGCGGAAGTACACCTAGCACCGAGATCCATGGACTTACCGCTTAGAAGGAATGTGAGCTTGGGCGATTCACTCAGACTCTGAACTTCGCTCCTGCTGAATTGCCCTCTTTTCTGAGTGTAACTCAGGACTTCAGACCAGGTGTGTGTGTGTGTGTGTGTGTGTGTGTGTGTGTGTGTGTGTGAGTAATATACTTACCCTGTGGTGTCTGTATCCTCACAAACAAGATTAAAACAAGCCTATCCACTTCACAGAGCAATTATATCATATGCTTACCAGGTAAGAGGTGCTTAAACTCTTGTTACCTGCTTCCCTCCCTAGTCTCCTCTGCTGTATTCCTTGGCCTATTTCCTAGAAATATAATTAAATATAATATATTCCAACTATAAAGATTTTAACATGTTTGCTTAAACTTTTGCATCGAGATATAATTTACATCTAATAAAGTATGTGGAACACACAAGAGTTTTAATTATATTTCATTACCTATTTCGATGTATGTGTGTGCATGCATGCACGTGTATAAGCATGTGCCGCAGCATATGTATGGAGGTCAGAGGACAGCGTGTAGGAGTTGTCTGCTCTCCCATAATGTGAGTCCCAGGCCCAGGTGGTTGAGCTTTGGTGAAAGGCACCTTTACTTCCTGAGCCATCTCTCCAGCCTCTAAACAAGACTCCTAAATGTGTGTGTGCTACCAGAAAATCGCTTCTCAGGCCTGAAATAGACTATTTCTTAGACGGAGATACAGACAGACTAGTGTCTCAGCACCCCAGAAGATTCCAAGCCGTCTTCTGACTTCTGCTATCATTGCCAAGCTTAAATATTGATAAATAATATAAAAATAATATCTATTGATAAATAGTATAAAAATATGTATGCACCAAAGAACTATAAAAACAATTGTTTTTGTTGTTGTTTTTAAGGAAGTGAGCTGTTTATACCAACATGGAAAATCTCAAGGCATATTCTGTATTCCTAATGTAGTTGAAAATGAACCGTGGTAATGATGCCAGCAAGGACGAGGGAAAGAAAGGAGGGGAACGTGACAGTCCTTTGAGTCTTGTTTAACTCCTCACTGAGAGTGCCGTCTTCACTTAGCGTTAGAGGAAGCAGCCACACTATCATCAGTCGCCAGCATGCCCTCAGGAGAATGCAAAATGTCAGGAAGTAGTGACGGTGACAGACCATTACTGTTTACAGAAGCAGCAGATACACTTCTCTCCCCAGATGAGGACACCACTACATCCTGCGCTGAAGCGCCTCATAATCTCTGTGTGGCCCCACCTTCTTTTCCCATAGCCAAAGAGCCAAAGCAAAAGGCAGGGAGCTCTCCAGTGCAGATCCCCACAGCCTCACCATGCTGGGGGGTTCATCAGCCTCCTCCGGGAAGCCACAGCCCAGTGCAGCCACCCTTGAGATGAGCGAATGAACGCAGCCTCAAAGAGTGTGGCGATTACGCCGAGGGATCAGCCAAAACCCACCTAACATAAACCCGGCCTCAGAAAGTTCTGGATGATCCTAATTTTCACTTATACCTTCTAACTAACTTTTTTTTTATTTTTACACTTAATTTACACTAGTAAGTATCTAAGTAAACAGTAAGAAGCAAATGCCAAAGCAATGCCAAAGCTGGCGGTTGAACTCTGCTTAGGAGAATCTGGGGAGCAGCCGCGCTGTGACTCTCGCTGATGCTTTCTCTCACTCAGCTGTCAGTGTGAGCCTTGAGAACCGCCTTCTAAACAGCTGTCACAGCCCTGGGAGCTCCTTGTCACTGGGATTTGTGGAGACAGAAAAGAACCAATGCCTGTTCCTCGCATCCCTTATTTCCTATGCCTTGGTAACATTTTTTTTTTCTCTTTTTCTGGAGCTCTGCCACTTCTCCACATCCTCCTTTAAAAGAGAGACACAAATGGTCACAGAGGTCAACTCAGTACTGGGAAAAGCTGACTGGCCATTTCCTGCCCTTTGTCCTTCATACACCATCTCACTGGTTAAAAAAAAAAAGGACTTGTTATTGTGCTACTAATATAAAAATTGCCACATTGGATTAAACTCCTATCTTTCTTCATTTTGCATCTCAACTATTTGATTTCGTCACTTTGTGTATGTGTGTGTGTATGTGTGTGTGTGTGGTGTGTGTGTGTGGTGTGTAGTGCATGTGTGTGTGTGCGCGTGCGCGCGGTGCATGTGCGTGTGTGCGCGTGTGTGTGCGCGCGTGTGCGTGCGTGCGTGTGTGTGTGTGTGTGTGTGTGTGTGTGTGTGTGTGTGTGTGTGTGTTAGCTTTTTGAATTAGGGTTATATTCAGTATTCCTGTCTGGCCTTCAACTCACGATCCCCGAGCCTCGGCCTTTCGACAGTGTTAGTTGTGGGCTTCTGGCAGACTTAGGAAAAGACAAAACAAAAGAGAGAGAGAGTAGGAAAGGCTGGGACGTGGCATCTTGACAGAGTGCTTGCCTGGTGCACACAGGCCCTAGCTTTGATCAGCAAGCGGCAGGACAGTAACACCTGGACAGAGATGGAGACAAACCACACAGGCTGAAAACGGTGTTTGTCTACCAAAACCTTTCCACCTTCCAGGCGACTTCCACTGTATAAGGCTTTATTATCTCCTTATAGGGAATAATGTGATACAGCAACATATTGTCTTGTGGCTCCGGGAGAAAGAATCACAAATCTCCTACATGCCCCTGAAACAGTGTGGGCAGGAGTCATGCCTTCAGAAGACACTGCGCTGAGAGCTCTTTGGTCATTTGCTTCCACTGTGAATTTCTTTTCTTTTCTTTTTTTGTAGGCCAGGCTGGCCTTGAACTCACAGAGATCTGCCTGCCTCTGCCTCCCGAGTGCTGGGATTACAGGCGTGCACCACCACGCCCTGGCATGAATTTATTTCCAAATACTTTATAGGAGATGATCATTGTTGACCATATGAAACTATTACTACCTTAGCAATATTATGAAAATAGAATAGACATGTTCAGGCTTGAACACATCTGTCTATAGTGGCATAGCTATATTGCGAGCATCTAGAAAGAATAGAAACTGAGTGTAACTACAGCTAGAGGCAGGATGGGAGAAGGAAGGATGAAGGTGCCTTTCACACAACACCATCTAAATCTGTAAATAAACAATAGTGTAATGTGCCAGGCATGCATGGTGGCATACACTGACCCCAGCACTCGGGAGGCAGAGGCAGGTGGATCTATGTGAGTTTGAGGCCAGCCTGGTCTACAGAGTGAGTTCCGGGACAGCCAGGGCTACCCCGAGAAACCATGTCTTGAAAAAAATAATAATGTAATATAAAATTCAGTATGAAATGTGAATTTGGGGAAGGTTAGTTTTTGAATAGTAAAGACCAATTTTCTGAAATCAAATTTTTACAGACTCTAGCAAAAAAATGGAATTGTAAGTTCTTGCTCAGTATCACATCTATAAGTCCAATATTATCAGGACAAGTGACCCAAATGTTAAACTTTCCCTCGAGGATTTGATCAACTTTCTCTCCTGTCAAAAAAAAAAAAATCCTACTTTCTAATACCAATCCTGATTAAAGCTAGACTCACACTAAATCAAATAAAGATTACTTAATTTCAAAGCTAGCTTCATGCATTTTAATGACTTTAATCTCCTATATCTTAGTGGTATTTTTAGAAAATTGACATTTACCAATGTGTATTTAAATGTCAACACTAGAATTTTTTATTGTAAAACTAGTCAGATACAGATGTTTATATAAAAATGGCACTTGCCTAACTTTCTGAATTTAAAAAAAAAAAATGGCTTCAAGATTTCCTGATAGTTCTTCGAAGGTCATGTGCCTCTGTAATCTGCTTGCAAAAATAAATCCATATCAATCACTCCCTGGCCAAAGTTTAAACTTAAAAACAGACTCAACAGTTAATCAATAGGTTGATCTGCTGATGTAGAGGGTAGCTAGGCACAGCCAGAGGTCAGCCTACTGAAACATCAACAACTTAGTCAATGTAGTTTAACATAGAGAATCCACCAAAGCAATCAGACCTTATCACACAGATCTAGTGACGTGGACTCGGGAGGGCCGCCATAAACGTCTGCTGGCACAGAATCAAATGTGTGTGTTAGGCTGCTCCATTGTATGACTTTATAGCCTATAAGTAGTCCGTGTCTACAATTAAGGTACTTCCTGATTTTCTACAACAGGATCCATTGAACACTGCAGTGTTTGTATATTAGTCATTTTTTAAAAAATAAACATGTAAATCTATAGTCCTAGCCAAAATGAATCTTCTCTGAATTATTATACGAGAAAGTTTTACAATGAGAAAAAAAAAAAAACAAATTGCTCATGCAACCTATATGGAATTGCCTTAATTTAAACATGATTTAATTAGGCCAATTTCTGAGTGACACTGCATCAGGGTTTCAATTTACAAGAATAAGTGTTAAAAAAAAAAAAGTTCAAGAGAGAACATGTCAGTTTTGTTCTTACAAAGTTGTATTGGCCTAAATCATCTACAGGATCCAAAGGTTAGTTGATCTTTCATAATAGCCTGGAAAAAAAATAAAACGTGTAGTCAGCTTGAGTCGACAAAAAATTCTCTTCATCTAACTACGACTCTGAGATACCGATAAAATACTGAGCAATTTGACATCAAACGCACTCCAGCTCTCTCATTTTGTAAGTAAATGACTCTAAAAATAATTGAGCCAAGGCCAACAAAGCCAAGTGAGAAACATCATTAGGGTCTAACGGAAAGCTGCAGCGGGGAGGGTGGGGAGGGGGGAACCTTGGTTTCTTTCTTTCTTTTTTTTTTTTTTAACTTTTAGAGACTTTATTTTCCTTCCATTTCTCCCTTTGCTCAGGTGTCTGCAGAGCAGCTCAGGACCACTCAATGGTGGCTCCAACCCACTCAGTGGCCCGCGCAGTGGGAGCTGCTGACCAGTCCTCAGTGGCTAGCTGGGAACTCCAGTCCTCAGTAGGGAACTGCTGGATGGGTACAGAGGGCACCTGCACACCCTCAGACCAGTCGGCCACCTCTGGCTGTGCAGCGGTGAACTCAGGAGCTGGTGCAGTCCATTCTCCCTGGAATTCCTCCTTGGTCACAGCCTTCTCAGCAGCAGCCTGTTCCTCCTTCTCAATCTCCTCTGGGTCTCGGTAGAAGTAAAGATCAAGCATCACCTCCCATGGGTGCTCACGGGAGATAGTGCCACGCATGCGGAGTACTTCCCGGGCCAGCATCCACCACATCAGACCCGCTGAGTGAGCTCCCTTGTTGTTGCATGGGATGGCAATGTCCACATAGCGCAGAGGAGAATCCGTGTTGCACAGAGCGATGGTGGGCAGGTTGACATAAGAGGCCTCTGTGAGGGGCTGGTGGTCAGCCCTAGGGTCAGTCACCACTAGAAGCCGTGGCTCCCTGAAGGCTGCTTGGATCTGGTTGGTGAAGGTCCCAGATGTGAAGCAGCCTGCAATAGGAGTGGCTCCAGTGGCAGCAGCGAACTTCAGCACGGCTCGCTGTGGCCAGTGTTCCTGGAGGTGATGACGCTGACGTCAGCAGGGTTCTCAATGGCAACAATAGCACGAGCTGCAAGCAGCAGCTTCTCCCAGGTCCTCTTCAGATTTATGATGTAGATACCATCACTCTTCCTTTTGTAGATGGACTGCTCCATCTGAAAGTCAAGGTTGGTGCCACCTAAGTGGGTTCCCGCGGCAAGGAATTTGAGGACATCCTCCTCCTTCATCTGCAGGACATCAAGGGCTCCGGACATTGTGTAAGCTTCCCTTTTAAGTTACGACGGGAATCAAGAACAACGCCGTATGGACCCATCCCTGGGCAGCGTGGAAAAGGCCTTGGTTTCTTTCTTGCTCTGCTAGGATGCAGTGGCAGTCCTGGGGACATCTTTCCAGCGTGTCTACCTCATCGTTATCCCTTCCTTTGCTCACAAGACTTTCTTTGAAGTAGACGTAGGAGCCGGCAAGCATTCTGAGTTTGTGAAGTCAACACCTGGCAAGGATGCCATGAGAGCAAAAAGTCTACGGGCAGACATGGTTGGACAACGAGGTCAGGTGGTAGCGACAGTCCCAAGCCTTGTCTAAGAAGCACCACGATGGCAGGGCTGAGGTCAGGGCTCTGAGCCAAACTTCCTAGGTGTTATGGTCTGACTGTGGAACATGCCCCGCCCCACGCCACCCCCACAGGCAGCGATGTTTCAACAGTTGAGTGGCACTGTTTAGGGAGGTTGCAGAGTCTTTTGGACATCGGGCCTAGCTGGCACCTGGAGAGCTTTAGGGGCGGGGCTTATAAGTTACCACTCAGCCAGTAGTTTTCTCTGCTTCCAGACTGCCGAAACAGTATAGCCGCCACCACACAGCCCTGCCCCCACACCTTTCCCGCCATAACAGACTGGGACCCCCCCTAACTATAACCCTGAATACATCCCTTCTGTTTTAGCCAGATGCAGAGGCACTCGCCTGTAATCCCAGCCACTCAGGCAGAAGCAAGCGGATCTCTGTGAGTTTGAGACCAGCCTGGTCTACAAAGTGAATCCAGAACAGCCAAGGCTACACAGAGAAACATCATTTCTATCTTAGGCTGTTTCCGTCAGAGCGATGAAGGAAAGTCACTAGTCTCCTCTCTGTTTCTAGGTCTCCCGGTGCAACATCCTAGCCTGGTATCACTGAGCATCTCTTTTACCGTCCTGTGTCTTAGTCTCCATATCTGAAAGAGGGCGATCTTTAGTAACACCCACCTCGATGTGTTATTGCAAATATTAATTGATATAAAGCACTGACAAAGTACACGGTTAATGTCAGCCATTCCTCATCAGAACTCCCTATCCCTCTGTAACTGAGACTCTCTATGGACAGTTAATTCTGGGTTTCTGCATCAGTTTCTAGCTGGAAACTCTTGCTTTTAGGAGCTATCTTTCGACTAAGCTTTCTAAAAGGTCTTCCTACAGATTCAACTCCTTGTCCGAAGACTTCAATGGCTCCCTAACGCCATCCTTGAATTTCGCTTGCAAACTTTCCTCTAATCTGTCTCTTTTCTGCTTTTCTAACCTTCGACTCCTGTCATGCGTGTTTCTATCTATCCCACGGCTGTACAGGCTCTGCTCCACACACACAGTGAGTGGCTGTAGCTGTTTGTTGATGTTATTTTTTGCTCTGGCGTCCTGGAGTATGGTTGTTTACATCTCACTGTGGCAGAGGATCCAGAAGACTGAGGTCTACCCAGAGGGAAGATTGGCCCAGAAAGCCCAGACCACAGCTCAGCGGTGGAGGCAAGGCTACATTAAGGCTGGGAGCACAGACCTCCCGCAGTGTTTAGTCTCAGACATGCTCAGTAATGCCTATGTGCATTGACGCTGTTTTAAAATAATAACCTTATTGAGGAGTCTAGGGAGAATTCTCAAGTGAGCATTCTAAAATAATAATAATAATAATAATAATAATAATAATAATAATAATAATAATAATAATAATAATAATAAATAATAATAATAATACTCTAGAGGAATTTAAAAAGCTGTAGCAACTTTGGCTAAAAATTGTAAGCCTTAACCACCCTGCTTTCCCCATGGGGGTACCCTCACCGAGAGGGACTCATTTTAATTTCTTCATACAATGCAACAAACTAATCTTCTGGTCAACAAAAGCTTCCGGCCCTATTCACAAAACTGACTGAAAACCCAGAGGTCAGTTTGCTTTCTCCTTGGTGCCACTGGGGTTTGAGGAAGATGCCGTAGGGAGCTCAGAATTCTTGGGCTCAAGAGACCCCCATCTGGTGTGCTGAGAGCCCCTGAGGTCCAAAGGGGCACTGTGAGTGTTTGCCCCAGCTATCCTTCTAGGAAGTAAAGGGCAGGCCCCCTGATGACCTTCCAAGAGTGTGCTCCATAGTAACAGAAAAAGGATAGGGGAGGGTTGGGTAGGTGGCTCAGTCAGTAAAGCGCTTGCCTTGCAAACATGAGGCCTTGTGTTTGATGCCCACAAGCCCTGTGTTTGTAAGCCCAAGTGGAGACAGGCAGACCTCTCGGGTTCCCTGGCCCGCTAGCCTAGCCTGCTTTGCCAGCTCCAGGCCAGTAAAAGTTTCCATGCCCACAAAATAAAAATAAAGTAGACAACTACTAAAAAAAAAACACACACACACCTCTGGCCGCTGGTCCTCCACAGACCCAGGTGCATGCACATCTGTATATATAAACACACCGAGGGTGGGGACAGGTGGAATCTTACATTCTTTTCTCAAGGCAGAAAAAAAAAAAGAGCAATAGCTTCCTGTTGTATAAGAAGGATTAATAAGCCACTTTTAACAGAGATATATAACCCTAAAATTCTGACTTTCAATCTTGCTCATTCAGTAGATAGCAGGCACAAATTAGTAGCCCTTGGGTTAAAAACAGAGCTCATAAATCTGCTCTGGTTGGTCAGCCCAGTGTTTTTGCCTTTTTTAAAAAAGCAGTTATTTAAATGCCTTTGTACTGGATTCAATCTTTGCAACTGCATCTCTCATATTTAAGTCCCTGTAGTAGTCCCTGCCTGGAGATGCTGTGTCCACAGTTTCCTCTAGAATTTGCCTCCTGGATGTGACCCTGAATGAATGCACTGGGACATCTGCTTGCTCCATCCGACAGGACTCCCATTCTCCCCTCGAGTGTCTGCAAGGCCCCACCAAGTGCTCCTTTTAAAAGTTACCCACCACAGCTCCTTTTATGTGTTTGTTTGTCTGTTTATTGACCAATGAGAAGAGGCCACTCCCACTGCAGTCATCACTTCCTATTACTCCAATCACCAGTTTTACCCACAAGACTCCCTAGGGTAGATTGGGTTTGCAGTACTTGGTTTTTGCCTTCCTGTTGAAAATCTAGTCTTGGACTTGGTTAATTCAGAACATGGCTGTTCTGGAAAGAGATCACATCCAAAGATCTTCTAGGTCTGTGTGATCTGGCTGGAATACAAACACGCCTTTAATCCAGGAGACAGAAGCAAACAGATCTGAGTTCAAGGCTAACCTGACATAGAGCAAGTATCAGGTAAAGAAAAGCTGAGGCCCAGGCATGGTGGTACACGCCTTTTATCCCAAATGAAGGTAAAGTTAGTTTGTTGAAGGAAGCACCCATGTTTGAAGGTATGTCTAATTAAGTGGCAGAAAAGGGGAGGAATCAGAGAAGATTTGACATTGTAGGATACGCCCAACTCTCATGAGAAAAGAGTAGAAAGGGAAACTACTTAAGAGGCAGTTTTACAGAGAAAGGAGGCAGTTTTACCAGGACAGTAACAGAGAGATAGGTTGCAGAGAGAGAACTCAGGTGAAGAGGGAACAAGCCAGAAAATGAGAAGAAGCCAGAATATTAGAGCCGATAGCTGAGCTAGTTTGAGGCCAAGCAGAGCAGTTCCAAGCTGAGAGAGAAGCCAGATTAAGTAAATCAGCTGGGAGAAGAGTTTGAGTCAGAACAGCTGAGTTGAACCAACCAGCCCAGAGCTCAGAAAGAACAAGTAAGGGTGAGATTACTAAGCAGTAAGTCTCAGAGGCTGAAAACATTCTAGGCCTAGGTTAAATTATACAGAGGCTAGAAGCTTCCAGGACGAGGCCCTGGGTTAGCAGAAGGAGGCAATAAGCCTCCCAGACAACAACTGACCCAGGAGAATTAAAGTTACTTTTACAGCCCTCAGCTTTGGAGAAGAGCAAGCTGGAGACTTCATCCTGCCTCAGATTCCCTGGGCTGAAACGTGACTGCCTTCTCTCCAGCACCACTGCCCAGGCCAGCTTATCAGGATAGGGACTTGGCCTTGTTTGCACTGAGTTCCACCAGGACACTGTAAGTAAAACACATAGCATTCCATTCATTGGCCATGATAGAGGATAGAAGACAGAGTAAGCCTTTGACATAAACAAGGCTCATGCAGTAAGTTGCTGGAGGGGAGTGCTGGCAACACACAATTAGCCAGCTGGTCATCTCTATTTCAATCCACCCTCGTCACTAACTGCCAAGTTTCAAAGCATTAAACGCTTTAGCATGCCAGGCATAGTTCAAAACCAGATTTTTAAAATCTGTTTTCCGTGTTGCCTCCCCTCTTCCTTAGCCAGTTTCATGTACAAACTGGGGGGTCGAGAAAGTTAACACTTCAAACGGAAGGGTGCTGACTCTTTATGTGGGAGCCAGTTGGTAGGGCAGGATAAACTTTTCTTGAACTCTTGCTCAAGAAGAGAACTTCTCGAGCATTCATTATTCTTGTGGCTGGAATGTTCAAGTCCATCTCACAGTCAAGACAAGCTTCTTCAGTAGGACAATTTTTTTTTTCACTTTTAAATTTCCAATCTCTTGTTGAGAAGTCTGGGAAATCAACAGTCATCCCTGGAATGTTGCTACTCCCAGATCCCCGGCTCTCCAGCTCCCTCCTTGTGGGTCAGCCTTCCTGCATGTCACCTCATCTCTCTCCTTGGTTACAATGTTTACTTCAACTCAACTGAACTCAGTGATACGGTCCCAATCAAAACAAGATCATTTCAGTTCATTAATTTCTTTCTTTAGCCCTCTAATATTGAAATCTAAAACCCGTTATATGCTTGGAGTTCATGAAAAGACCACAGGCATAGAGTGTAATTTCTTATGATGGAAGCAGTAAGCTCATAGCTGACATCCTTCTCTAGCTTAGCAATGAGTTGTTCATTTGACACATTAGGAAAAGTGACTCTCTTGAAGGAATAGCTTGTGACAACTGGTCTACCTTGGGCATTCTTTTCCTGAGGAGATTTTTCAATTCTGTTATTATCAATTACCCTTCTCAAGGGTTGTGTGGCATTATTTCTGGGGCGATGTAAACAAACTCATCTCAAATATGGAATTGACAATGGATCGAAGTACAGATACCTCCAAGTCATTTTAAACCAATAGGTTTTATTGGGCTTAGTTACAGGAGTATGGGTGAGGAATTACTTAGGGGAGCAGAAATTACTCAAAGACAGCTCTCTCACCAAAAGCTCACCCCAACGTGGGCGACAACACACAAAAGCTGGCAACTGTAAGCTTCTGTACAACTTCCAGGCAGCTCAGTCAGTGTCTGCCTTCTTCAAGTAGTTTGGCTGGTCTCTGCTTCTTGCCTGGTCTCTCTGCCTATTCTAGTCAACTACCTTAAAATATCTTTCAGCAGTCCTGATTGCTTATGTATGCTCAGAGAGGAAGAGACCTAGTCAATTTGCTAAGTTTTAGGGACTTCCTGAGGCTTTTGAGTTGTCCTCTTCCCCGGTTTAAGAGACACTTGCAGAAGGAATGTTTCACCTCCCTTGGATATCCTATGTCTTAACTACTTTTCCTCCAAGATGGAAGATTTTATCTAGGAGGAAATTCCTACATAACACCAATGTATAGTGAATTAAGCATTTCAGTTTTGAGAGATGACTCAGCAGATAAAGGCACCTGCCACCAAGACTGATGACCTGAGTTCAATCCCTTGATCTATTCCCAAAAGTTGTCTTTTGAATACTGTGCTCTGGGTCTGGTTACTCTGAGGGTCATATTCATATTTACACACACACACACACACACACACACACACACACACACACGTGTGTGTGTGTGTATGCATGTGCAAGGAGAGATATTTTATATATAAATTAACATTTATAAAATTCTAATTTCAAAAGAAAAATAGCAACATGCCCTCTTATTCTATCCATATACCCATATCTTGTATATGAAATTGACCTGGTAGAATTAATCTTTTTTATCGGTTCTATCAGAAATTAAAATGAATGATTAGGACAATTGTATATTTGTGTTTCTCACAGATTCTGTCAAACCCAACACAGGTGGTTGCTGTCGTCGTCGTCGTTGTCGTCGTCATCATCATCATCATCATCATCGTTGACATCATTATCATTGCCATGGCTTTCTTTTATAGTTCAAGACCTTAGCTTTTCTCTTACTGGTTCCAACAAGTGCCAGAATCCCTCACAGTATAGATCTGGGGCCAGGTCCGACCATGTGTATTTATTTTTATTTTTATTTTTATTTAATTAATTTATTCAGATTACATCTCAGTTATTATCCCCTCACTTGTCTCCTCCCATTTCCCCCTCCCTCCCTCTTTCACCCTATTCCCATCCCCTAGGTCTGTGACAGAAAAAGACCTCCTCCCCCACCATATAGCCACAGCCTATCAAGTCTCATCTTGGTAGCCTGTTTATCCTTTCTCTGAGTGTCACCAGGCTTCCTCACCAAGGGGAAGTGGTCAAATCCACCATGAATATTCTTGTTACATAGCCTGAGACAAAATGGAAATTATTCAGAAGACTTCATAGACCTTCTGTTCCAACAAACCCATGTTCCTATGTCCTGTGCTTGCTAGTGTTGCCCAATTTCTAAAACTCAGTCTATTCCTTTCTTGTATCCACTGGCTTAACTCGCCATGCCCCTACCCACTTAAGCCTAATGGATCCCTGTTGAACCAGTCTTCTGCATCTGGCCACACCTGTGCTCTGGTGATGACGTTACGTTAGTGCATCAGCCAGGTTTCAGCATTTCATGTGGTGTCTGTACAACACCATAAGCTATCAACTGCAGCTAGAGTCTCTGTTATGCATTGGATTGTGACCTCTTTAGAGATATACTCAAATCCTAATCCTGATTCTGTGGATGAAGTGAATTTGTAAACAGGGTCTTGGTAAATATAATCGGGCTAAGATAAGGTCAAATTAGATTGAGATTGGCCCTAAATCTAATATAACTGGTGTCCTTACAAGCTTGCACCCAGAAGACATACTCAAGGGAGAAAGCCATTTGACAGAGGTGGGGGGCAGATCTATAGCTGCAAGCCAAAGACTGCCCAGGACTGCCAGCAGCCAGAAGCTGAGAGATGCGTAGGAGAATCCTTTCCTCGGCTCCTCTGTAAGGATCCAACCTCATCAACACCTTAATTTTGGACTCCTAGACTCAAGAATTACAAGAGAATAATTTTTTTGCTAACCCATCAGTTTATGCTGCTTTGTTATGGCAGCCTGGGAAATTAATATAATTTCTCTTCCCCCTTTTAGAGAATTATTCAGTTCGTTTAACAAACATTTATTCAGCACCTACTATCTGCCAGGGGATTTATTTTTTCTGGGTGTTATGAAAATGCCATAAATTTTAAAAATGGTCTCTCTTACAGCCTGGCTGAGAAATGAGGTCATGTAAGTCTAGGGAGAGAGTCCTGCATGGGGTGTTGAGGAAGCTGGGAGGACACTTAGTATAGCCCAGGGTTCAGGGAAGGCATGCTGAAAGAGATAAAGGCCCAGATGAGTCTTGAAGGATGCAAGCCGTACAGGAAATCTGAGGCAGGCTGGGATAAACAGTCTTTCTCCCCCACACCCAGCTTCTTCCTGCAGCCATGGGACTTCTGTGGATAACGAATGTGTGTGATTCTTCAGACTGACACTCCACAGTGTGAGGTCGCTTGCCAGCTCGACTTTATGAAATAGGTCTGTTCTCTTTAGGATTTGGTTAGGGGAAAGAATAGGAAGTTGAGTTTGGAGGATAAGAATGTTCTGTTTTGTTGGTTTTTTGGATTGTTGTTGTTGGATAGTTGGTTGATTGGTTGTTGTTGGTTTTGTTTTGTTTTTTTTGTTTTTTTTTTTTTTTAGTTTTGGTTTTTCAAGACAGGGTTTCTCTGTGTAGCCCTGGCTGTCCTGGACTCAATTTGTAGACCAAACTGGTCTCAAACTCACAGAGGTCTATCTGCCTACCTCTATCTTCCCGAATGCTGAGATTAAAAGTGTGCTCCACCACACCCTGCTTGATAAAGGTTGTTTTGTTTTTTTGCTTTGTCTTTTATATCTAGGTATCATGTAGCTGTTGTGTGACACAATACCACTTGTCTTTGAAGATATTGCTGTTCTTGAAACACAAAATGCTTTGAATCCAGACTAAAGAAAGGAAGGTCGATCTGGGTGTGATGTCGCACACCTACAATCCCAGCTAAGGCAAAAGGATCACAAATTCAAGGCCTATCTAGTCAGTTTACCTAGAGCCTATCTCAAAATAAAAATAATTTGAGGGGATGTGAATGTGGGTCACTTGCGTCACACACTCTGGGCTCAATCACCAGTTCTGGCGGAGTGGGTGGAAGTAAGATACAAGTTCTTCCAAGAGGGATAACTGGGTCCTTCCAATGACAATGGAATACTGGTAAAACAGGAGGATGATCAAAATGAAAACATACTCATAATCTGAAAAACTGAATAACTAAAAGATGATTTTTTTAAACACACTCATATGGTTTCTGCAACCAGAGGTGATTGCCACATTAATATTTTGATAGATTCCCCCCCCACACTAGATTGTTTTCCATACGTAATTTTTATTGTGTTTGTGTCTGTGTGCTCCCGAGCAATGTGCCAGCCAGCCTTTTACACACAGCATTACAGCATAAACATTTTCCTAGGCCTTGAGAAACTCATTACAAACTTGATTTTAATGGCTCTAAAACATTTGATTGCCTGCATGCCCATGGTTTACTTAACCAGACTTAGAGTTGGCCCTTTAAGCTAGATGATAACTTTCTAAATAGCCTTCAGGTAAATGCAATGAGCTTTTAAGTGGTAGTTTTTAACGAATTTCATCATAGACAATAGTCTTATGATAGATACAAGGACCGTTTTGTCGTCAACACACTGACTTCTCAACAAACCAAAATAAATGACAAAGACTTAGACTCTATAATGTAGAATAAACAACAGTGTCAGCAGTTCTCTCACCCCCACCTGTCTGTCCCCCATCACCACCACCCCACCACCCTGTCCCCACCTGTCCATCCCCCATCGCCCCCACCCCACCACCCTGTCCTCCCACCCCCACCTGTCCATCCCCCAAGACCCCCACCCTCCCCACCCTGTCCTCCCACCCCAACCTGTCCATCCCCCATGACCCCACCCCCACCGCCCTGTCCTCCCACCCCCACCTGTCCATCCCCCATGACCCCACCCCCACCGCCCTGTCCTCCCATCCTCACCTGTCCATCCCCCATGACCCCACCCCCACCGCCCTGTCCTCCAAAGATTGTCTTCTTCTTTATTCTGAAGCTCTTTCTTGCTGGAACAACTCATCTCACCTTCCTGGTAAAGCTGGATATGAGCAGTATGTGTCCTGGGACCTCTGTCCTCCTTATTAGACTATTAGCCAAGTCTCCTGTTCTGGCGTAAGGCAAGCACCACAGTTCCAGCCCAGACCGCTGCTCTGCTCTCCTAGACAGAGTTGTCCTGCAAGTCATCTGGCTGATCCTGATCCCATCTGTTTTTCCCAAGCCAACATTCCCATCCCAGCCCCATAGGCTTTCTTAGATCCTCTCACCAAAATATTCTAGCTCATATAATGGGGTCACATATGCATGTGCATGCATACACACACACAGACACACACACACACACATACACACACACCCATGCGCTATGCTTTTGTATCAGTTTCTCTGGGTTTTGTTGTTTTGTTTTGTTGTTTTTTGTTGCTGCTGCTGTTTTTACTTTCTATTGTTGTAAACATCTTAGTCATTGTACTGCTGTTTAAAAAAAAACAAAAAACAGATCCGGCTAGGGCCAGGCACAGTGTTGCACATCTGTGATCCCAGCACTCAGGCAGAAACAAATGAATCTCTGTGAGTTCGAGGCCAGCCTGGCCTACAAAGCAAGTCTAGAACAGCCAAGGCTACACAGAGGAACCCTGTCTCAAACAAACAAAAAGTCCTTATGCCAAGTTTTATATATATATATATATATATATATATATATATATATATATATATACATACATACATACATACATACATATATTTACTGCCCACAGTTCTGGAGCTGCAGAAGAGACCAAGATCAAGGCACCAGAAAATGACACCTGTGGAACCTGGTCTCTGCCTCCAAGACTTTGCCTTCTTGCTATGTTCTCACCTGATGAACAACAGTGAAAGAACCAAAATGGGTAGATGGAAGAAGGCCCAGGTACCTCTCAGAATCATTTTTTATTAGAGGATCCCTTATAGTCTAATCACTTCCCAAAAACCTGACTGCTTAATACATTCATCATCCGGCTCCAACATAGATGTCCAAGCTCCAACATATAAATTTTGGAGGCACACAATCATCCAGACCACAGCAGTAGCCCATATACGTCCAGTTATGCTGAAGCTCCAGCCCTCGCCCAAACCACACCTGAGCCAGACTCTCTAGCCTGCTGGGCTTTTGAAAGACAGCTGTGCAGAAAAGACCCGGCAACTTCTCGAGTCACAGAGACCAAATGTCCTTGTGCCTCTGAGGCTAAACACATCTCTCTCACTTTGCTACTGGGGAGACGTACCCACCCCCTTACCCCAACGTATTTCAGGATGCACCACCCCGCTGCAATGTGGCGTCCTTAAAAGAAGTGCCAGCACTTTGTCTGTAATAAGTGAATAAGTGAATAAGTGCCATAGGCTCCACTTTGAAAGATCTTGTGTACCATATAGGTAGAAGTCCACGGAATCCGAAAAAGGATTCTCTTTTTTTAAGCACTTGTTTCATAGCCAAACCTGACTGTGCTAGTTTCCTATGACTTCTGTGTCGACTCCATACAAACTTGGTACCTACAACAATGGAAGTGTATTCTCTTACAGTTATGTAAGCCAGATGTTCAGAATCAGTCTTCCCGAGCCGAGGTCCAGGTGTCCGCAGGGCTACAATTGCTCCTCAAGCTGTAGGGGCCAGCCCAGCCTTTGCCTCTTCCAACTTTTAGAGGCTACTGGTGTTCCTCGATTCGATCCACCTGCTTCTGAAGCCATGTTGTCTTATCTTCTGTCTGTGCTAAACAGGCCTCTGTCTTCCTCTCATAAGGACGCATGCGGGACAGTGTTTAGGACTCGCCAGGGTAACCCAGGGTAACCTCACAAGTCAAAATCCTTAACTGAGTCACACTTCTCCCAACACTTCCCTTTTACAAGTACAGGAATTAGGGCCTGACACAGCCACGCGGCTATTATTCATCCTACTGTGCCGACCTCAGTGAAAGCAAGGCTACTGTGATCTTTATCTTGCTCTCTTAAGTGAATAGTCTTGCCAAAGAAGCGTTCGCGTGTGGGATTGCCGAGTACTGCTCTGGGCCTTAGCAGGAACACTGAGCGGTGTGCAACATCTGTGCTGTTCATCCTCTCCAGCATCCAGGAAGGATGCAAGCCCTGCATCCTCATCCCACACCCGGGCCTTGCAGATAAAGGTTTTCGGGTTTGAACCTCCTTGCCTTGGAGCACCAGGCCTTGCTGTCTGCATCTCATGCCTCTTTCAGCTGCACATCAATCCAATAGGGTGAGCAGCATAGGAATCATCACCCTTGTATTAGAGCTAGGCAGGAAATCAGAGGGTTGCCAGTCCTGCTGAGTTTCCACATTAGCCTGCTGCAAAGACTAATCTTCATTGAGTTCATCAGAGCTGCCTCCCCCAGGGAGAGGCAATCTGAAATCAATTACTCTTTAAAGCATGTAATTTGAATATTTTTACTGGCGAAGGTTAGAAATAGCTCTGTGAATCCTGTCAAGTGACAAAACAGATAGGCCCTGAGCCAAGATCAAACAAAGGAGACACAAAAGGTGCAAGGAAATATTAAATATTGTGGGGCGTTTGAAGGCAGCTGTGGGGGCCGTATGCTGAGTGAATTGACTTCCTATACACTGTTGGCTGTTACTCTGTTGCTGTGTTTGGTTTGGTTTGGGTTCCTATGAATGCATTGTCTAGTTTGAGGCTTGGGGAAGAAAAAGGCTGCATCCATATAGAAATTTGCACTCTGTTGCAAGCAAGTTGACAGGTCACTTTATAAACGCTAGATGATGGCGCTTCCGTTATCACAAGAATTAAACGAGAGCATAAGAAAAGCCTCACATAGAGACTTTAGTGAACGTGAATTGCCTCCCCTCTTCCTCTTCCTCTTCCTCTCCCTCGAGAAAACCACCTCTCACCGCTGAAACTTCTGAGATTCAGAGTTCCTGTCTCCTGAGCTGCTGAGCGAGCCTGGTGGGAGCCGGCGGCAGCACTGATTTCCCACCCCGACCAAGTCGTGGATGGTACAATCGAGCACACGGTCCCTTTAGGAATTTACATGTGTGTCTGCCAGCCTAAGCCAGGGCCAGTGTGGCAGTCCCCTCCGTTCAGCCCTCTCCCTGAGTAGTTTCATCTTTCCATCACTGTGAGCCTCTACTTTCTTCATCAGCGATGATAACAAATGACCCTTGAATGGCACGCCCATAGGTTTGTGTCTTAAAGGGGAGGAGCTTCATCTACTGCCGTCAATTTTTTCTGTTTTCTCCAAACCTATCTTATCCCTTAACTGCCGTGAACAAAATCGCATCGCCCTGGCATCATAGTTTCATGATCTCTACCCTAAGCCCACATTTCCATTCCTTGTTCAGTTTGTTCTTAACTTGGCCGTCCCCTCGCAAGTGTTTCCACCATCCGTGTATCCGCTCTTCAAGGGCGCTGACGTCACTCCAGACCCTCCGGCATTGCTACCTCTCTTCAGCCTCTGTGAGCTGACTCTCTGGACCGCCTGGCTCCTCTCTTGCGCTCTCTCAAGAGAAGCTGTTCACACATGTGCCTCGCTTTGAAAAAAGACCCGCATTCCCTGAGTTGCTTGCAGTCTATCTAAGGAAATAAGCAAGAACCAATTAAGTGGGATAAAGGTAGTCACGACATGTAAACTTCAACTGGTCTTAGCTCCACCCAGCTCAGTCCAGCCGCCTCATCAAGGTCTCTCCACCCCCAAATCCCACCGTAGCCCTTACAATTGCTCCCCTATGAGATCTTGAGCACCAGTGTCCAGGACTCTCTCCCTCATAGCCGGGTCCTTGTTAGATAGGCTTTTCCTTGAATTCTCTACTTGAGATAACACCAATCCCTGGCTGGCCTCTCTCCTGCCCCAAGCCTACAGACTGCCGCGACCCACCTTCTCTCTTGCGTTACCTGAATGCCTCACACCCTTGCGTATCTCCTTCTCTAACTGCTTTACACGTGGCACAAAAACTTCCACCATGGACGGTTCCCACAGCCTTGTGTCCTTTGCCTCCTTCTCAGGGAAGGAGGGACACTTAACCGTGTAGATTTTTTATTATTATTATTACTTTTTTTAAAAAAAGTTACTTGCTGGGCTCTTTCTTTCCAGTATGTGGTCCCAGGAATCAAACTCAGTAGTCAAGCTTGACATCAAGTGCTTTCACCACTGAGCCATCTTGCCTCCCTCCTCCCCGACCCTGACTCTTGACACTCAATGTTCATGTTCATCACGCTTAGCTTTGTTTGCCTCAGTGGACAAGTATTTCTATCGCCCTCAGCAGCAGCTTTCCCATCCTCCTAAGCAGTTAGATACTCAAAACAGTCAGCAGCCACAGTTCCTTCCTCTCATTCTCAGCATGTGGCTATTAGCACAGAAGTTAATCTGCCTCTATATTCCACTTGCTAACTTTCTCATATCTGCCGCTGGAACCAGCTTAAGAAAGGGAATCATCCCGCCTTGAGTTCGAAGCCAAGCTTTCCCCCGTGCTCTTGACCCCAACACTGTTTGTCACGGCAATTACTCCTCCTACCCTTCCTTATCTAAGAGTTCCTTCTGTTTATAAACATCCTCTGCTGCTTTCCGTCTTTAAAAGTGTTTGGCCTTAAATCCCACTGTATCTCTCACGTCTACTTTTTGCCTTCTTGAAGAGTCATTGTGCTCAACATAATGGTGTTTATTATCTCAACAGTCAGGAGAGTTAGGTAGAAGGATCGTAGGTCTGAGGCCAGTCTAAGCTACACAGGGAGACCCTCACTCCAAAAAGTAAAAAGTCATTGTCACTCCACCTTCTTGCTTTTTGTCACTGCTCCCTTCTAACAGGGTGAGGTGTCTGCAGAGCCCAGGTACGTAACAACACTTCCCTTAGAATAGCACTCCAGTGCCGTCATCTGCTCGATGAGCCCCAAGCCACCCAAGACAAGCAGAGTCCTTTGTGCAAATTCTGTAGCTGTGCAACACCAGCCAGGTACTAAGATGGAGGCCTGAAAGGAGGCAAGAACAGTTGTTTACATAATGTGGACAGAGCTTTGCTGTGTGAGGTGGAGTGAACACACACTTGAAAGGCGATCCCTCATAGTATGGACAAGGACCGAGACCCTGAGATCTATTATAATAATAATAATAATAATAATAATAATAATAATAATAATAATAATAATAATAATAATAGTTTTAATTAAAACATAATACATATATCATAAAAGCTTCCGCCTTCACTGTTATATATAATCACCTATCTTTCTAAACCCACAGAGCTGAAACCTGGTATCCATTAACAAGAATGCTCTATTCCTGTTTCCTCACAGTCCTGGTAAATACACTCTCCCTCTGTGAATTTAGCCACTCAGGGTCCCTCATTAAGTGGAACAATATAGCATTCATCCTTTTGTGACTGGCTTACTTCACTTAGCATAAAGTCCTTGGGGTTTGTTCATGCTAAAGCACATGTTAGCATTTCCTTCCTTTCTACAGCTGGATGGTATTCCACGCTGGGTATTTGCTACAACCACCCACTGCTCTGTTAATGGACATTCGGGCTACTTCCACCTTGTGACTATTGTGAATCTTGGTCCTAGGAGTGCGAACGTCTGTTTGCCCTTTGGTGGTTTATACCTTTTAAATATTTAGACATCCGGCGCGTGGCCTTTATTTCTGCTTCTGCTTCGCGCTCCACAAATGCTCCAGTAGAGCTTCATGGGACATGAGCATCCCCATTTACCAAAGACAGAAGCCTGCTTTCACCTTAAGTGCCAGCTTCTTAGCTCCGTGGAGACTTCCACACAGATCTGCATCACGAGTCAGCGAGGAGGAATCCCTGGGTGACTCCTGACTGAAGCCTGCGGTTGGTGTCCCTGATGCTTTCCTTGACGCGGTCATGACTCTTCATTTCAGATGGGAGAAACACGGGGTCAGGAGCAGTTAAAATTCTGTCCCCCTCTAGTGAAGGACAAACCAGAATATGACTCTGGGTCTGAGCGTTGGCTTTTGCAATTCTGGAAGGGACTCTGTCCTGAGAAAGCATGAGGAAAAGACTTCTCAGGCTTTTCATGGCACCGCTGGGCTCATGCTCAGAAAAAGGTTACAGAAGGATGGGACAATTAATACAAAAAGATGTCATGTGAGAAAAATGCAATTGCAGGTTTTCTAACAAAGCCAATAATGTTCTGAATTAAGAGGAGATTGCTTTAGCTTAATTTTAGGAGACCAGTGCTTTCTCCATTAGATGACCAGGGCTGTTTTAGCTTAATTTTAATGAAAAAAAAAAATGCAAGCAATCAGTTTGCAGACACACACACACACACACACACACACACACACACACACACACCCTTTAATAGCAAGACTGATTTTGAAGGATTTAAAATAGGCTACACTAGGCAGGCTTTAGAAATGAGTTATTGAGGCAGGAATGAGTGAGCCAATACTTCACGTGAGTCTTTGAGTAATCGCAGTACATCCCTGACAGGCATGAAGGGAGAAATGCATGACAGATGCCAGTGTGCATAGACAGTGTGTGTCTATGGCCGACCGACTGAAAGACAAATCTCAATTATTCTGAAACACCAGCTTCCTTTCAACACAGAGGCAGGAACCTTTCCCGCTTACTATGATAAGTAAAGATGATGACGGGATAGAAAACATAAGTATAAAAAGCAGGCACTTGCCGGGTGATGGCGGCACATGACTTTGATCCCAGCACTAGGGAGGCAGAGGCAGGTAGATCTTTATGAGTTTGAGGACAGCCTGGTCTACAGAGTGAGTTCTAGAACATCCAAGGCTACACAGAGAAACCCTATCTCAAAAAAAAAATGAAGAAGAAGAGGAGGAGAAGGAAGAGGAAGAGGAAAAGGAAGAAATTACCCTACAGCTGGCTTTTAAGGAGGTTCCTTCCTTTCAGATAACTCAAACACAACTTCCTAGCTTGTGTCAAGTTGACATAAAACTAGCCAGCACTGGATCACATGTCGCCATCAAGGTGGAGAGAAACAAAGCCCCCACTTCGCTGGCTTTTAGCTTCTCTCTGTACCATCTGGTCTGTTGTCCTCTACAAATCTGCCATGCCTGAGTCTGTCCACAATGTTCTTTGTGTGTTAGGAGTGGGGCAGGTAGCCAAATATCAGGGCAATACCAATAGCCAGTATGTTGTTTAGTGTCAGAAGCACTATGACTAGGCACACCTCCGCAGCAGAAATCAGATGATGAATGGCTTGGGTTTAACCTTCCGCTGTGTCATGTGGGCTATGAGTCACTGCAGTCTCCCCGTCTATAATATGAATTTGTAATCCTGCCTTTATTTCTCAGAGTTGACAGGAGGCCTAAGCTAATGATGTGTGCAAGTGAGCTGATATGACGCCTAAAGTAATGTGGTGTGATCGGGTTCCCCCCAGTGCTTTGTGAACGTCAGGTACCATTAATAAGGCATCCATCGTCCGTTGGCATCAAGGATTCTCCTCTTGCCATTACAAACATGGGCCTTGTCCCTTGCTACTGAGGACTGTACTGTGAAGAGCCTCAGATTACTGAACGAACTGTAGAGAAATTCCATTACACACCCTGGCACACTGAATGTGGAGTCTGCTAGCTTCAGTTTAACCACCTATGGCACACCCAAGTCAGCCCAACCACTCTCTCTCTCTCTAGGTTAAATAAAACAGCCACGCCTTGAGAATGAATAGTGCTCTTTCCAGATCCTCTAAGCCTGCCTGCTCCCCTCCGGAAAGCCACCCAGGGAAAATCATCCCTCTTAAGAGACATTCAAAGACACATGGACAATATTTTCGTAACAGAGATTAAAAACTAAGCTTTAACACAGGCACAAAGAGAAAAAAAATTCTTGCTGGGTTCCAAAGGAGGTGCGAATCCAAACGCAGCATTTTTAAAAAGACTCGGCTGAAAATGGGTTCTATAAATCTCGGAAACACCTAACTTACATTTAAGATAGAATGGGGCTAAGAGGAAGGAGGGGAGAAAGAGGGCTTGGGAGAGGATTTCTTGGGAAGAAATTGTGTCATATCCAAAGAAAGGAAGTGACTCCCTGCACCTCCAGCCTCGGGAAGAGGACTCAAAAGGATCATCTCGTAAGCTTGGGAGGACAGATGAGGCAGGTGGACGGAGGGCGAACCCCGGGTCCTAACTCGAATTTGAGAAACCGTTTGTGACTGGCAGCAGCCAACAGGGAAGTACAACAGTGGGTCAAGCATACACACCGTAAACCATACGCAGAAACCCGGGAGGTCCACCTTCCTGGGCCCTGTTTCCGGCCATTGGATACGTCATACCACACGGGTGGAACGATGACGCCAGCAGAGAAAGTCTATACGGAATGGACAGCTACTGACAAGGGGCTGTGAGCGCAGCCTGCAAAGGGCGTCAGCAAAGTGCAGCCTGCCTTCCCCATGCTCCAGGTAAGAAGCTCCCTGACCTCTCGCCCATCCCTCCCCTGCTCGGCTCCTTATTGAGGAGAGGAAGGAGTCAGCAAGAAGCTGACTACAACATGCAGGCCTGTGGGGGCATGGAAGGGACCTTTAAAATCAAACAAACGCAAACACACACACACACACACACACACACACACACACACACACACACACACACAGACGTGGCTTCTTATTCTGGATTGGACATTGTCACTTCTGAATGATGCTCATGGGACTTCAAGTAACTTTGTAACCACAAACGCTATGGTATAATGGGCCAGTGGGTAAGAGCACCTGCTGCCAAGCCTGGCTTCCTGAGTGCAATAGCCAGAAGCTGTGATCAGTGGGAAGAGAGACCCGACCCCTGCCTCCTGTTCTCTGTCCTCCGTATGTACGGCCTAGTAGAAGCACACAACATGCAGAGATAAATAAATAAGTGGGGTTTGGGGATTTTTGTTGTTGCTGCTGTTGTTGTTGTTGTTGTTGTTGTTTTTTAAGATAAGAAAGTCATGAAGCCATCCAAATTTTTTTTAGAATCTGGCGAATCCTTTGATACAAAATTGTAAGTCAAAAATTTGACTTACAAAGACAAAACTGCTTTTTGGCCATACCCTGTGAGTCTAATTTATCAAATATGCTGTTTATATGTTCTTTTTTATAATAGAGAAAATTGGGAATAATCTAAATATCAACTTATAGCAAAACAATTTATAATAAATTGTTTTAAATAAATAATAACTTTAATAGTTGATAGCAAAACAATTAGAAAGAAATAATATATTGTGTTTATGGTTTGTTCATTTGGTTTTTTTTTTTGTTTTTTGTTTTTTGAGACAGGGTTTCTCTGTGTATCCTGGATGTCCTGGAACTCTCTTTGTAGACCAGGCTGTCCTCGAACTCACAGAGAGTGAATTCACCTGCCTCTACCTCCCGAGTGCTGGGATTAAAGGTGTACACCACCACATCCAGCTTTGTTTATGTTTTAAAGTTTGCATATAAACATTAAACATCAAATGTAGAATGTCAAATGATACATATAATATGGTTACAATTAACTAGAATGTGTAAGGAACTTTTATTTTCTTGTGTGTCCCCTTGTATGTTTTACAGCTCTGTCTCCCTTCCATTTCTTGTCCTCTCCAACTGTGACAGTAGAGGGCTGTTGACAGCATTGTTTAACCACTGGTAGCAAAGCTTCCCTACAGTAGGTATGAGTTCACTGTTCAGTGCTTTGTACACTGCACCCTGTTGAACATTAATTCCAGGGCACACAGTGCACACTAGTGCATCCAAAACACGGAATGGCCTTATAGAAAAGAAATGTCTTGAAATTTGTTTAATGCAGGACTTAATTATCACATTTTAAAAAAAAACCCAATACACAATGGTTAAAACAAAACAAAGCCAAAGAACACTTTGAACAGTCTAAAGTAACTAGAGCCTGGGAAACCCCGTCTGGGAAGTGCTACCCTCAACTGTTACTCACCAAGGCAGTGGAAGGTGGTTGCTAAGGAACTGGGTGGCTTTGGAACGTCACTCCATTCTTTTCAGTGAGTCTTCGTGACACAAATCGTATTTCTGCCCATTAATAGAAAACAGGAGAAGTTGCCTACCACTCTCCAAACAGGCTCGCCCTGCCCCTTTCAGCCAAAGAAATCTAGCATGGAGCAAAATAGGCCTGTGACTGATGAGGAACTCAGAGGATTTAGCACTGAAGCTACAGCTTAGAGAGTTTTCCTGGACTGTGTTACTTTATACCTGGGTGCTCTATCATATGGCAGATGAGGAATCCACTGTGCGGCTAGTAAACACCACCACGCATCTGGTTGGAAATTGGATTGCCTTAAGTGAAGCCTGTAGCTGTTAGAACCCTCGCACCTCAGGGAGGAAGGCCAGACTGCAAAATATAATAATTAAAATTTTAATTTTAAAAGACAGATAATATTTATCTGGCTCTATAAATTCAAACACAGGTATCTGTATCTCTTGTCTGAAATGCTGGATCTTTAACTCCTTTCCTGATCGGAAGTACCCGAGAATCCTTATCCTTGGCTGGGACTTGTAGCAGCATGCAAAGCCTTCAGAGCCACTAAGGCAGAGGGAGGGTAGTACAGTTTACAGTCTCCATGGTAACAAACTGGGTTTTTCCTCCTTGACAATTTCTTACAGGTTACACCCACCACCCTGATGTTCTCTACAGAGATTTGTCTCTTGTGACCTCAACACAGACATCTACTTTACCCTTGGGCATGCCAGACTCCGTTCTTCCTGGTTACAAAGATGCAGAACCTTATATTCCCAGGCAAACTGGTTAACCTTTGTGTGTTGATGGGTACAACTTCACCGTATAGTGTTTAAAGAGTGGTGCCTACCGTTAGTCCTAGCACTCGGAAGGCAGAGACAGGCAGATCTCTGTGAGTTGGACACCAGCCTGGTCTGCATAGTGAGTTCTGAGCTAGGGCTACCTACCAAGACCCTATCTCAACAAAGGAAAGAAAAACCTTTCTTCCTGTAGAAAACATGATTGTTTACTTCATCTACTTTATGTTTCTCAAATACAAGTCTCTTAAAACATTGACTTTAATCTCCACATTCCACTTTTGAAACTGAACAAGGAAAGCCCCCAGCGATAAGCACTAGTAGACAAACGCTTACATCTACAGGGAGTCAGAGACACTTTAGCGAGCAGCTGGGAGCTATCTCATAAATGTGTGGGAAGTGTTGTCTCTTATAATCTATATTTCAGTTAGGCCCGCGTGACTGATAGTGGCAAGAAGTTTGTGGTTAAAACATAGTAAATGAGCAATCCAATACTGTGGCTAGAAGAGGGAAAAGAGATTATGCTAGAGAAAAATGCACCAAAGACATAAATAATATAGCAAGGAGGTCACTAAGTATGAGCTACTAAGTCTCCAGGAGTTATTAAAATCCTTTGTTATTTATGGACCCATTTTTACAAGCCGTCATTCTTTCTTCCTTCCAAATGTCTTCTGCGTGAATGACAGAAAGCCTATGTTCTTCCAATGCCACTCTGGTTAAGTCAGAGGCTTGGTAATTTTCCTAATGGAAAAAACTCAAATTCAAAAAAAAAAAAAAGAAAGAAAGAAAAATGTTCATGGACTCCCTGGCAGAGAGCCTGAGACCATAGTCAAGATGCGATACAGCACATTTATTTGATTGCTTTCTTTTTCAACACACACTCGAGCTCTCCAAAATTGGTTTGCCTCCATTCCAAACTCTTGGCACAGCTCTCTCCTAGGTCCTTGGATGGAGTGAAAGTGTTTATTGTCGGTGTCTTATCCAAGAAAACAGACGCATATACTGGTGAAAACGTGCTAGTGAGAAACATCAAATGCAAATGAGCTAATCTGCATAGCATGTTGAAATTGACCTTAATGTAAAGGTAGAAAAGCCTGGAAAGTGAATATGCTCAAGTCTCATTGTTTAGTGACTCAACTTAAAATACACCCTGAGACGCCAAGGGGAGAGGGTGGCTAAGTGAACACAGTTATCGTAGGACAGGTGGAAGACCACACCCTCAGAAGCCTGGGGTAGGCAGTCTTCATACTTCCTCTTTCTCTCCCAGGATAGCCTTCCCCACTGATGATGTGGTAAGGAGGACCTGAAATAAACCGGTGGGATTGCAGCAAGCAGACCCAGAGAGAAGATACCAAGGCCGATGACACACATTTGCTCTATCAGAGAAAGACTAGGACTGGTACAACCAGCCCCGTCTGTAGCTTCCCCGTCAGCCTACAGACAGCCCTGCGTGTGGTTTCAACATGCAACCGGAACGAGCATTAGAACAATCAAAACTGGAATGTTCCATCCCTTTTGGTCTGTAAATAAGTCTTTGTCTGTCACTTATTTTATTTATTCCATTTTTCTTTAGCATGCTTTGCAGATTAGCATCTTCCAGTTTATATTCACTTTCCACAGGTCTTACAAATCCTACTTTTTTCATGAGCTATTTCCTCACTCATTATCTAAACTTGACATCGTAGGAGTTTTGTATGTGCTTCATAAGCCGCTGGTTCATTTTCTCTGGGCACTAAAAAACGTCCCTGGTTCTTTGCTTCCTTCCACAGCATAAGGGAATGCATATTGAATTTTTTTCTTTGTGCCTATCAGCAGAATCCACAGAGATCCTTTCAAGAGGCTGTGAACCCCCACATGCTCTTCGGGCTCTCTCTTTGCGTTTACAAACATTGACTCCTTTCTTGGGAATATAAATAATGATTTAAGGTTATTTTGAATTAGATGCCTTGAGATATTGAAGGGGCGGTGGTGGTGGCGGTAACTACTACCGTATAAAATCTCCAGGACATGAGTTATTTCCTTTTCAATTTTGGGTTATTCAGCCGAGCATATAAAAATAAACCTACACAGTGCCCTAGTGTTTTCATAAAATATTCACTTTGAGTAAATCAGCAATAAGGTAGAATATTGACCTAGGAGTATGAGCCACCAGAACAAGGTGCTAACTGACGCATACTAACAGAATCTGGCTAAGCTATGTTTCTGGGTGAGGATGTTATTCAAGAAGCCCTTTAAAGGGGCTGTTAAGAACGAGCTCTTCCCCCAGTACTGTGTTGTGAGACTCATCAAGGCGTCCATTGCCACCCCGCATGTGTATAGCCCTATGTATAAAGAAAAGCAGGAAAATCTACAGAAAGGAAGAGCTTCACGGCTACCTTACAAGGGTCTCCCCAAAGCCTAGCTTTCTCCATGGTAACAGAGAGGGCAAGTCCATGCCCGGTGTCTGCAGACACGTGGAACTACAGTCAAACCTCAACTCTTAGTACCTACCATTTATGTGATCCTTAGAGGCCATTTGATCCCTCTGAACCAAGGCCTTGTCACTTACAAGTTGATATTAGTAATACCCATCTTGAAGGGCCACAGCTAAAAGTTAAAAGAAGTTATTTCTAGGAATGACAGTGTACAGTATGCCTAGCTCACGCTGCTCCGAGAGTCAGCGCACCCATCCTTATTTTTGATCACCATCGTTGTTACTGTTGATGTGATTAGCAAGACCGACATCAGGGTGATCATTATGCTATTTTAGGAGCACCATTTCCCAAATGTCTCTTTACATTTCACTAGCCGTAATACCCCAAATATTTTCAATAAAACAGAGCCTTTTATTTTAGTGCTGGCAAAGGATCTTAAAATAAGACTCTCCACCTGGAATGTGACACATTAATTTAAATTCATGCACAGTTAAATGTCTATTCCTTGTCTGGGTGGAAGTTTTGAAAAATAGTTGGGTATTATCACTTTCCAAGCAAACAGAACCAAGATAGATTAGATGATAGATAGATAGATAGATAGATAGATAGATAGATAGATAGACAGACAAGAGATTTATTGCAGAAGCCCACAGTATGCTGTCTGTAAGTTGGAGAACCAGGAACGTGAATGACGCCATTCGGTCTGGGCCCAAAGGCCTAAGAACAGGAGCTTTGATTCATCCATCTGAGGGCAGGAGAAGATGGAAGACCCAGCTCTAGAAGAAGATGAACAGGATCACAGCTGCCTAATTCTTCAATGAATCTTCCGATCAAAGCCCTAATCTCCTCTGCAAACACCCTCACAAGGGGCATCTAGACCTCCCTCGTTTCCACTCGAATTGACACAGAAAAAGAATCATCATTAAGTAAAAAATAAGAAATAGAAATGTGCTGGCTGGTTTTATGACAACCTGACACAAGCTAGAGTTCTCTGAAAGGAGGGCATCTAGATTGAGAAGATGCCTCCATAAGATCCAGCTATAAGGCAGTTTCTTAATTGGTGACTGATGAGGAAGAGCCCAGCAGCACCCTTCCCTGGCCTCTGCATCAGCTCCTGCCTCCAGGTTCCTGTGCTGTTTGAGTTCCTGTGCTGGACCTGCTTTGATGATGAACAATTTTGTGGAAGTGCAAGCCAAACAAACCTTTCCCTCCCCGACTTGTTTTGGCCGTGATGTTTCCTCACAGCAAGAGTCACCCTAACTAAGACGTAGAGTATGCCTGGAAAGGGAAGTCAGAGAGGGAAGGCTGCAAACTGACAAGCAAGTGCAATCTTTGGAACCAGAGGAGGAGTTCGGGTCTCGCCTCCATCACTGTCGTTGTGATCCTTTTTAAGCTCTCTGACTCTCAACATCCTCATTCATAAAACGGGAATAGTTATGGAACCACTTTTATAAGGGCCCAAGCATGCTCAGTGTACGAAGCACACCAACTGATGCCCAAAAGAGCACGTGGGAAGTTAGTTTCACTTCCTGTGCACGTCCAGAGCTGCCTGAACTGATCCTGGTTCTCTCTGCTTTGTATTCTCTTTTGTGGGTACCAATGGCTTCTCTACAGAACGTAAGCAGAAAGATGCAGAGATTTTTTAAAGAGTTAATTTCTGTATGAATTAAAGGAAAAGAAAAGGCAGCCACGCGTTGAAGCATTTAGTGGAGAGAGTCTGCTGCACCATTAGGAAGAAGGCTTTAAGCCTGGAAGAAATCTCAGGCTACAGGTCTGTACCTTTATGAATACAGCTGTGGGGTCTTAGAATTTGGCTTCTCTGAGCTTCGATATTTACCAAAAGTCAGGCTAGTTGAGAAATGGACTGGCATTTTGCTCCGTGCAGTCAGGGACCCTCCCCTGAGCCTCTCTGGATTTGCATCAAGAATCAGGACTAAACTGAGGCACTGACATTCACCCGGCTCCCAAGATCCATGAGGCCATCCCGGATCGATCAACAGGAGCGACAGGGACTCTGCTGGGGGTGGTTTTCTGGTTCTGTCATTTTAGAACCAATGACCACATACCCCAAGAGAGAGGGGACGATATATCGTGAGCTTGAGCTTGAGGGATTGAGGCATTTCCAGCAAATCAGTGTGTGTGTGTGTGTGTGTGTGTGTGTGGTCTATCTGTCTGTCTGTGCTTCTGTGTAGTGTATATGGTATATGTACTTGGAATGTATACGCAAGCAAGTTTTTGAGCCCATGGCTAGGAGTGTGCGGAGGCAGAGAATAGGGTGCTGAACGTCCTGCTCTATCATTTTCACCTTTACTCCCCTGAAGCAGAATGTCTCACTGAACTGGAAGCCAGGCTGCTGGCTAACAATCCTTCCCAATCCTCCTGCATCCGCCCATCACAGCACCCAAGTTACTGGCAGCTGTGACCCTACATGGGGAGGGGGTGGGTAAGCGTTCAAAACCGGGATCTCGATCTTGCACAGCAAGAATTCGTTCCCGCTGAGTAATCTCTTCCCCGATCCCCTCTACTGACTCATACTTCCAAAGAAAGGGTCAGATGTGGAGTCTGCGGATGCTAATGGTTAAGGTAAAGAGTGGGAGAAGGACCTAGCAGCAAAGTTCTAAGTTACAAACTAATGAAAAAAATGTAAATACTTTCCCCCTTTAAAACAAACAAACAAACTTAATGTGAGTTTGCTGTGTGCCTGGCAGTGTTTTAAAGGCCCTGCCTCACATTATCCTCACAAGAACCAGGTAGCCAGTAAGTAGTCGCCGCCACAGGTGAGACTTGAGAAGAACTGCAGGTTAAGTAACTTCCTAGGAGTTGCCCAGACAGCAGGCAGAAAGCCAGGATCCAGACAGAGAGAGAACCTGTTTTAGATGGATCCCCTCATTTAATCCTTACAGTGACCCCTGCTTCACGGATAAACTAACTGGATATAGTAACTAATTCTACTTGAGTAAAAGAACACTTTGCGGCCTGGAGAAGATGGCTCTGCGGTTAAGAGCACTGACTGCTCTTCCAAGGGACCCGGGTTCAATTCCAAGCACCCACATGACAGCTCTGTAACCCCAACATCTGACACCCTCACACAGACATCCATGCAGGCAAAGCAGCAATGCACATAAAATAAATAAAAATAAATCTTTTTTTTTTTTAAAGAAAAGAACACTCTGCCATTTCATGCCAAAACCAAATGTTCTGAGGTGTTGCTGATGACTAAACATGAGGTAGTTTTTGCAACATCTACTTCAGGGCACCGTTCTCTGTGTTGTTTTTAGCTATTGGGATGTGTTCAAACAGACAAACAGAAAGGACTATTTGAGGCCACGGGTTTCCTGCTCTGTTTTGCTAACTGTTCAGCAAAATATCCCATCTGTTTATACCACATCACACTGTGAATTCATTTGTGTTGCTTCTGCCCAGATGTGAAAGACATTTAGCTAATGAGGTCTGTGCTCCCAGCAAGCCAGGAACGTGCTCGACTGTTCCTTAGGAGGTTCCATCAGCAGCTCTGTGATTCCTGTAACCATCTGAGGCCCATCCCCCATGACAGGTCTATCTGTGGCAAACGGATCCAGTTTTCTTACCACCTAAAAGCAAAAGCAAAAGGCAATTCTTTTTTTTTTTTTTTTTAATGGTTTTGTCTGTCTGTTTGGTTTGGTTTGGTTTAGTTTTTGGTTTTTTCAAGAGAGGCTTTCTCTGTGTAGCCTTGACTGTCCTGGAATCGCTTTGTAGACCAGGCTGCCTCTGCCACCTGAGTGCTGGGATTAAAGGCGTGTGCTCAAAAGGCAAGTCTTAAAGTTCCATGCTTTGGGTATTTTCCCCCTTCTTTTCTTTTTCTGCAACCAAGCACAGGCTGCAGTTGGTTCTCAGAAGGAATCGGTTCCTCCACAGCTTCCTCAGAAGTGATGAGTTAATGGTATTTGGGGCTTGGGGTTTGAGGTAGGGGAAGTTTGGGGAAGGAAGCGATGAGGCAGCCTGGGATCTCTTCTTAAGTCACATACACACTTTACATTGACTCCAAAATGAGAGAAATGACATGGAAGGAGGTCAGGCAGGAGCCTCGTATGAGGCCACCAGAGATGTGTGCAGAAATTGAGGCAACACCATCATTCTGAAAAGTGAACAGGGAAGATGTTTAGGGTGGCAAAAGGCTTTCCTAGGAGCTGCCTTCAACAGGATCCAGCGCAATGCATCAGGTTGCTTCTCTTTTGGACTCCAAATCCATGTGGATGGACCCGTGCGCCGATCCCTCAGTCATTCGCACCCGGTGCCGGCAACCAGCAGGACCCAAACGTTGTGAACAGAACTGAACCCCCCACCCCACCCTAACTTTTCCTTCAATAAAAGGAAAGGCATCAGCTCAGGACCCCCAAGACCAAGTTCTCAGCACAAAGGAGATTTATTTGCCCCAGATGGACAGAGGACAGGGATGAAGGACAAAGACAGGAGATAGAGGAAGAAGGAGAAGAGGAAGGGAAGAAGGGAGGGGGGAGAAAGGAAGCAAGGAAGACGGGTAAGAGGTATTTGTGCCAGAGTAGGAAGAACAGGATTGGGCAAGGATTGTTTCTGGACAGAGGACATAGATGTGACCCAAAGACAGATGGCAGTTTATAAAGGTAAAGGGGAGACCCAGTGTTAGGATGAAGTGTTTAATTTTAATTGGGAGTGTTCACTGGGTGAGCCAAAGGTGGGTTTTGACTGCTGGACTTCAATATTTTGCTGGCTGGACCTCGGTGGTCAGCCTCAGGAGGAGGAATCAGTCAAATAAAGGAACAGACCTTGGGGCTGGCAAGGCAGAAGGAATGAGGGAGAAGGACAAGGCCTGTGTGAGCCGCGCTCGAGGCTGGGTATTCCTTCCACCCAAACTCAGAGGCAGCCCTCCCTCCCTTTGCTTAACATTCTGGGGAGAGGACCAGAGATGAGCAGGGAGATCTGACGTGGGGAATCAGTCTGTCGTGCATGCCAGGGCAGCAAGGAAGGCAGAGTCTGGAGCTATGTGGTTTCTGAGTCTTTTTTTTTTTTTTAAGATTTGTTTATTTATTATGTATACAGTGCTCTGCCTGCATGTACACCTGCAGCCAGAGGAAGGCATCAGATCACCTAGATGGTTGTGAGCCACCATGTGGTTGCTGGGAATTGAACTCATGACCTCTGGAAGAGCAGTACTGCTCTTAACTGCTGAGCCATCTCTCCAGCCCCTTTCTGAGTCTTTTGCACACACGTTTCCCACAGGCCTTCTCCCTTCTCTCTGCTTTGCAACCACCTTCTCTGTGCTTCACCTCCTGAGAAAGCGCTCCCTCCTGCTCTGTATCTCAGTGGCCGTACAAGCGGGTGGGGAAACCAAGGCACATTTAGAGTGCCACGCAAACTATATTAATCCACTTAGTGTTTTGCAGGAATCTGAAAAGGCCCATTAGCATGGAGAAAAGGACATGAGACAGTGTAGTGACAACTCTGGAGTTTTGGTTTCTTTACACACACACACACACACACACACACACACACACACACACACCACAGAAATATTATAAGAATGTGCTTTCATTTTAATCCCAGGTGTGGGCATGTGGGCCGGCTTCAGACTGTCCGCACCAGCTGACTTTGGTTTGCCTCGTGCTCAGGCAGAAGCATGCATGGTTTCACCAGCTGCAGGTAGTTTCTGCTATTGTGTGATGTTTGGAATTCTGGGAACTTTTCAGACAGTCTATAAATGCTAGGGCCCCAAGAGGTGGGGTTGGCTGGTTGTTGGCGATTTGTTGGTAGCCGTGCTCAAAGAAGAATCATAAAGGAAAGAAATTAGATTCAGAGATTCCCCCCCCCCATCCCTCCCTCCCTCCCCCCCATCCCTCCCCCCCCCATTCTTCTTTCTCTCCTATCGATTGGTGGAGGGGGAAAAGGGGTGGGCGGGGCTAAAGGGCTGGGAGGTGGGGCAGACAAAGTAGCAAAGACCAGTGATAGGCCAGCTCTCAGCCACACACAATCCCTTGAGCAAGGAGCACAAAATGTACGGCCATGAGGGACAACCCTGGGGGTGATGATTAAAATAGTCAGATCAATGTAACACACGGCAAATGGGCATAGCTTAGAAACTCCTGGTCAGAGGAGAAAGATGAGTAAGATCCCTCTGTACGGAGAAGGTGACCTCTGGACCAGTGGCGGTAACAGGAAGGGTGGGGAGGGCATTACATAGGAGAAAACGAGGATGAGCAGAGGTGGAAAGGTGAGAGGAAGTGAAACATCCGGCCCTGTGCTCCTTCAAGCTGCTGCTTTCTCCGCGCCTTCCTTTAAGCTACTTCCTCCTCCCGCCTCTTAGTTTTATTCACTCATCGCTCAGGTCTTTGTGTACATGAGGAAGGCCGCTCTGGTTCTGTCAGTGTTAAAGCCTTCTTCTCAGCAGTAAATGTATCCCATCAGTCTCCATAGTTACTAACTTCAGTCGCACCACGAGCTTCCAGAGACACAGTGAAAATGGAGACACGCGAGGCTGCACAAACATCAGATTTTGTGAACCTCTGAGGATATTCGGCCTTAGCCTTCAGCCCAGGCAGCTGATTTTCCATTGTTATCTCTTCGTCTCTCTGTGTTGTTTTAAAAGATGTGGTAGGCATATAAGAAACATTAACGCCAGCACACTAGACCCATGGATACATGGCTAACACGATATGTCAGTGAGTCATTTATCTGTTGCCTCCTCCAGATACTTTTTTTTCAAAGTGAAAGTGTGTTTTCAGAACCCAGCTCTGGTCAGCAAACTGACAAGTTAGAAGAGCATCTTGCCAACATATTTTGGGTTGTTTTCCTTTCTCACCTAAACCAAATAAGGCACTGGTTACAGAGGCAAAGAAGAGTGTCTGAAGTCTTCTATAGAGGAATCTTTTCGAAGCTATACCAAGCATCTAATTTCCCCTTGAAAAGTACCATTGACAGAATTCATGGTGGGGAAGGGGGTGAGGGGCAGGACTCCCCACCCGCTGTTAAAGAGAGCTTATTGCTTTGTTTTGTTTTGAGATAGGATTTTACTCTGTTGCCCAGATTGGTCTGAAAGTCATGATCTTCCTGCCTCAGATTCCCCAGTGCTGAGATTCTAAGGATGTGCCACCACACTTGGTTTTTACTCTGTGTGTGTGTGTGTGTGTGTGTGTGTGTGTGTGTGTGTGTTTACATTGAATTTACTGTATTCTGCCTTAAGTTCAGTCATTGGCCCCAGGTTCATCTTCCGCAGAGTAAAGCATGTCTCCTGTAATTGAACTGTGAGGCCTGTATTCTAGTCCCTTTTTAACTACCTGCTACATTGAACAAAGTCAAGTTAGCTTTGTTGAGCTTCGGTTTCCTCATTTAAAAGATGGTAACAGTGTCTTCCTGGTTTCCCTCCCGGTCAAAATAAATTCAACAGTATGAGTAAATCAAACAGTTTGAAAACTGTTTAGGCCCTCTATCAAATTTTCCTTTATTCCTATGTAAAGCTTCCAAATAGCTGAAGACATCTGACCAACCCTTTGGTCTTTGCAAATATGGTAGCTCTTGATTTATTTTTTTAAAATCTGCGACAACTATCCTAATAGGAAGCTTCCCACTCGTCAATTTTTCTTTTAAGATGAGTGCTCAAGGATGGGCAGTGATGGCGCATGCCTTTAATCCCAGCCCTTGGGAGGCAGAGGCAGGAGATCTCTATGTGTTGGAGGCCAGCCTGGTCTACAAAAGCAAGTCAAGGACAGTCAAGGCTACACAGAAAAACCTTGTCTCGAAAAACCAAAAGGAAGAAGAAGAAGAAGATGATGATGATGATGATTAGTGCTCAAAGTAACACCCCAGAGATGGTACAACTGGCAGAGGATGAAGGATATCATTTGTGGTCGTCTCTACTCACCCTAACTCCAAGCTGCTCACAGGTCACTTCTATTTCTACTGCCTTGGGTTGCACCAGGGCTTTTAATGGCTTTTTCTATATGGTAAGTTATGGTCAAGTATGACTCACTTTTTAAAAAGCAATAGAGTTTTTAAGAACAAGTTTTGGGTTGTGGTAAACTAGCATGGTGGGGACAAAGATTTCCCATATACTCCCTGCCCCTATCACATTTCTAAGACGTGGGTTTGTTTGGGTTTTTTCCCCCCTAACATGAATTGCTATCAAAGCTGACCCAGCATTTCCTGAGTTCATCTAATGTTAGGGTACACTTCCACAAACAATTCTATGCTTTTGCCAAATGAATTCGTCTCTGTTGAATTTCATCTTGTTGCTATCAGCTTGCTGTCAAGGAAACAGAGGCTGTCATGTTATCCTGCAGCTGCCTTGACCTTGTGTATAGAACGGGCCTTTGGGCAGTGGTATGACTTCTGCGAAGTTTTAAAATGTTCAGTAAACAAAACTACTTGGAGGAGGATCTGTTTTCTACAGGAGGAAATCTCCCTAACCAAGGTCCATAGCTATCATTCCTGTGGTAAGAAAAGCTTGTTTTAATAAGATTAAAATGATCGATCTATCAAAGTATTTTTAGCATTAATAGATGTTTTTGTTTCTAGAGAGCTACAAACATAATTATGCTTCCAGAGTTTGAAAACATCTTTCTGTATTCTGAGCATTTTACATGGCTTTTTTTTTTAATTATTAAAATACGTGCTCAATAGCTGGGCAGAGTGGCACACACTTGTAATCTCAGCACTTGGAGAGGCAGAGGCAAGCAGGTATCTGTGAGTTTAAGGCCAGCCTAGTCTACAAAGCAAGTGCAGACCAGCCAAGGCTACCTAAAGAAACCCTGTCTCAAAAAAAAAAAATGAAGGAGAGATAAACCTGTTTTTTGTTATGATCCTAAGTGTGGGATGGGGAACAGTCTTGTGAGAGAACAAGTAATGTTAATCCACTAGAAAACACCACCTTCTGCAGGAGCTTGATTGTTGCCAGCTGAAAAGATCCGTGAACAGACTCTGAGAGGAGATATATAAATGAGCCCAAAACTGGAGGCAGGGCCTTTGGAGACTTGGGATAGTTTTGGCTGTTCATCGCTCCACTTCGAGACGCCCCTAGAGAGAACCGCTTGAGGGAAGGCTTTGGAGCTCAGGCTCCTGCTGAGGTTCCTGGTTCTGGTTACTCCAGGTTCCAGCAAAAGAAATCCTGCTGATGAGGCCAGGAGAATCGTTCCTCAGAACTGATATCCTTACAGTTTTGTTATTGTATTCTTTAACCCTCTTCTCATATTGTTTTGGTTAGTCGGGTTATAAGGGACGTACGCTTTGTTAATAAGTTCATAATAAAATATATTTGTTAAGAAAATTGAGCCTACACAAAAACAAAAAACAAAGACAAACAAAAGAACTTGCTCAGTAAAACACTACCTATAGATTCGTATTCTCCATCATGTAAGACCAGAGTGATAAAGCCCCCAGCAAAGGAACAGCTAGTTATTATCGATGAGGGGAAAAGCAGAAAGGCTTTCTCTTCTGACTCTTTCCTGAGACCAAGCCAATGAAACATGGTACTCTTATCCACAAGAGTCAAGGATGAAATCCGAAATCCTTTGCATGCAGGTTACAAATCTGTTCTTGAAACTTAAGAGCACAGGTAAGTGAGTGAGACAGAGGGAGCAGAATTTACTGGTTTGTGTGCAATTAGACCACTCAGAGACTGGTGAGGTGGTTTGACAAATGTACTAGCTAGGATTCTGTGAAAAAAACAGAACTGGCAGATTATACACACACACACACACACACACACACACACACACACACACACACACACGGGTGTGCCTTTATTACATTGACTTACTTCGTGTGGTCCAGGCAGTACAACAATGGCCGTCTCATGAGAGAAAGGCCTAGAAGCTGTTCCACCCGTAAGGCCGTTTGCCTCCGGTTGTTCCAGTCCAGTGCTGGAGTCCTGAAACATCCCTGGAGACCTGCTGGTCTTCAGTCTGTGCTGGAGTCCTGAAGACGCTGGATTTCTATTAAGCCACAGAAACGCTGTAGATAACTTGGCCAGCAAGAGTGAAGGCAGGCAGACAGCAGTGTCTCCTTCTTTCCTGCCCTTTAATGGCCCAGGTTTAGACTGTGTCTTCCTGTTTCAAACTATCTGATTATGAAAATCCCTCACAGGAATGCCTAGCAGCTTGAGTTTTAGTTGATCCCAAATACAGTCACGTTGACAACCAGGAGTAGCCATCACACTAGGTGAAGGCCCTGCCAGCAAGCCTGAGAGCCTGAGTTCAAACCCTGGGACCTACTGGACTTCTTCAAATTGTTTTCTAACCTCCACTGTAGTATACACACACACACACACACACACACACACACACACACACACACACAAATAAGTAATTAAGTAAGTAAATAAACATTTTAAGATACCCAGAAGTTTCCTTTATCAGTACCATTCCTGGACATGAAGAATGTAATCACACAAAAAAAAGTGCTTTATTTTATTTTATATTTTCTTTTCCCCCATTATGCTTCAAACTTTCCAGTCTCTTTGTTTTTTCCAGACCCAAACAATATTTTGATGCTTTTCATTTTATAACTGTGCTATTTGAGGGCATTGTTTAGCTTACTATTCCTTAGTCTCCAGCCTTCAGTTCTTTTCACGACCTACACCTAGGTCAACACTCCCAGGTCTGAGGAACCAGCAATGAGGAAGCAAAGCATAGTTTTTGTTCCAACCACACCTGAGTCCACCTGCAGGCCATTCTTCCTCCTAAGTTGAGAGGCACAGGAGAAAGAAAAACTGAAGGAAGAAACACAAAGAGACTGAGCCTGCTGGTGGACACCCAGCATCCCAACACTTGGCCTACTGAGGCCATAGCACTGCTACAAGTTCAAGGCTGGCCTGGTCTATAGGGTGAAACCCTGTCTCAAAATTCAAAGGAGAAGAAGCAACGGGTCGCCGTTATGTTGCTGGCTCTACTTTATTCACCCGTTGGTGTCCTCTGCTGGGACGGGTGTTCATTTGTCAGCCGACCCTCTCTCATAAAGAACTCATGACTTTCTTTGCTTTAAAAGAACTCAAAACCAGAGCTGGGGAGATGACTCGTCAGTTAAGAGCCCTGGTTGCTCTTCCAGAGGACCTGGTCCGATTCCGAGCACCCACAAGGCAGCTGATAACTAACTACCTGTCACTCCAGCTCTAGGAGATTTAACACTGTCTCCTGGCCTCCAAGGACACTTGGCATGCAGGCGGTGCACAGACATACATGCACATAAAACACCGATACACATTTTAAAAAATTATTTTAGGAAGTATACTCAGTCCTTCAAAGAACCAACAACAGCTTTCTTTTCTTTCAGCTAGGTGTTAGTCTAGCAAGGACCACTGATTCCCCCCCGCCCCTCCTTAGCTCTGTTTAGATAATAAATCCCTCATACAGATAACATTCCTGGAAATGCTCTCTACAAGATGCTTTTACTGTTCACCACGTCCACCTGTACTAATTTTATATGCTGTGATGAACTACATGATGGAAGCCAATAAAGGAAGGGTGAGTTTATGTCGGCTCATGGTCTGAAGATAGAGCTCATCACATTGAGGACAGCAGGGTGGCAGAAGCATGGGACAGCTGGTCGCGTCATTTCCATAGTCAAGAAGCAAAGAGAGAAATGTCCCCATAGGCTCAGGCGTTTAAGTGCACCGGGTGGTGCTGTTTGGGACATACAGGAGGTACAACTCCTAGGAGGAAGTGCATCACTGAAAGCAGGGTTGGAGAGTTTATAGCGTTACCCCACTTCCGGTTTGCCCTCTGCTCCCTGATGAGATCTCTCAGCTTCTGGTTCTTGCTGCCCTGGTTGCCATTTGGCCGCCATGATGGGTTCTTATCCCTCCTGCACTGTAAGCCAAGATAAACTTCTCCCTAAGTCACTTTTGGGCACCACGTTTTCTCGCAGGAACAGTAAAGTAACTAATGCAGAGATTAATTCTGGAACTCGGCTCACGTTCTCGCTTTTATTCAGTCCAGGATCCCATGGGATGGTATGTGGCCGGCGTTTTAAGATGGGTCTTCGCTCTTCAATTCAGCCTTCCTGAAAAGACCGCTCTGAGGGGTGGCTCCACCCAGTCTCATGCCTGGGCAGAGAGACGGGGCCACACTCTCTGCTCACAAACATCAAATGTCAGAGGTCAACTTCACACAAGATCACAGACAAATACGTGCATGGATATTCACAGCCACAATCTTTACACCAGTCCTGTGTTAATCAGCCTCCTGCTACTATAACAAAATGCCTGAGTTAATTGATTTAGACAAGAAACAATTTTTTATTTATTTTTATTTTATTTTATTTTATTTATTTATTTTTGGTTTTTCGAGACAGGGTTTCTCTGTAGAGCCCTAGCTGTCGTGGAACTCACTCTGTAGACCAAGCTGGTCTTGAACTCACAGAGATCCGCCTGCCTCTGCCTCCCAGGCGCTGGGATTAAAAGCATGTGCCACGATGCCCAGTAAGAAACAGTTTTCTTAGCTATTGTGTTTTGAGAGCTCCAGTCCATGGTCAGGTGTTTCCAATGCCTGGGAACTCTGAAGGCACTGTCAGGAGAGAGACTAACAGAGCAAAACCTCCTTACTATGCACCAGGAAGCAGCAGAGAGAAAAAGGAAGAGACTAAGACCTCACAATCCCCTTCAAACACATGTCTCCAATGACCTCAGCAGAAGGAGCTACAGCTCAGGCCACAGCTCCTAAAGGATCCAACACCTCCCAGCAGTGATTCCCCTCAGGACCTTTTGGGATAGTAAGATGGCCCAACAGATAAAAAACACTTGCTGAGCAAGCCTGGTGACCTAGGTTCAATCCCTGGGATCCCTTGTAAAAAAGCCAGATGCAACAAGCCTGAAAGTCAAAACAACCCTATTCACAACAGCAGATGAATAGGTTAGCAAAGTAGGAAGTACAGTCGTACAATGAATAATTTCAGCTATAAAATGGGCTGAGGTACTAACAGATGCTGCACTTGGTGAGCTTTGAAAACGCCATTCTAACTATAAAACACCAGACACAAAAAGCCACATATGGAATGATTCCATTCAGTTGAACTATCTAATATAGGCAAATCCATAGAGAGACAGAAATCAGACTGACACTTGCTAGGGACCAGGACGAGAGAGAGGGAGTGAGTGCTAGACTGCTAATGACTTTTTTTAGGGATAATAAATATATTCTAAGATTAGCACAACCTCATGAATACACTCAAAACCACTGACTGCTTTGAAAGCGAAACTTGGGGCGAAACAAGTACTCTGTTAGTAGCAGGTGCAAGCCTTACAAGTACAAGCACCTGAGCTTGATACACACACACACAACATACACACACATGCACACACACACACACACACACACACACACACGCATGCACACAGAGATACACACATGCCTGCACACACATGCACACACACACTGAACACAGTGGCACACACTTGTAATGTCAGTACTGGAGAGGCTGAGAGGGGCTCCGCCTTACTTGCCAGACTGTCTATACGCCTATTTGGAGAGAACAATGGGAGACCCTGTCTCCAGAAAAACGTTATCAGAGACTGGGCAATGACATCTGGCATCACCCTTTGGCCTCCACTAATAGCTGTGCATGTACACACACGTGTGCGTGCACACACACACATACACACGTGAAATCAGTGGAAAATTGTTGTGGGACCACAGGTTATAGAAACAGTCTGGGTGCCTCCTAGCAAGCCCTGGTGTTGGTCTAGCTCTTCTCCATCAAATGTAGGATGATTACCCTCTGCTGGGCCATTTCAGAGCCTCTGTCTGAATACACAGGAAAGTCCCATTTGGCAACTCTGCCCTCGCTTCTCTTTCCAGGTCCTTACTAAAAGTAACCATGGTGCTTGTGATGGCCTCACCACCCTCCATATGGAACAGTCACCTTTCAAAACCTCTAGCAGAGGTATGACTCCCTCTCCACATGATTACAGAGACTCCCACTGTCTATTCAAAAGCCAAGGACTCTACAGCGCTTTGTGATCTCAAAAACACAGGAGACATAGTCACTAAACAGCATCAGGTAAGTCAACCACACTCTGGTGGGTGGCCCTATACCCAGGAGAATATGAGCACAGCACAAAATGGATTCTATGGATTACTTTTAAAAGTAAGAAAGAGAAGAGAGAAGTTGGGAAGGGAGATGAGGTTAGTCTGGGAGGAGTTAGGGAAGGAGTGGAGGTCAACATGATCAAAATGCGCTGTATGAAGTTCTCAAATAATAAAAATATTACAGTAAATGGTAAAAAAAAAATCTAAACACAATACTGAATGTATTACATAGAGCCTTGGTAGCTTAATCTCACACATAGAGGTCATTTCTTATTTTATTGTGTGGCATTTATTTCCACCATTGACACACTGTTATAGTTGGCAGGGCGGCGGGGGGGGGGGGGGACGACATGTTTTATTTACTCACAACCTGAGTGCGGGTCTCCTATTGTACACATATGCCTCCTTATTCACAGTAAGCTTATTTCAGTTCAGGTATCAATCATGTTTTGGGCTGGAGCTGAGTTCTTGCCTAGCATGCACGAGACCCTGGCCTCAAATCCAAAAGAATCACATGATGCTGTCCTAGGTCCATCAGCGATTGCTGCTGATCAAGGAAAGAGACTGGGGGCAGGAGGTGTAGGTTAGTGGTAAAGAGTATGCACAGCGTACAAGCAAGTCCTGTGTTTGATCCCAACACCGCGACAAAGGAGAGAGAGAGAGAGGCAGAGACAGAGATTGGCTTTAGATAGTCATCAGAAAAAAACTGACCTACACATGTGTGGACAGACCACAGACAGACAGACAGACACACACATACACACACACACACACACACACACACACACACAACACACAGGCACACACCCATGCACACACACACACACACACACACACACACACACCACACAGGCACACACGCATGCACACACACACATATGCAACACACAGTCACACACACAGGCACACATACTCTCATGTACATGCGCGCTCACACACACACACACACACACACACACACACCACCGTGTAAGCCCTAGAATCCAAATCCTTCTAGAGCTTGAGTTGAAAACATATACTTTTATGATATCACTCAGTAGAAAGAAGAAAAGGATTTCCCCTTTCTAAAATGTTTACAGCAAGATTTATGTAAATATTAATAAGTTCATTGGTTTTTTCCCCGAAGGTTATTTTACAATTTCAGTTTGTAGAAGTAGTTAGATTTTTTTTTTTAAACCAACAGATAGCAAAGCTGCCATTGGTGTCCAGTTTGTCTCTCCTCTAAAAGAAGATGCTTTCCAACTTCCTCCTGACTTGCAAACCCTGCAGGCCTTCACTCAACTGGAATTTGCCACCTCACTATAACCGGAATGACTAACCATCACACCCTTCCAAGAATATGTCCAGCTCCTGGGCCTCTCAGTCCAGGCCAGGACCAGACAGACTTCAGCCTTACTTTAGGATTGCTTGGCCTCCATTGGCCTCCATTGGCCTCCACTCCTGCTTCAAAGGAGCACTTGGGGTAAGAGTTGGGGACAGGAATATGGGCAAGAGTGAAAGCACACATGAAGGTGTGTGTGTGTGTGTGTGTGTGTGTTCCAATTCCTCATCTTTCAGAGGTTGAGTAGAGAAAGTAAACATGAATATGATGTTTAAGGGAACATCACACATGTTTAGGAAGAAAGTCTAAATCCAAGCAGAGGTCCCTCCCTTTTCAGATGAAAAGCGACGTGTCCGCAGAGATTAAGGAACTGATAGAGATGCACACAGCTGGTAAGTAGCCAACACTGAGCTGTAAGTGCTGGCCTTGCAGTCCCTCTCCAACGCTGGCTTTACTCAAATCCCGTACATCCTCCCTTGGATATACAGACATTATTTCCTCATCTGTAACCTAAACAGTACTAACAGTTCTGCCCCTCCCGTGTAGCTGCTGTGAACAGTGAGATGGCATATACAAATGTGCATTAAAACCCTTGCAAATGTCAGATGCTATTTAAAGTGAAAATTATTCCAATCAAGAAACAATTGCGTACCATGAAACACGGACGAGAAAACAATTCATAAATGAGAAACACTCTACAAATGACTTGCAGCGCTTATAATTAAGTTTTCAATTACATCTAAGTACCAAATAGAACTGAAGGGGAAATAAGGTTGTCTTCCAAAAGAAATCAACGTGTGCCTAATGGAGATTACACAACTACATGGGGCCGAATGAAAACTGGCTTGTGCCACTAAAAGCAGGGCATTTTACTGTGCCCTTTTCCTCTTCCACTACTGACTTCCTTTCATGACACCCTCATCAGTGGTGAAGCTTTGAAGTCAGCACCATAATGGAGATGCCAGAATTTTCTTATTTAAGAAAAGAGTGAGTGGCCAGGTCCCATGGAAGTGAGTCCAAGGAGAGAGACATTATTTGGAATGCTATTTAAATTATAGTCAAGTTTTAGAAAATTCTAAGAAGCATTATTAGGAATGGGAGAAGCCAAGGGGCAACCCATAGGTTTCTAAAACACTTAGTGTGCATGAAAACACAGAGTAAAAAAAAAACATGCAGAAGAACAGAAGTGAAAAACAAGAAGCACAACAGGATGACTTCACTAGATGCAGTAAGCAATATGCATGACTGGACAGGAAAAGCCAGTTATTTGGAAAGATAAATTAAGACCGAAATTTTCTTGTTTAAAAAAAATTTTTATTGTTTTAGGTTACAAATAAAGTGCTGGGTTCTGTCCTGGCATTTTTGTACATATTTGTCATTATACTTTGTTCTAATTTGTCCTCCTTCCCCTCCTTCCTAGATAGTCTAACCTTATTTCTTATTACATACATCCATTACCCTCTCCACCTGCCACCTCCCTCAAGATCTCTTCCTCCTCTCTCATGATTTCCTTTCCAGTTTTATCATACATGCATGCACATGGACACACAGACACACACACACATACATGCATGCACATACACCTGTATATAATTCCAAGCCTAGGATCTGCATAGAAGAAAAAAAACATGTAGTATTTTCATCCAAATCGGATTTATTTCACTTAGCACAATGATTTCCAGCTCTACACATACTCCTAAAAATAATATTTTATTATTATGTATGGATGCACAAAATTCCATTATGTGTATACAACATTTTCTTTATCTGTTTTTCTGTTGATGGACATCTAGGCTGGTTTCCTGGCCATTGTGAATAGCAAGGCAATAAACATGTTTACACAAGTATCTCTGTGATATGGTGACTTGGAGGCCTTTTGGTACATACCAGGCATGGATAGCTAGACTTACTAAGAAGTTTTTCTTGACTTGAGCACTCCTCCCACATCATGTAGCAAACTTTATTTAGTAACTTCCTCCTAAGCACAGTTATTTATTACTGCTACCTCCTGATACACACCCCGGAAATTCCTAAACAGGTCGGCTAAACTAGATCACTCTATTATCAGGACAGGAATGTCTGACTCAGCCCTTCTTCCTTACTTCCTCCTTCTGTCAGCAGGGAAGACTAAATGGTAGTAGAACAAGTCATAATCTAGTTAAGACCAGACACTGAACACCTTCCAGTGAGGGGAGTGGGCAATTAGAAAAGACTGGCAAGGTAGGTAGGGGCCTCGTGTCAGGAGAGTGAAAATAGCAGGCAGGTAGGTGGCAGAACAGGTGGAAAAATACAGAGGTATAGACTCCAAGAGTAAGTCCTATATAGAAATCCAGATGGCAAGAAGATCTGAGGACTGGCAAGCTGGGGGCTGCAGAACTGGTAGACAAGGACAGCTTGGCAACATCAAGGCAAGACTTTCACACCAGAAGAACTGAACTTGGCCAGAAATGGAGGCAGAGACTAAGGGTTGGAAAATAGGCAGTGGCCCGGGGACTGCTATAGAAACACAGGTGGTAGTTTCGGCCAAGGGAACAGGTAAAAGGCTTATTGCTGGGATGAGGTACAGAATTAGAATGGGCTAGCCTGCACTATCACTGCACTGGTGCTGAACAGCCAAACTCTGCCTGGGCTCCCTTACTTTATATCTTCTTAAATTGAAAGACGTCCCCAAATCTGGAACAAAGCTAAAGGGATGCAAAACTTTAATCTTTGCTGATAGGACTACGTGTTACTATAGTACCCTGGGATAGCTCTGTTATTATATTCACTTACTCATTAATTTAACCAATATATAATGCCTAGCACTTACTGTTTCAGGTGTTGTACATAGCCCTAAATATTAATGCCTACAATGATCCCATGAGGTTGGCACAAAGACAGTCACCGTCCTACAAATAAGTACACACAGGTCAGAGCAGCTAAATAACTTGTCAGGTCACACAGCTGGCAAGTGATGAGCCAGAACCCAGGGTCTAAACATTCAGACTCCGTGGCCCACACCATGTTGCTGCCTTTGTCCTGCAGCATCTGTATCTCTGTACCCCTCTAAAATCTAAGACGCCATTCCTGCTGCTTGAGTCATGTCTGAACCCCAGTTCCTAGAGTGATGCCGAGCATGTAGAGAGCCTTAATGTAATAAATGCCTAACATATGAGTGAATGTGTGCCTACCATAAGGAATGCTCAACTAGCTAGGGCTACGGGGTCTATGACAACAAAGAAATACTGGGTTTGGGTAGCGCGACCTACTTGACAGAACAACAGAAGGCGTTCAATATCCAAAGCAAGGAGCCTGTGTGGTGATTTGAATAAGAACGGCCCCCATCGGCTCATATATCTAAATGCTTAGGGAGTGACACTATTTGAAAGGATTAAGAGGTGTGGCCTTGTTGGAGTAGGTGTGGCCTTGTTGGAGGAAGTGTGTCATTGGGCAAGGGGTTTGAGGTTTTTAGAAGCCCAAGCCAGGCCCAGAAGCTCTCTCTCTTCCTGCTGCCTGTGGATTCAGGTGTAGAACTCTCAGCCTGTATGCCACCATGCTACTTGCCATTGGGGACAATGGACTAAACCTCTGAAACTGTAAGCCAGCCTCCAGTTCAATGCTTTCCTTTATAAGAGTTGCCCATGGTCATGGTGTCCCTTCACAGCAACAGAACACCGACTAAAACAGCCTGGTAGAACTGAAAAGGGAGGTGCTGGAGTATGGCTCATAGCAGAAGCTGTGGGTGGGTGACTTTAAAAAAGTAGCTGAAGTCAGAGGAGTCTGAGCCACCCGGAAATATTTGTACAAGGAATGCTCTGCTGTTTATACATGCCCATCCCCCACCTCCCACTTGCTCTATGGTATTTTATGCCCTGCCTCTCAGCTGAGAGAATATATAGACTTAGTCGACCATAGTTTGCACATGGTAAATGGCTGTTCCCCAGATCATTGTCGACCATCCTATACGATTGACACATAAGCATCTTGGGATAAGAGTCAGCTATTATAAGCACAGTTTGTGTTCAAAGCATCCAAAGGACAGAGTGGTAGCAAGCACAGAACTGATCTTCTGGTGGTAGCATGCAGCCAGAAAGGTCACCTCTGAGAAAAGCTTTCATAAGCATTTGAGCACTTTATGCTCCCTTTGTTGTATTGTGTGCCAACATGGATGAACCTCGGAGCTGAAGTGGACGGATCACACATCCACAAATTTCTCACTGTCTTTTAAGTCCTTCTCCAACACTAAGTTTGGTAATCAGGTGGCACCGCTTGTAATTTCAAGCGAAGGAGAAGAAGATGGCTAATACATATTGAACATGTACTTGGCAGTGAGTCTTATCCCAAGTGCCTTGTACGCATTCCCTTATTGATCATCACAACGGCCTCTATTTTACAGAAGCAGAGAATGTAATGAAGTTTGGCAATTTGTCCAAGGTCATTGGCCAAATAATTAGTCGAGGCTGAATTCAAAGTCAAACCAGTTTGTCCCCGAGCCTGTGCTTAGAGCTGCAACACTAAAGGGATCATCAGCTCCTGAGAATAGCAAACTCTAGAATGGCGAGAGTGCAAAACTGCCTTTGGAAGCCACACCAGCTCACTCCAGACCCTCACTCAAAACCCACGCTCTGTATGCCTGCTCCAGGCTGGGTGAAACCACCCAAGATATTTGTCTTTTCCTTCTTATAAATAAAAAGGAATCTAAAACTCTCAAAGAGGTTCCACAGAAGCACAATAGAGTCTCCTGATACAGCCTTCTCTAATCAGACATGTGTGAAAATAGAATCTAAGTCAGAGTCTAACCAAGGTGACCATGAACTCTGCTCCATGCTAGTGTCAGTACAAACAATATTTTTTTTTTCAAGCTGTGACTACTGAGCCTGCTACTCCTGCACACTTTCTTCAGGCCAAACTTATAACTGAAGAATGCCTCAACAGAACCAGGGTGCCTTTGGCATCCAATTTCTACTTTGGCAAGAGCCCAGCCCAAGAAGGCACTCTCTGGCTCATACGGACCAAGCCCATCCAAAGCAAACAGTTCCCATCACTGTTTACCGCAGAACACTTCTTCCTTTAAACAGGGCGAATGTGGAAAATCACTCCGCCAGACGTTGCTTGTTATTTCAGCTTCTGGAGAGGAGCCCCACCCAGCCAAGAGATCTAGTGCTCCTCCAATGAGAAAGGCATGGGTTGGGAAACACACAGAGCATCCTATCAGTGCCTCTGAAGCAGTAATGGTTTCTCTGAAAACACAACGTTGTCTTAACGACTTAACCGATCTCCACCCAATCAGCCCATCCTGGTCCAACTTGAAAATTCTTCCCAGTTTCCTGACACTACCCAGAAGGATTGCATAATTTGTCTGTGTTCTTCTGGACTGGCATTAGCAAGACCAGAGAAAGAGCTTAGTAAGTTGCCTCCCCATCGTTAACTTTCACTGCTGCATCATTATGGACTCCTAATTAAAAATAAATACTATCACATTATTATTGAAATGTTTGTAGACAATCAATAGTGCATGCTAAGTTTCAAAAAAAAAAAAACCATGAGAGATGGCTCAGGTGTTAAGAGCACTAGCTGCTCTTGCAGAGGGTCGGGGGTTCAATTTCCAGCACCCACATGGCAACTCATAATCATCTGTAACTCCAGTTCCAGGGGATCCAACACCCACTCCTGGCTTCTGTGGGCATCCATGTGTATACATGGACTGCATTAACACAGGCGAGAGAGACAGACAGACAGAGACACACAGAGACAAAGAGACACATAGACAGAGACAGAGAGACACACAGACAGACACACAGACAGACACACTGACAGAGAGGTGAGACAAGACTTCACAGACTCATGTCTGAAATTCAGTGAGTCACAGTAAGTCCTCCGGATGACAAGCCCATGAGCTGGCAGCTGTATGAAAGCGGAGAAGGCAGGTGTAAGAGAAAAGGCACACAGGATTTGGATGAAGCCGCGTGGATCTTAGCTGTTCTCTACGTCCTCCGTTTCTAGTTCTCGAGTGCCAGGCAGCTCTGGCTGAAGCTTAACAGAGTATTCACTGCTTTAAAGTCTGAACTGACTAGGCCAACTAAAATAGCAGTGTCAAGAGTACTGGGAATAGCAGTACTTGCTTTACGTGGACGCTGTTCTAGAAATGGAAACAGTAGGGAGGGAGAGAGAGAGAGAGAGAGAGAGAGAGAGAGAGAGAGAGAGAGAGAGAGAGAGAACTCATGTCAATTATCCCCGTTCCTACACTACTAGAGGGAGAGGTGGGCCACAGGGTGATGGAGAAGCTAGCTTAAGAGCCCCCTTTCTGTTTAGAATACAGGTAAGGAGCCGTGCACGGTGCACAGGGGTTCATCCCGCCGGCTGACGGTCACGGGCACTCCCGGCTCTGCCTCTCATGCTTACAATGGAGGAGCAGAAGGGTCTCTGACAGCATCAGCATCTCTTTGCCCTGAACTGAAAGGCAGATAGATGTCAGCTCTACTGCCAGACTGCTAGTGTGCTGGCATGAGCTGCAAGCGCCCCAGGAGACCAGCTTTTATACTCCTAATCCCAGGAATCTGTGTGCTCCGCATAAAATGACATCCTCTGCCCTATCAGCCCAGGATGTAAACAGCTCCAACACCAGGCACCAGAGCTATCACAGTCTGTTTATCATTTCTGAAAGCATAAAGACAACAAACACTGACATGTGTGCGTCCTCCTTTTTGAATAAGAATTGCTTGAAATGTGAAAAATGTATTTAACTCATTAGGTCTTTTTTTTTTTTTAATGGGAAAGATAAATTTAAAGAGACAGATTTTTTTTCCTTCCTTTTCTGTTTGTTTTTGTTTTGTTTTGCTTTGGTTTTTCAAGACAGGCTTTCTCTGTGTAGCCTTGGCTGTCCTGGACTTGCTTTTGTAGACCAGACTGGCCTCAAACTCACAGAGATCTGCCTGCTTCTGCCTCCCAAGTGCTGGGATTAAAGGCGTGTACCACCATGCCCGGCTGAGAGATTTTCTTAAAGAGATCTTTCCTGCTGGCTAGTTTTCATTGTACAGGAAGATGCTATGAAGGCTGTTAGGAGAGGAAAAAACATCAGCAGTCTTACTCACCTGTGAACCCTGAGCTACAACCAAACTGTCAGGCATGATGTAGCCTCTGGTGGAATAGTGGCATGGCTGTTGTGGTAGAAACCAACCACCTTCTGATTGGATTGAAGTTTCACAGGAGAGGATTCATACTTAGAATTGTGAATCTGGGAAAAAGCCCATGGCTGGGAAGGCTACAGACCCTGGGGATAGGAGGGAGGGGGCCTACTACTGTTGTTTTAATAAATGAGCATGTAATCAAGCTACCTCCTAAACATTTACATTTATACTTATAGATTAGTGCTTTTCTCAGCCTTGGCCAAGAAGTTTCTCTTTGTAGTATGTGATGAATATGGTAGAGATTCACAACTGCTCACAGCACTGGGAATAAGTGACTGAGTACTTGGTGCTAAACACAAAGTATCGGAGCTGGAGAGGTGGCTCAGAGGTTAAGAGCACTGTCTGCTCTTCCAGAGGTCCTGAGTTCAGTTCCCAGCAAGCACATGGTGGCTCACAACTATCTATAGCGAGATCTGGTGCCCTCTCCTGGCAGGTGGGCACACATACAGGCAGAACATTGTATATATAATAAATAAATCTTAAAGAAAAAAAAATCTTTTCAAGGCTGGGGAGGAAGTGGGGGAAAAATCTAGAAGCTAGAGGACAGGAATGAATGCTGTGAAACGCTGTCTTCTGGGTGTGATATGGCCATTTACACTCATTGATGCCCTGCAGCTATGGTTACTTACACAAGACCAACATGAGATAAAGGCCATCACTCTTCCCTCGTGGGTGTGAGAGGGGATGCCGACAGCTCATTATCGCTGACATGAAACTATCGAAGAATTTTAAAATTTTAATTAAAAAAAAAGAATTTTAGTTTTGAAGGAGGGGAGGTGACAGGATAATTTCAAAACCAATAGATTTTAAACATACATGTTTTAAGTATCTAATACACTAATTGCTATTACTGGGCAGGTTTTTTTTCTATTAAAATACTTAATGCCCACACCCAATTCATTATTTGATGCTCTTGAATTAAGTGTGTCTACCGTATCGGACCAGGGCCACAAACTTCAGTTTGAGTCCGTCGCGTTTACCTCCTGTTTATTTATAAACCCCACCTCTTGCCAGAGGGGACTTGAAGTTGCCTTTACAGTTGGTCACACAAGTTCTTCAACTCCGAGACTCGGTGAAAACCAGTTTTTCTGGTTTTCTTACCTCTGGTGGAACCTTACAAGTACCAATTCATAGCAACAGGAGACCTGTGCGGACTGGCACCAATAACCCTCAGTAGCACTCAGTGGTGACTACGCACTTCACCAAGAGTGGAGTGAGCTCACTGTTTTGAATCCTGTATCTTTTCTTTCTTTCTTTCTTTCTTTCTTTTTTTTTTTTTTAATCAATGCAGGGCAGTCACTACCACTACCCCTACGGTAGTACCAGGCAAAAACATACACCAACTTCAGATCAGATGTCTCAAAGGCACCACGTCCTTGGCTCTGATTGTCAGCTGTCAACACGACCAATGTTATCTGACTTCTGCCAGCTCTCAGACATTGTCTGGGTCATGTCATCGCTGCACTTGCTGCTCACTGAGACAGCTTTCCAGATGTAGGCTTCTCACTCACATGTCTCTCCTGCTTATTGGAGGCAGGGATTTTCCCGGAAATCCCTGCTACAGGGCTGCACGGGTGATCAGTGTTTTGATAACCCAGAGACACAATGTTCCTTTGAGCTATGAACCTGTTATTCCCTCACCTAACTGCAAACAATTCTTATGCAAGAGCTTTCAGAGACCTTCTGGTTCTGCAGAAACTGGGGTTTGTGGTCCAAGGTACAATTTTTCCCTTTCAAGTTTCACTTGAATTAATACTATTTTAAGCATAGCCCTCCAGGCCTGGCTTTTTTTTTTTTTTTTTTTACTGAATCATTGTTTACTAAAAAACTATGAAAGGTATAGTAATTTGTTCTTTTTTTGTTTTGTTTTTGTTTTTGTTTGTTTTGTTTTTTCCCAAAACAGGGTTTCTCTGTGTAGTCTTGGCTGTCCTGGACTCACTTTGTAGATCAGGCTGGCCTCGAACTCACAGCAATCCACCTGCCTCTGCCTCCCGAGTGCTGGGATCAAAGGCGTGCTCTACCACGCCTGGCGGTCGTAATTCGTTCTTAGACATTCTTATGGTTTCTTTGTTTTGTTTTGCTTATTCAAGACAGGATTTCTCTGTGTCACCTTGGCTGCCCTGGAACTTGCTCTGTTGCCCAGGTTGGCCTTGAACTCAGAGATCTGCCTGCCTCTGCCTGTCCCAAGAGCTTAAAGGATTAAAGGTGTGCGCCATCCCCTGCCTGGCTAAGGTTTCTAATTAAAAGCTGCCCTGCGCCTTCTCTGGCCCTCTCCTAAAAGTCCTACGGGTGTAGAGTGAGAACGAGGATCCGCGTGTGAACTCTCCCAGCCCCTTTCTCCAGCCAGCCTCTCTTCCCCGACCCGTCACTACCCCTGATGACGAGAGAAGTAGCCCGTGATAGCTCACCTCGCTACTCTTCAGGAATCTCACTCTGGGACCCCTTTGTCTCTGCACGTCTTCAGCTCTGACTGGGAGCAAGCTCCTCCCTCGGCAGCAGAGTGCTTCCAAGACTTAACATGGAAAGCTTTTCCTCTCAGAGAATGATTTTCCTCTTCCTGTATCAGAGAGTCCTTCAGCACGGCAACTCCACCCTCCACACCCAGCACATGATCTAACATACAGCAACACCAGTAGCTTCTAGATGAACGGCTGGGTGAGAAAATGTATGAATGAGTGATTTTTGTTCTTTTCTCTTCTCCTTTTTTAACTCTGATCTCCTGGGTACTCTTTCATCTGCTCTAAATTGTTAATCCACTCAGCGGGGACTTTCTCAGAAAGCTTGTCAAGTAGAAAGGAAGAAGACTTTCCACTGTACAAATCAGGACGCCCTATCCTAAGCCTCAGAGCCTTGACGTTGATTGGCAACCTGGCACGTTCTCGACTCACCTAGGGTAAATCCTCCAGGCAGAAGGGGTTGTCTATTTTAAAATAATTTAGGAAGACCTATCTTGCCTATTGAAAGTACCAAGCCCATGAGCTGGGGTCCTGGGCTAAGAAGTGGAAGAAAACAAGGCAAGTCCTAACATTCATCTCCCCTGACTCCCAACTGTGGGGCAATATGGCCAGCCACGCCATGTTCCTGTGGCCGTGCTGTCCCACCATGTAGCCTAAAAATGTAAGCCAGAAGAAAGTTAGGGAACTAAGTGGCTTTCATCAGGTATTTTGTTTCAACAGGACACGTAACTAGCACGTAACAGTGTGTGTTCCACTGTTCATTCTTTTTTCAGTGTCAGGACTAGTCACGGGTATCAGGGACTCTGAATTGTGCATTCTTTATGAGCACACAGGACTTAAGAAAAAGAGGAGAAAGAAAGGAAAACAGAAGAAAATAATTAAAAAAAAAAAAAAAGGAACAGTAGTCTCACTGCATATACAAACCACACTTAAGGGCAGGCCCCGTGCCCAGCAGTAAATGGCCAACACGAAATGAACTCAATGGTATTTTTGCAGACTTTTGGTCTCACATTGCTTTGCTTGGGCATTTATTTATTTATTTATTATTTATTTATTGGTCTTACTGGTCTTCTGATTTTGTGGTTTTATGGATATAGGTTTGTTTCTTGTGCTTTTGTTATTTTCTTATCATTTGTTTCTGTTGGCACATTTATTTTCTAAAGGGAGAGATAAGGTATACCGTTGGGTAGTTGAAGAGGTGGGGAAGATATGAGAGGAATTAAAAGAGGAAAACTGACTAGGATACTTTGTCTGAAAGTATACTTCATCTTCCCAAAGAAGATGAAACAAGAGAACTGGGGGTTCAAATCAAGGCTGGGTTACACTGAAGAATCTTGTCTCAAATTTTTTTTTTAAAGAGATGACATAAAGATACAGTTACTTAATGTCTTTATTTTACCAACAAGGAAAGCATTGCCTGAAAAAGAAGATAGCATTTACTGGGAAAATTTTATAACTAAATCACATATTCTTTCTGCTTCTTTATTCCTACCCAAAAGACCCCTGTTCACCCATGCCATCTGAGAGTAAATAGGAGCATGTTAGCAAATGGGTTTTAGAGAAGTAGAAGACAATAAAGCAATAAAAGATGTAGTCACTGAAATCTCTTTATTTCCATAATTATCACCTGCTAATCTTGCTAAAGAAAGCAAACGGGAGATGTTTGCCATGGTGTCTGGTAGCCTTCTGCCCATTACTTCACTTTCAACCACTCAAGACGCCACTGGTGGAAAAGTCCGGGGTCCAAAAAGAAGTGCACAAGTCAGGAGGAGCAATCAGACAGATGAAACACCAACTGGAGTGGGTGGTTTCACGTGCCCAGCCCTTGGAACTAGAAGCTTCCGTGCTGTCACTCGAGACCGAGTCTAGACATCAGCCTCTTCTGTACCAGTGATATAGCAGCTTCTATTCGCGGCATTGACACGTGTGGATAACAAGTGTGAAGACCAGGCTCTCCATTATCTCGAGGGTAGGTTTACATAATTACACGTGAGAGCGCCTCAGATAGCCTTGCCAAGTGGTGACAGAGAGAGTCAGTGCCCCGACATTAAGGGGCCCAGAGATTGACCTAACGCGATAATGTCTGATCTTTCTTTGTGTCACTTGGCTTATGCATGTCAGTGAGTTTTAAATAATCAGTTTGGCTTTTACATCTACAGAAGAGCTCCAGCACTCACCACCTTCTAGTCACTAAACTGCACTTTATTCTTTCGTCTTCATCCTCTCAGAGCCTTTAGTTAGAATCCTTAGGAGCTCAGCTTCTTTCCGAAACCCCGTCTAGAGCACTTCCTACCGTGCACGCCAGGCTTCTCCATCATATGTAGAACACTCCTTCAGGGCCTTAACTTTACTTCCTCTACTCTGTCCTGTGCTCTAAAACTGTTGTTCCCAAAAGGTCTCAACGCTCTCCTTTTTCTCTCTGCGTCATTAGGTAGGTTCTGTTTGGGGTGTGTGTCTGTGTGTGTATATGTCTGTGTGTGTGTGTGTATGTGTGTGTGTGTATGTGTATGTGTGTATGTCTGTGTGTCTCTGTATGTATGTGTGTGTATCTGTGTAGGGGTGTGTGTCTGTGTATGTCTGTATGTCTGTATGTGTCTGTATGTTGTGTCTGTGTGTGTATGTGTGTGTATCTCTGTGTCTGTGTATGCATCTGTGTCTGTGTGTGTGTCTGTGTGTGTGTGTGTGTGTGTGTGTGTGTGTGTGTGTGTGTGTGTGTGTGTGAATGCAGGCACGTTTGTAGAGGTCAGGACAACCTCAGCTGTTAGCCTGTTCCCTGAACTTGGTTTGAAACAGGGTCTCTCTTGTCGCGTGCATACTTCGGGCTGCCTGGCTCACCAGCTTCCCGCAGCTCTCCTGTCTCAGCCTCCCATCTCCCTCAGGGACACATGGGACAGCAGACAGTTGTACAACTGCATGCAGCCTTTACATAGACCCTGAAGTTCCTAACTAAGGTCATTGAGGTCATCACTCATCCAGGATGCACTTCACACAGAGAGCTACCTCCCCAGTCCTGCTCTGTAGTTTTTCTTGGTCCCCAACTTCTGCTATTACACCTGCATGTCACGCCACATCACTAGTCTCAAATTTTCTCCAGACACGTCTCCATCTACCTCCTGAGTACCATATCCATCATAGCTAATTTGTTTCCCAAATGGCATATTCCCAAACAAACGTCCTATTCCTCCTGACTTTGAAATGTCCACTGATGGGGTCATCATTTTCCCAGCACCCCAAATCCTGAAGATCTGACCCTAATTCTTCCATTCTGCTTTTCGTGGACAGCTTTCTGTCGGAAGCCACCATCTTGTCTAGTGTGTATGCATTCGTACACGGTACACTCTTATAAGCTAGTCTAATATACATGTGGTGTATGCTCCTTGCTAGATCTAAGCCCCTTGAGAAAAATAAACCTGTTTTACTCACTGTAGGGCACCTGGAAGACCCAGCATAGCAGCTGGCACAAAGTAAGGAATATTAGCCATGCATGGTTGATACATGCCTGTAATCCCAGCACTCAGACTGCCAAGGTGATAGATGGGTGGTAAGTTTAAAGTCATCTACGTAGTAAAAACCCGGTCTCGAAGCACAATGAACAAACAAAAAGGAATAATTAGAAAAGGGAGAATGAGCATTCTCAGATACATTTTATTTATATGCCCCACTGTCCTCTGTCATCCACCGTTAATGACACTGAGCCAAAATCGTGTTTAATCTTACTGCTCAAAGGAAAACTACCACAGAGACATTCTAAGTGATGCCATAGCACGCAGAGTCCCTGCTGCATGGGATTTATTATGCATGTGGCCAACATTTTCAGTCATCAGTAACCACATGAAAACAAAATCTATACTTGGAAGAGACAGTGAAATGTGTGGGGAACGAAATCCGGGTCTCCCGTCAGAGCTATTCCCTTGGTTTGTTCCCTCGAGTGGTGGAATCCCGTCTCCAGTTCCCTGTAATTTGTTAGTCCTGTTATTACTCCCACACGTGGTTATGAGAGCTCTGTCTTGCTAGCAGCTACACTCAGAACACTGCAGCTCTGACTTAGTGAAAGCACATACCTCTGAGAATGACTCAGGGTTTCAACAGTGCCCCGGATTCCTGCCCTTGCTCGCCGTCTCTGCCAGCTCAGGTTTGGTGCTGCCTGGAGTTAAGCACAGACAACAATTCTTAGACTCAGGGTTTGCTTGTTCAGTTTCGCTTGATAACAAAATCAGCACCAACTTAAAGGTAGTGTGGCCAGACTTCATGGATTCCTGGACAGACGCATGGATTTAATCTACCGATAGGAAGAAAGCCGGTGTGGAGTTTCTCTTAACCTGGAGCGCTGGGACAAAGCTTGCACCAGCCTGCACAATGCCACAAACAGCCTTCAGAAAACATGTACAAATCACACCATTGGTCTCCTCTTATCATAAGGACTTTAAACAGGCCAATCAGGCATTTTTAAGAGTAGTTCATGCAACTCAACAATTTTCACTAATGTCTGGGTAGTGGGCAGTAAAAAGCTAACACATGTACACCAAGGTAAGCCCTCTATGAAAAGTCTAATTCACTAAGTCAGGCAGAATGCTATAGCTAATGGTTAATACTGAGAGAATTAACAATACATTTACAAAGCGAGTGTGAATGCTATTTAATGGTCAGCAACCCAAGCTGCTATGAGGGAAGACATCGGCACTCTGCTTAACACAGAGCTCTCACGGAGATGGCACTTCCACGTTTATGTCCCCGGAAGCAAAGCTCGGGTAGTGTCTTCAGTCTTCTGTGCCTTTCTTCCCACTTGCTATAACATCAGTCTCATTGGCTGCTCCTGCTTTATTCCCCTCCTCTGTCACACTCCCAAATGCGAGACAACTGAGCAGCCACCTCACTCTGTCCCCTCATGGGTCTTTTGCTTTCTCCTTATTCAGTGTGACACGCCAGCTCACTGATCTTCCTCAGGTCTCCGTTCAAACCTCAGTTCCCCATGGGTCTCCTTCAGACCAGATATTCACTTCAGTTGTATTCAGCAAATAATTGTCACTGCTTCCTGCTTTGCATTTGGTTTTTGTTATTTCTGCCTACCTTGATTCCTTCTACCTAACATGTACATTCCCTTTGGGTCAATTTTTTTTTTTTTGGTATACTTACAGCATATGCCAATTTTTTGCATTTAGAAATCTATTAAGACAGCTTGGCGTCCAAGGACAGATGTTTCCAACACTATGAATGGAAACGGAAAGTCTTTGGTGCTTGGCTATGATCTCAGGTCACTCATCTCTCAGCCTTCCCTCTGGGCTAGTGGTCACTGCTAGGATTAGTGTGGCCTCTCGTGATGCTCCTCCCACTCCATGTTTGCCCTGTGATGAGCTTCTCTACCATCAGGTGCAGTTCCTCCCTGTGTTGTAGATTCAGAACACTCTCTTTCCATGGCTGTGTCAGAAGCGTGAGGCATGTGTTTTAATTGCCACAAAAAGAACAACAACAAAAAAAAGGCAGTAAGTAGAGGTTTCATTTCTCCTAGATCAATGCCAGCGATCCTGAAGCAGCCAGCCCAGAGTCGGCAGTGCCTTTCCATGTCTCCTTCTGTTATCATCACCACTGACATCAAAGGCATCATCGTTGTCTATAACTTATTCCGTTGCCAGAAAATGCCTGGCGTCATACTAAACCCCTTGAGCAAAACTGTACCTTAGTGGTGGAGAGCCCAGTGCCTGAGTTCCTGGAATTTCCTTCTGAGTCAAGTCACGTCAGTGCAAAGCATCACTAAGAAGTTACAAGGCTGAATTTTCACAAATGAATCATAAGTTAAAAGTTTTTAAGGCAGACACTTTGGAACAGAATGCAATTCTAATGATGCTGGTGGTGTCTGGGGTTATTATCAAATTTTTAATTTGTTTTTAAAGTCAGCTTACATGCCATATGTATAATAACCTCTTGATCAAGTTTTATGTTTATCAGATTTTGTTTCGCTTTGGCCTCGAGTGGAATTATTCAGTCTGATTGCGCAGGCTCATCTCTAAATGTCCATTGGTGGTTTCTAAAAATCACTTCCATCTTCAAACGCTGGAAACTTTCCCTGGCTGAGGATATTTCAGAGAGATGCCAGGAGCACCGAAGGCTATTCTATAAATATCTTGAACAATAACAGTACTATTTGAGTATATGTATAATCTTATTAGGAAAGAAAGAATACTTAAAAGTCGTTGTGTTTGGATATGCCTACTTTATAGTTGTACTTAATATGTTTCCAGAAAACTACAAAAGCAGACAGAAAAATCATTTAGGGATTCTTTTTCATATATGTAGTTTTATCTTTTTTCCAGATATAGTTGACAAAAATTGTACATATCTAAAGTAAGTAATGTTGGGTTTTTGTTTGTTTGTTTATTTTTTTCTTGTTTTTTTTTTTTTCAAGACAGGATTTTTCTGTGTAGCCTTGGCTGTCCTGGAATCACTTTGTAGACCAAGCTGGCCTCGAACTCACAGAGATCTGCCTACTCCTGCCTCCCTGAGTTCTGGGATTACAGGCGTGTGCCACCATGTCCAGCTAAGTAATGTATTTTATTTGTGTGTACATTGAGAAATGCTTACCAGAATCAAGCTAGTGAACCTATGCATCACTCACATAGCTACCCTTTTTTTAATGTATATACTGAGAATATATATATATGTTCTAGTTTAATTTTCATTGCTATGACCAAATACTCTGACCAAAAGGTTTGTTTTAGCTTACAAAAACAAATAACGCCGAGCAAAGTCAAGGCAGGAACTTACAGCAACAGCTTGAAGGGCAGCCAGCCTTCTTGCTCTCCCACACAGCATTTCCTCTAACCAAGGGACTCACTTTGCAGCCAAAGAGGTGTGACAGGAACCCTGGAGAATGGTGCTTTACTTGCTGGCTCACTCAGGGATGCTTCTATTCCACTAGCTTGCTTACATACTTCAGGACCACCTGTGTTGGGCGGGGCTCTCCTACATCAATTAACAGTCAAGACAATCCCCCACAGACATACCAACAGCCAAACTGATCTGGGCAATTCCTTAGTTGAGGCTCTCCCCTCAGATGACTTTAGGCTGAGTCAAGTTGGCAGTTAAAGCTACAGGTCTGAATATTTCAGCTCTACTGTCTTAGCAAATTTCAAATACCTTGCTATTACTGTAGTAATAATGTCTTTAGGTATCCATAGATTATTTGCCTTAAAAATTGAACGTTTTGACAAAGTGTATGCACCAGCATTTAAAGAAAATATTTAAGGCTTCAGATGTTTCTATATAATGCAAATACCATTTGGCTTCTTCACTCCCCAGTTAATGGGTTGATGTGACATTTAATAAATCTTCTTCGATTAGTGATACATGGCCATCTAACATGCTCAAAGCACTTCATTAGGTCTCCGGCACTGAAAAATGTTAAGGTAATAAGAATTCATTCTTCTACTGAAGATTAACTTCTGAGAGAACCAATAGAATGGTCCATAATTTTCTACTGTTTCTTGGGATAGCTTAATTTTATCTTCATACTGATAGGTTGCCGCCCATTTTTCTAAATCATTACAAAAGGTTTAGTGAACTGTGTTTCCTATCACTTGTGTGCCTGCTCCACGGGCACTAACACAACCTTGGCTCCACTGGAATGCTGGACAGTAGGGCAGCAGGATCCATGGACACCGCCTTGCCCTCGAGACAGCACAGCTGAGTCACACCAGTTGACCACATTACGCTGTCCAACTAGAGGGGAAAGGAGCAAAGCTAATGGTAGAAAAGCAGACTCCTTGTGCGGTGAGTACGGGGCAGGTGTTCCATGTGATGCTGATACCTGTTTATTTACCCACTCTGCTAATCAGACGGTAGGTAAGAAACCTCCCTACAACAATCAAAACCACCTAAGCCATGAAGATGCCAAAGAAAAGGCCTTAGAGTAAAATACTGCTATAGGAAATGTACTGAATTAGTATAAACAGACGGCTCTGCTCCCTCCCCCCAAAAAGATCACTTGAGAAAACACCTTCAATATTATAAATGAATTATGTATAAAGGACCTAAGCCCAAACAGTAATGTTTCTATTTACTGAGCACCTAATATGTACATACTTAAAAGTACTGTTCTCACTTGACTGGCAGAGAAAATGAACCTCAGAGGCACGCAGCTAGGAAATGGACAAGGTCTGTGTTGTGTGATTAGAAGGCAAATAAAAGCTTTCTTGGGAGCCTAATTTCCCTGGAAATTCATCTCAGTTCTCATGGCTAATTTAGGTGGCAATGAGGAAAAGGACAGAAAGGAAGAGACTAAGGAGAGTAAGAGAGAAAGGGGGAAGAAGAAGAAGGGAAAAGAGAGACTGCAACACAGTATCCATTGCAAAAAATTATGTTCACAGTTCCAATTAGTCCACCTGCAAAGCCACAACCCCTCTACAATGTATTAGTTCTCGGGTTGTTTTTTGGAGGACAGAGCCTTTTGTCAAAGAAATGGTAGTTGGTGCTAGCCACCTGACCTCCATTTATTATAGCACCATCTTCCTGGAGTTTGTATCCTGGAAGACAGTATTTTCTCACTGGTAGGTCCCCAGCATTTCATACAGTGCCCATTGCAAATTGTGCCCAATCAATATGTGTAGCTGAAAGGTATACAGAACGAAGTGTTTCAGAGGGAATCTGGGTGAGTTTAGGGAAACAGCTGCCTGACATGAGTAAGGAGCAACAGAAACTGTCCCCTGCTCAAATGAACCTCCCAGTGACACTCTACCATTTGAGGACCACTTGTGGTGATGTGTCCCTGATGAAGTAAGCAAAGCAATTGTTCATGCCTTGGTGTCAATGCTTTTATTAGGCATCTGTGACTAGGAGAGGGGTGAAAAGAGAAAAGAGGGCTGGGAAGCATAGCTAGATTTCATTCATCATCATAGCCTGATGCCCTTGAGCCCAGAACTCCTTCCCCGCTGTTTCACTCTCAACTTTTTAATGAGTCTCTTTTTGGGCCAACAGTTCTTTATTAAATATGACCCAAAAGCATCTACTATTGCCATCAGTGCTACACTATGAAGATGCCTCTGTTTACACACTACCTAATGTCCAACTTCTGCCACTTCTATTCACAGTCACAAGCGTGCATCTCTCTCACATAAGTTTTCTAATAAGCTATCATTCATTGCTGGGTCTCTTCAACTTTGGCTTTATCTATGGAAAGCAACCATGTCTACAACTGAGTTTCTCCTGTATTGTATATGCAAATACACAACACATAGACATAGGAGAATTGTATGTAAATAAGAAACAGAGCAATAAACAAATAAATCAATAATCTGTGTATTTTTAAAAAGAGGGATTGGTTTGCTCTCCGGCTTCATGGAAAACCTGATAAACTAAGTCTCATAAATCTTCACATCCTAGCCCATGACTATAAATATTTCACAGCTTCCTTATAACAATGCACATCCCATAGAGCTGTTAGGAATGTGAAAAATAATAACATAGGGCCATTTTTTTTTAAAGAAATGGACTTGGGCTGGGGAGATGGCTCAGTCTTTAACATTCCTAAGCACTGAGTTAAGATCCCTAGCATACATGTACAGTCTGGATGCAGTGGTGCACACCTCTAACCCCAGGAGAGGTCTAGGAGCAGAGACAGGGGGATCCCTGCAGCCCACTGGCCAACCAGGCTAACCAAAGTGGTGAGATTCTGTTTAATGGGAGAGGCTATCTCAAAAGATAATGTAGATGAAGATGAAGGTCACCTGACATTAGCCTCTAGCTCGTACACACAAATGCACACACCTGCAGGCAGGCAGGCAGGCAGGCAGGCAAACAGACAGACAGACAGACAAGCTTAACGGGAATTAGGCAAACTTGGATTCCTATCCTGGTTCCATTGTGTCTGAGCTGTGTTACCTTAAGCAATTATAAAATCCAAATTTCAGATTCCTCATTTTAAAGTGGGGATAATAATGCCTTACAGGTGTGTTTTGAGGACAAAGCAAGAAAATGTTTTGGGAGCTCTGCCTGGAACACAGTGGGTATTCACTGAGTGCCCTGTTCTCCTGAAGCAGGAAGAACTTCCACCACTTTCTATTGCACAGTACTGCACAAGATAGATAGTGACAAGCGGCGAAACAACACAGCAGTAAATCAGTGATAAGACATAAATCATGGCATTTTCCTGTCTAACAATGATCTCTCACTGTACTGAAACTGTCAACAGAAAATTACACCAAACACCAAATAAACAGCCAAGGCAGCAGCATGAGGCAAGCATGACAAGGTGGAAAGCTCCCAGAACACTGAGGGACAATACGAAAGAACCCTGTGTGCACCCAAAAGCATCCATACAAATTTCTCAGACAAACAAGGTATATTCAAAAAAACTCAGAACATTTTACCAGAGAAATATTTTTTTGCTCCCTAAGATCTCGGGGCACTTTGGGTTCATGCCACACAAGCTGTTGCACAGTATATTAGGGGCCGCTTCTCACCCACAAACAATCAAAAATGCATGACGTCACACATACTGCCTCTCAGCCCCGCAGTATCTTATTTCCTAATTAAGGCTGCAGACAGCCTGCGCGGTGATGACAATTGATGTGTGCTGCACGCCTTCCTGAAGAGCAAGGTGAGAGTGAACATTAGCTCCAGCCCACAGGAGAAATGTGGTAATTGCTATCGCTTGCTGCACGGCAAAGCACATCTTCCTGGAATTACAGAAGAGGCACTTAAGAGTGGAGAATCAGACCGTGTAAAAAATTGGAGTTCTGCTCATCTTGAGGGAATATCCTATGAGGCCTTCTACTCAACCAGTTCTAGGATATAAAATTAATGACAATGTAATTTTTTTTTAATCAGTTCAGTTGGGGGCGTTGGAACACTGATCACACTAGTTCAGTTTTGGGGTTTTAAAAAACATCTTCTGAAATGAACCACCTTCACTTACTTTTGAGTGTATGCAATACTCATGCGTGCATGTACACAGACATGCAATGGAACATGCGTGTGGAGGTCAGAGGGAGTCGGTTCCCTCTGTCTACCATGTGGAATTGGCAGTGAGAGCCTTTGACCACAGAGTCATCTTGTCAGTCCATCGCTTGCGTTAGGTTTACGTTTATAACTTATGGTTTCTCAGATCTCTGGTCTGTATTTCTTCTTGCCAAATTGAAACAGGCTCTTAAAATGTTAAGAATGCTAATCATTCTTGAAATAAGGATAAAGAGAGAACGACCGAAAAGCACTTCTTACCAAAGCCGTTCTTATAAAGCACACTGTCTAAAAGCTGGATTTTTTTTTTTTTTGCATATCCCTTCACCTTATTTACGTCAGATGTCAAAAAGTAAAGTTAAAATGCTCATCAGTTGGAGATCAACTCAATGATTTCCAGCATACTAAAGCAATAAAATATTAAACCACAAAACAGACAACAAAAGTGGACATGTAGGATAAGGTTTATAGAAAGAGGATGCATGTGAGTATAGGAATGTGATGTACAACTTTATGCTCTAAAATAGAACAGTGAACAGGATGTGAGCTTTTTTTTTTTCAGAGGAAGAAATAGGAGGGGAATAGGGTTGAAGAGGTGGAAGAGGGAGAGAGGGTGGGAATGGGAAGATACAAGTAAGGGGATAACAATTGGGCTGTAAGATGAATAAATTATAATAAATAAAAAACAAAAAGAAATAAAAACTCATGAAAAAAAAGAGAAAAAATAAAATTCTGAGTTCTTGTGTACTGAGTACAAGGGTCTTTTATATATAAAAATCCTCCGTATACTTGTATTATGTACCTTTTTCTCTTACAATTTTTTTCTAACCTGAAGAAATCTTGCGCAACTTGAGTCTGCAATTCCCCCACACTCGGCAACTAACAATATTTCTTTTCTGCACTGCTCAGAAGAGTGACTCCACTTCAGTGGGAGTCGCCACGCACTTGTGCTCAGCCACAGAACACATTGGTGAAGGACACACACACATACACGAGGCTTAGCTCATATTTTGTCTAGGGTTTTCCCAAGTCAGAAAAAAAATAAAAATTAAAAAAAATTTAAAAACCCAGCACCTGAGTTTCATAAGAGCTCGGCCTTGGCGGTTACTTGGTTGTTTGGGATGAAGGGCAGGAGATAAAGAGGCTCTCATTCAAAGGAGCCCTGAGTGAATCAGAATGGATCTCAGTCTACATTGTAAAGGACACTTTGCCCTATGCTGAAAAGAAAGATGGCAGTAAACACGGGACTTAAGGCTCAATAGAGCAGAAGAATTTGGGCTTCTGGGGCTATTTCATAACTTGAAAACAAATCAAAGAAAGTTTGTGAATGAGTTTGTAGATAATGCTTTCGGGAATTAAAGGGCTAAGCAGAAGCCAGGCTAGGTGGGGCTCCAGATAGTCAGCTTGAACTTTGCTCCCTGGTCAGGAACTAACTACCTTTCACCTGAAACAACTCAAGATACCGTCACCCAACAAGAATGAGAAAGTTTTTTTGAATTTGCCCTTGAAGCTGTCTCCCTGTGCAAAACAAAACAGAAACAGAAAGGCAAGACACAACACTGCTCAGAGCATTTCACTCGGCCTGTACATCCTTTAGGATGAAAAAAAAAAATCCTTCATTCCACCAAGGGATAGGAACAGCCTGGGGGGGGGGGGGGAGGGGTTAGCTCCTTCAAGTCACACAGTCAGTACTGAGTGGAAATTGGTGTCCCTCTCCGTGCTCTTAGCACTCTGGCCAGGTCTTTCCCCAGGCTCACCAATCTCCTGTTCTAACGTCTCCAAATACTTCCAAAAATTCAAGAATTGCTACCAGCTGATAATGGCCCAGTGTCAAATTTTATCAAAGGCTCTTGCATTCATCTACCAATCCTGGGAAAAAAATAATCTTAGCACAAAGGGGGAAATCTCAAATGGTGAGGGTTACAGCGTGGCCCAGCTGGCCGTGCCTGGCATCTCCTCTCTTCTCTCTGCCTTCCTGCATCCTTACTCCACCAGCAGTGACGTTACCATCGCATTGGAGGGGAGATGGCGCATGTTTCCAGAAGCAACTCCGGACTTCAAGGCCGTACCAACCATGTCTGATTTTGCAACTCAGTGGAGTTTCCAACTAATGCCAGCACTCCTTTTCTGAGTCAGTTCCATTATTTGGAAAGTAAATAAAAGAAATATTTTCAGTCCCCAAAATATCATTTCAAATGCAAATACTTAGAGAAAAAAAAAAAAACTTCTCAAAGAACACCGGCAGAAAAGGAACAGGCTTTGAATATTAGCCTTTTCAAGCAGAACAGGAAGAAAAAAAAATGTATTTTTTTTTTTCTAACAGAAGATTAAGAGTTCTTTTATTTACACATGGAGGAAAGTGACTAAATATTGACATAGAGCTCCATGACAGTTAGGACTACCCACACAAGAGGCCGTTGACTCTAGATAACCCAGGCAAGAGCGAGCCTGAAAAATTTTTCCCTTTCCATCATTACAGTAAGAAATGATGGCATTATAAAAAATATTCAGTCTCCATCATGCTGAACTAGCAAAAAAAGACCCAAGATATATTTTTTTTTCTGCTGTAAAAAGATGATCCCCTTGGTCCTCTTCATTTGCATGCTTCGCTTCTCTCTCCGAGCATCCAGGGGAAGGGGGAGAAGCAGTCCATCACTTTAGTTAATTGCAATGAATCAGTGGTAATAGGGCTTTTACCTTGGGCAATTCTTTTATGTCTCACCATGTTAATGAAGTTCCTAGACTTAAACCAAAACCCAGATGGTTTCATTTGTAATGTCAGGAATAGGAGAGAGGTTTTTTCCCCCCCTCCTTATGGCAAGCAATTTATCTCAGAAGGCAAGACAGCACAGAACCTTTCAGATCTTTTCACATTGTTTCTTTACAGACTCTTTTGTATTGAAATTTATTGACTAATGATGGTGGAACCCTACAGGATAGAGTCCCTAATAGGCCCCATGGTGTTTAAGAAATAAACAATACTGGGTTTGGTAGCCCTTACCAAAGTAAGGTATGAATTCCTTTTCCAAGGGAGAAAAAAAAAACAGAATTATTAAATCTGAGGTTTCCATTTGTCACACTCTTTTCTCCTTTTACTTCATATCACTCTTGACTTTCATATTAATTATTTTTCTACTGCTATGATAAACACCATGACCAAGGCAATGCATAGGAAAAAGAGTTTATAGGTCCAGAGGACTAGGGTCCACATTGTCGGGGACAGCAGGTGGCAGACATAGTGGCTGGGACCTGAGAACTCACAACTCAAACTACAAGCAGGAAACAGAGAGGGTGCACTGTGAAATAAGGTTACGAGTAAGGGCCTTTTCTGCTACCTGTTTTAGCTCCCAAATAATGGCACGGAGGCCTATTATATTAATTCAACAAGCTTTAAGCTCTATGACTTGGCAGACAGTCATCTAGTCTAAGCCAGTTAGAGCCAGTCTGCCTATCTCCCAGCCACGTGCCCTTTTACCTGCCATCTCAGTCTAGCCTTCTGCTTTAACTCCCCGTCCCCATGGCAAACTCCTCACTGGTGGACCCTTTGTTTTTCCCTCTTTTCTTTCTCTGAGACCACACACACACACTGGGAATGGAAGTCCCACCTTCCGCCTCCTCCACCCAGTCATAGGCTAATCAGCTTCTTTATTAACCAATCAGAGATACAATATTGAGATGGGAGATTCTTCATAGAAATGACAGTGCCCACATCAGGACTGCAGCCAGACCTCCAGGCTCAGAAATCAGCCTCTGGATTCACAGTGCACAAGACTACGCCCCACCATGGCACTGGGAATGCCCAATGGCTTTGGGAACCTCAGAGCCTGCCTCAGTAACATACTTCAACCAAGGCCATGCCTTCTAGATCCACCCAAGCAGTATCCCAACTGGGGACCAAGTATTCAGATGCCCAAGACATCTCATTCAAACAGGCTTTTTCCCAAAAGAAGCACTGATGAACTTTAGTTTGCTTAATATACTTTCCACATAATTAATTGCAGATTCTAGTCAGAGGAATTGCTACCACTGCCTCAAATCTTATTAGAAGTCTAAATATAGTAATAATTTGGGAAGAAATAGAGAAATTCATAGTTCTGTTTTCATTTCACCTAAATCACATCCACCTCTCCACCCCTTCCACTGCCAAATCTCCTCACATACCCCGCCTCCACCAATAAGCAATTGTCACATCCATTTCACAGATAGGAAGATGAAGCTCAAGGGCTGTGCGTGCTATTCGCAAATTGTGTACGAAGCCAGTGCGTTCTGAAACGTGGTTTCTAAGATCAGTCATTACTCAGGGAAATTATATGGTGTGAGGTCAGGGAATGTGAGCACACTTTCTGTCTGTGAGTTCCTTAAGGGCTGATTACTGTACTGTGTCCAGCATAGAACACTGTGTCTGAGACTGCATGCTTTCCACTGACCTCAGATGGATCAGTAAAATAGAACTCAATAAATATACATTTGCAACCAAGTAGTGTCTTTTCATGTTCCCCTAAAATAGTGTTTTTTCCAACTGTAGCATTCAGAAAGTTCCCAGAGACATTAATGGTACATCATAAGAAGGGGTTCTAGTGGTGAGCTTGAGAAATATTATCTATTAAAGACTTTTAAAGAGATTTTACAATGTGTATTAGCTTTATAAAGGTTCTGAGATCCCCTGTGATAGAGGATCTTGTTTAACTTCATTTAACCATTTGCCCAAAGAAATCAACCTTCCTTCCTTTTGCAGAATTATAACATTTTTCTATACATCCGTGATATATGAACTACAGCTTTTTTTAAAAGTCTTTTAAACTGGACTTGATGGTACACAACACTTGGGAGCCAAGGAATCATGAAAATCACAAATTCAAAGCCAGCCTGGACTACATAGTGAGACCTTTTCTCAAAACAAGACCTTTAAACTAAAACAAAACAAACAAACAAAGAGTGACAGGCAGTGGTGGCGCAGCCCTATAACCCCAGCACTCAGGAGGCAAAAGCAGGCAGATCTCTGTGAGTTCAAGGCCAGCCTGGTCTATAGAGCAAGTTCCAGGACAGCCAAGACCACACAGAGAGACCTTGTCTCAGAAAACAAAAACAAACAAAAAATGAATGGCAGAATGACATCACAAGAAAGGAAAACAATATTCTAGAAAAGAGGCGGTGTTTTGAAAAAGTTAACAGGTTAAGAGTAGAGAAAAACAACTGAGGGCCACTGGACGGATTAACCCCAAGGGCCGGAGAGTCTAGGTTGTAATGACTCAACAGATGGGCTTCTGTGAAAGGGGAGCTCCGAGATTGCTCCAGGTAGACACTGGAGAAGAAACCCAGACAAGAAAGGCACAAAGGTCCAAAAGATTCCACTTCAGAGAAGATGTCAAACAGCAGAGAAAAGTGGTAACAGCGGGAGGAGAGTGAGATTAGGAAGTACCATCTCACCTGGGGGCTGGAACGGAGGGCCACGGGGTCACTCCTAAGAGACTGCCTCACAGAAAAGTCTGTGAGATATTCTGAGCCAGAAGGCTGAAGATAATCCTCCAGCATTATAGAGAAATTTGGGGGTGGGGGGGCACTGTCCAGGCAACCAACTATCACTGTCATTTCTATAGTTTTGGGAGCTGCTTGTTCTACATTTCCTGATTATTCAGGTAACGTTTGTCCTTTTCAGGTCTCTGATGGGATGGAAAACTGGATAGTTATAGTGTCGCAGTTAAGCTTAAGTTGCTTAGGATTTAAGAAAATGTTTTAAGGTCTAAAAAGATTTTTTTTTTTGGTTGATAAATGCAAGTTATGATAAAAAGGGATTTAAGTACAGAACACTGGACTCCCTAAGATATGATCGATGGTAGAGTACTTTCTCTAAGTTTGCCAAGTACATATGGACTGGACATTGTGAATGTAATTTTTACCAGATAGTATGTAGTTTACTGGTATCAGAAAAAGAATCTTTTATTTAGACAAAAAGAAGAAAATGCTGCAGGATATTTAATCCCATTGTGAACCCTGAGATCGTGAACTGTAAAAATCTGTTTCTAATTGTGGTATGGTTCAGTCTTTGATCCTAGAGCTTTCTGTTTACTGTAAACAAGTGCTTGTGGTGTGTGGCGCAGCCCTAGTGCACACACACCTTAATAAAGAAAGAGCTTTCTGTTTGTTGTAAACAGGTGGTTATGGTGTGTCTCAGCCCTAGCACACACCTTTATCCAAGAGCTTTTTGTAAACAGGATATAATAGTTAACCCTAGGTCAAGAGGCAGAGCAAGAAACCAGCTGACAGGGAGTAAACAGAAAGGAGAGACTTTGAGTTGAGGGTATGTAAGACACTGTGGAGAAGCAGGAAGGGGATTTTTCCCTCTGGGATGTGAACTGAGTAGGAAGTTCAGCAGGATGCTTTTCTGCCTCTCTGAGCTATCAGGTTTTCACCCCAGCATCTGGATCCTTAGTCTTTATTGGTAAAATTGAACTATTGGGATTTTATGTTTAAAACACTCCTTTTCTCTCTTCTTCTTCTTCTTCTTCTTCTTCTTCTTCTTCTTCTTCTTCTTCTTCTTCTTCTTCTTCTTCTCCACCCCTTTTTCTGCCTAGGCAATTCCTATTTGCCCTTTACATTTTTATACATAAAATTTCTTTTGGGAATCATTCTCAAACTTCATCTCCATCCCAAGGTTAGTATTTCACCTCGGGGCTCCCCACCCTGCTTTGGGGCTAGCTAACTGAACGGCATTCGTAGTGTGTTTTGTGCAGTGTGTGTCCAGTGCTTGTCACAGCACAAGGTACATGACAAGAGGGCGGTGGGGAATGGAGGTCTCTGAATCAATACAAGGTAGTGTGAAAATAGCATCTGCAGACAGGCTGACTCAAGGCTGACTTGTCCAGGAACTGCCTTAAAGCGCTTTTAAATCTCCAGACGTGACAGGGACCAGCTCCCAAACACAAAAGCCCAGCTGAGCCTGTGAGTGAAGCCCAGCTGTTGCAACTAAAAAGAGGAGAATGCAGGAAGTCAGGAGGGGACTAAGGCCTTTTAGCCTTGAAGAGAGGCGGGGACAGATCTTCTGAAGGGGCTTAGGGTGTAAGAGGACATAGAATTAGGCAAGCAAGGATTAAGGAGGACATTATTCTGGAAGGGTAAAGTCAAAGGGAGAGAATAGGAATTTGATATGAGAGTGTGATCTAAATTTAAACTCTAGAGCTTGAGGTTCATCATCCTCACACTGCTAATTTGGGAAATGCAGCCAAGTCAGGGAGCGGGCACAGTGGACTTACAGTCAGCATGCTTGTGTGGTCTGCAGTAGGCACTGGTAGCTTATAACCATTCAGTTCTTGTGGGGCTGTGTGGATTTACCACTGCAGAGAGTCCGGGTGGTATTGAGGTCAACGCAGCAGAAGATAACGCTCCTGTTTTACTTGAAGGCCCGTTAGCAGCCCTCTGATAGGCTTCCTGCATGAAGAGTGGTCAGAAAATATAATCAGCCCACTCACCAAATCTTTTAATAGCTCCCTGGCTCCAGGACAGACGAATCAACATTCTATGATAGAACAGATGAAAGAAACCGCCTCACTAAGAAATTCATTTCAGGAGCTGGAGAGGTGGCTCAGCAGTCAAGAAGAGCACTTGCCACTCTTCCAGAGGACCTGGGTTCAGTTCTCAGCACCAACACCAGGCAGCTGACAGCTGCTTATAACTCTAGCTCCTGGGACTCTTGACTCCCTGCTCTGACCTCCAAGGGTACGCATGAAGCACACATGCTGCACATTACACCCACAGTTGATCAGGAGTTCAAGGTCATCCTCTACTATATAAATAGCGACTTTAAGGCCAGTCTGAGTGGCATGAGAGACCCAGTCTCAACCCAAAAAGGAGTATAAATATCTTAAATATTATTCTTTGCATAAAAAACTATTAATTTGCAAAATATCATTATCCATTTCAGATTTATTAATGTGGAATGTGAAATAAACAGTAAAAGGTTTGGTATAGAGAAGGAAATCTGCCTCTCAAAATAGTTTTGCAAGCAGGCTTGATATCTTATGATTTTTTTTTTTTTTTGAGACAGGGTTTCTCTGTGAGTCACTTTGTAGACCAGGCTGGCCTTAAACTCAAAAGAGATCCACCTGCCTCTGCCTCCCAAGTGCTGGGATTAACAGCATGCACCACTACGCCCGGCTAGGCTTGATACACCTGTAATCTCAGCATTTGGGGAAGCTGGCATAAGGAAGCCACTGAAAGTTCGAGGCTAGTCTGGTCTACGTAGGAAGTTCCAGAGCTACCAGAGTAAGGCTTTGCCTAAGAAAGCATTAAACAGAAGGAGTTTTCTTTCCCCAACCCCACAGAAGTTTTGAACACTCTGTTGCTGTTAAAGTCGAGCCTGGTGGCACAGGCATGTCATTCCAGTTACTCGGGAGACTAATTCAGCAACGGCAGGGTCGCAAGTTCTAGGCCAGCCTGGGCTACAGAGTAAGTTCAAAGCCAGCCTAGGTAAATGGGTAAATAGTAAAAAGAGCTCTGGGGATAGAGCTCAGAGGCAGACCACCTGTCAAGCTGTGGCTTCAGGTGCAGGTCTCAGGACCACACTTCTCCCTTACATTCTTACAACACTATTTGGCACGCAGGAAGAGTCATAAACATTAAATGTCATGCTATGCTGACACTGAAACTAAAACTTCAAGAAGATATTTTTAGCCTAGTATAATTGACAAATGTCTGCAACCCCACCCCTCAGGAGGTAGAAGCAGAAGAAAAGAGGGTTCAAGGCTAGCTAGCCCATGTTACATAGTGAGCTCCAGAACACCCTAGAGCCACATCATGAGACTGTCTCCAAAAAAAGAGAGAGAGAGAGAGAGAGAAAAGGAAAGAGGAGAGAAAGACAGAAGGAGGGAAGGAAGGAAAGGAAGAAGAAAGGAATTGAGAAAACCGAATATTGTATTTCCTTAAGAGCACAATTTTTTGTTGTCTGCCTGCAGTTGTTGCTCTGTGTATATAGTTTTCAATTATGTAAGATGTAAAAATGCTAGAAAACAAGAATACATAGACAGTTAACAATACTTTGGTAGACACTTAAGTTTCTTAAGAGGGTCGTTTTGTTATTTCAGTGTGAGAAGGTAGCTCAAACCTACTACATAACCCAAGCTATCTCTGAACTTGTGGCTGTTACAGGCGCGAGTTACCATGTCTGGCCAGGATTCATTAATATTATGCATCTTTTATGATAAATTTCAAAAATCTGAGTTCACACAGTACTGTTTATTAAGATTCCCAAAGAAGTCGAAGGTGTCAGTTCCCCCCAGAAGTCGGGTTACAGACATTTGTGAGCCATCATGTGGTTGCTGGGAACTGAACCCTCGTCCTCTGCAACAAATGCTCTTAACTATTCGGCCATCTCTCCAGCACCCAAAGAACTCTTTCCTGACGGAGCTCTGTGAGAGCGCCCTCTGGGCCCTCCTGTCTCCTACGCGTCTTCCTATTCCCCGGGCACAGGTTCTGTTCTCACATCTCAATCCTCACTCTACCTCTCTTTCCTCCAAGATTCACAGGTACCTATTAGAACGGTTCTCCACCCGCCAACTCTCCACCCCAAAGCCCAGAATGCTTTCTTTCCCTTTGCTTCATGACGTAAAGTGTGCACTCAGGAGCGCCAGTAGCATGCCCCGGTCAGCACGTGGTGCTTTAAATCATATGTTCAAGTGATGCCTTGCTTTTCACACGCCTCGTACCTGTCGCACCATTCCTACTTTTCAGTAGCTGACATCCTTACCATCTTCCAGTGAACATCATTTTCTCTGCTGACGTAATGCTACTTTCACGTCGCTACCCACTGTGGGCTGAATCACGCGGCTCACGGTTACTAGCTCTCTCCTCACTCCAATTTTTACAATTTAGATCCATCATTTTAATAGATGTTTTAATCAACTTTTTATTGGGGGTATAATCTTTGCTGTTTTCCAAGAGGAACCTCATAAAAGCAGCGTTTCCTTTCTTGGTTTACGTAGTGGAAGACATCCTCATCAGAGCTTTCAAACAGCGGGATGAAATTTTCAGAGATGATATGCAATAGAAGACAATTTCTCTGCTTTCAAAACTCTTCGTGCCTCAAACGACACCCTGTTTCTGGCTGCAGGGGATTTAAGACATCTGAAAAATCATCCTTCTGCAGAATTTCTTCTGTCCAGATACTTTGTTCCTTCACCCCAGGCACCAGCACCACCTTCTCTCTCTCTCTCTCTCTCTCTCTCTCTCTCTCTCTCTCTCTCTCTCTCTCTCTCTCTCTCTCTCTCCCTCTCCTTCTCCCTCTCCCTCTCTCCCCTTTCTTTCTTTCTATCTTCCCTCTACTATAAACAACAGAAATTCTGATGGTTGTTTAAGTCATAAAAGTATTAGTTTTATTCAATCAACAAGAAATCTGTAGAGAGGCCCTACAGGTGTGGGGCTCATAGGCCATGCCTCCAGAGGGACTGGCACAAAACTGCCAAAATAGAGCATGTTCAAACCCCAGAAATCTCAAGCTTGAAATTTAAAATCTCATCCTGAGAACAGAAGGTGTGAAACAAAGCTCTCTCCTGTTTCTGTGCCTTACCAGCATCCTAAGTCTCAAGCCAATGAGAAGTATTCATCCTCAAAACCCCTCCTACTGCCCAAGTCCCTATTTCACATGAAATAAAGCAGTGAGCACCATCTACTTCACCAAAGGACTGCTAAAAGACTGGCTGCTTATTCAAAGCTGCAAGACTGGGGGAAAGAAACTCGGCATGGTAGTGCACACCTGTAATCCCAGCACTCAGGAAGGCAGAGGCAGGCAGATCTCTGTGAGTTTGAGGCTAGCCTGGTCTACAAAGTGAGTCCAGGACAGCCAGACCTTCCAGTGGAGAAGCATTCACTTCAGGCCAGCGTGGACGCGCCTTCCGGGAGAGACAGAACCACAGGACTAAAGCAATGACCACAATGTCAAAGAGCCAACCTGCTCCTCTCTTATGCCACTAGCCTACCATCTTGCCTGCACGGTGTCCATATACTGCACATCGTATAATGATCATACCATACATTGATGCACTCATTTGAAGCTAGAAGGCAAAAGATCTTTCCCAGTTATGCTTATCTCTGTTGATTTTTTTTTAAAAAGCAAAATATTTCCCCAAATCCTACCCCCCTCTCTCAACAGGCATTCTTTAGTATTTCTTGGGTTAGAATTAGATTGTCATGACCTCCACTAGTCAGACAGTGACGCTGGGAAGTCAGTTACTGTAGACCTGGAATCCATATTTTTTTTCAATGAAGATGTACAGGACTGGGACGTGTAGTATTGCATTTGGAAATATAATAGTATAAGGAACGCTAGGTTCATCCCAGGGTAGTCTTGCCTCCTTTATTCTCCCTTCTACCAAGGCTGTTCATGGCTGTTCCATGACTGCATGGCTGTTAGGATCAGGAGACTCCCTATGCGAACAGCTTTACACTGACTTGATTGAACTTACCTTCGAAGCACCTTCTTTGTGCCAGGTACAGAGCCTGACGCACTGAGACCCCAGGTCTTCTAAGGCAAGCTGGAAACTTGGGCTCCCATGCTGGCTGGCTTTGGGAGACAATTCAGTGTTCCATCCCTTCACTGAACTTGCTTTTTTGTGCCTTGTATACCCAATGCATGGTAAGGATAGATGCAAATGCCTACCTGGCTCTTAGGCTCCTTGCATACCCAAGGCGTGGCAAGAAGGACTGGAAATGTCAACCTGGAAGACCTGGCTTTGAATGAGAAGATTATGCAAAGCCAAATTTTTAGAGGGAACAATCTGTAATGCTTTGTTCCGTGTGACACTGGGAGCGGAGGGTTCTATGTGATAATAAAACATGCTCATTAATGATTGGCTCTTCCGTTGCTATGCTGCTTGGAGAAGACCGGAAGGTAAAGGTTTTCTCTTCTGTCTTGGAGCTTTGGAAAAAGAATCAAACACACGCACTCATGTGAAAAGGAGAACTAATGACCTCTTCGGTTAGCCTTCCACACGTGCAGCTTCGGTGTTCCTGGGTCTGTGTACCATGATCTATAGACGTGGATAATACATAGGAGATGGGCCTGTCTTCTTCTTGAGACACCTTCTGGGTGGGTGGGGGTTGAGACAGGGTTTCTCTGTGTAGCCTTGGCTGTCCTGGAACTCACTCTGTAGACCAGGCTGGCCTCGAACATGGAAATCCTCCTGCTTCTGCTTCCCTAGTGCTGGTATTTAAGGCCAACACTGCTCGGCTTTTGAGAACAACTTTAAGGAGGTAACCTAACTAAAGAGCCATGATAGTTTAAACACACACTTATACTTAGCTAAAGGGCATCATCTGTGAATAATATCTAAAGGAAGATCATTCTGTTACACGAATAAAATAATAAAAGATGTTTAAAGTGCCAAAAATTGTTAAATGAACAAACAAACAAACAAACAAACAAAAAACCTTTTTACTTCGTAAACAGGAGAGCTCTGGTTGGCAACAGAGTTCTGACAAATACTCTCTGTGGATGGCTCTTCAGATGAAGATGCCTAAAGATGCAGGAAGAGCCTCTGCAGCATCTCGTTTGTCGTGGTGACACGCTCTGCAGCATGTACACACACGTATGACCCTACACTCCCGTGCCAGTCTAATTATAACCTCTACCTAGTGCTGCTGTCACATGCACAGCCAAAACTGGAGCAGAGGAACAGAGAACACCAAAGTCTCCTGGGATGGGGGAAGCGCCTCCGCTTCCTTTCGTGGACTCACAAGCATCTAGGAAATGAAAAACAGCAAAGGCTATTGCAGCAGCTGTACATGGCCCCTGGTGAAACTCTTGGTAGTGTTTTTGCCTTACGCCTTGCTGAATTATTTAAGGAATTAAAAGAAAAACCAGAAAAGATGAGTTAAACAAATGTATGTGAGTAGATTTGCTACAAACTATCTGATATCCTTCTTATAGTAAAACTGGTTGTAACTTACTGAATCACATTTTGGAAGGAAGAGTTGAGTTTTTCCACCAATAGTCACTACTGGAGTTTACAGCCCCCCCCCAAACTCGTGTGTGTGTGTGTGTGTGTGTGTGTGTGTGTGTGTGTGTGTGTGTGTGTTTGTCTGTCTCTCTTTCTCTGTCTCTGTCTCTCTGTCCCTCTATCTCTCTGTCTGTCCCTCTGTCTCTCTGTGTCTGTCTCTCTTTCTGTTTCTGTCTCTGTGTGTCTCTGTCTCTGTCTCTGTCTCTGTCTCTGTCTCTCTCTCTCTCTCTCTCTCTCTCTCTCTCTGAAGCAGAGTCTCACACTGGAGCCCAGGCTTACTTACTATGTAGCTCAGACTGGCTTCATCCTATCAGCAATCTTCCTGCCTTAGTCCCTCCAGTACTGGTGTCTTAGAAATGAGCTACAACTGTTGGTATCTTCTAACGCTATCAGCTGACCCAGATGGCAGATTCTCAAAGCTAACATCTTAGAGATTTGTCAGGGAGGCAAAACATATTCCCTGTTAACTCTGCCGAGCTGTGAAGACGGCTGCTACTCAGGCCTTCCTCTTCCTGGTCCACAGTGAGGCTGGAGCCCCTTGGTGCTTCTTTGCCTCGGGGGAGTATGTCACGAGGAGGAAAGCAGAAGTTCCCTGCAAGATACTCCCTTCTGGGTTTGTATTTTCAACCTCCTAAATCCACAGAAAATCTATGCTGGGCCTGGTGGAGGGTAAAGGGAGCTGGGTTTGTTTCCAGGGGTAGGGTAGGGTGCCTAGGAAGGAAGAGAGGTTGCAAAGCCCTGCCATTCTGCCTCCTTTTCTCTCATACTGCCCAGGGGCACCTAAGCAATTCTAGCTCACTAAAGACTTTTGCCCCTAGGAACCTGTAAAAGCAACAAAGTCCTAATGCTGTGACCCATAAATACAGTTCCTCATGTTGTGGTGACCACCACCACCTCCACCTACACACACCATAAACTTATTTTCTTTGCTACTTCATAATGGTAATTTTGCTACTGTTATGAATGTATTGTAAATCTCTGAGTTTTCCAATGGTCTTAGGCAACCCCTGTTAAAGGGCAGTTCAACACCCTCTAGAGCGGTCCAGACCCACAGGCTGAGAACCAATGTTCTAAGAGTAAGGCAGTGAGTGTTCCCCTGGAACCCTTTATGGGCTGATAGTGGGCTTGCTTAGCAGGGGCTGGGGACTAGGGAGAAAACCTCAGTGGTGGCTAAGGTTGGATTTCTCAGCTCCCAAGGAAAGGGGACTCAATCAAAATTAGATTAACTGCAAAAATCCAAACAAAGAGGGCTCCACATGCCCCCCCCACCCCGTGCGCCCTCTTCCCCCACCCCCACCCCCACCCCGCAACACACAGGAGAATTTGAGGATTAAGAGACATTGCCAGAATGAGTGCAGGTGTTTGAAAGCACAGGAAGAGAAGACTGCTTTCCTGGATGAGAAAAAAGTTCTTTTCACCAACAACTGAAAATCTTTAAAAGAACATCTGGTCGGGTTTTGGGGGTTTTTTTTGTTTGTTTGTTTCTCCTCTGTGGCAAACCATGCATAAGAACATTCGAGAATGTGCCTCAGTACACCTCTGTCCATTTAAATCTGTAATCCTATATGACTTCTCAGGAAACCCCATTCATGCAAGCAATCATTTCATGCCCCACTCACCTGTTCCCCGGACTCACGGACACCACTCGTTCCCTGTGTATATTTCCTATGACATACTCCTGTACAATGCTTTCACTTGGCTTTAATAATATTCAGTTTCCAACTTCTGCTGTAGGCTGTAAAGCCCAGAAGAGAAAAAAAAGCTATGGAAGGATTTATTCCTTCCTGCTGCCTTGGTAAACCCATTGTTTGCCCAAGTTCTAGGAGCTAGTGTAATGACAAGAGCAGTGAGTGGAAATATTAGCCCCGATCCAGCAATGATCCAGCACCGTTGCCAACGCAGCAGCTCTCCTCCAAATTAAAGCCTAAGTGGATTCTGGGAAGTTACTGTAGAAAGAGGCAGAAAAGAAAGAGGGGAGACTTGCACAAGCGTTTGCTGTGACTTCTGGAGCACAATTTGATGTTCTCCCCGGTACTGGCTCACAGTGTGTAATCTGTGATACTTGTGTTGGAATTTCTGAGAAGAAAGCATTGATGTCTACGCACAGAATATAACGAAGTGTTGGGGTTGTTTGTTTTGTTTTTTATGTCATTTTTGTTGTTTAGCCCTTTGTTTTTGTTTTTGTTTTTGTTTTTTTCCTGGTTTTTTGAGACAGGGTTTCTCTGTGTGTAGTCTTGCCTGTCCTGGACTCCCTTTGTAGACCAGGCTGGCCTCGAACTCACAGAGATCCACCTGCCTCTGCCTCCCGAGTGCTAGGATTAAAAGCGTGCACCACCACCACCCAGTGCTGTTTAGCTTCTGATACCTGCTGCAGGCTGAACATTTACACTTCCACTTGATAGAAAAGAGGCAGGTGGCCTGGCAGTGGTGGTGCACACCTGTAACCCCAGCACTCAGAGAAGCAGGTGGATCTCTGTGAGTTCGAGGCCAGACTATTCTACAAAGGGAGTCCAGGACAGGCAAGGCTACACAGAGAAACCCTGTCTTGAAGAAAAAAGAAAAAAAAAAGAGGCAGAAAGAAACCCTTTTCAAAGACAGAAAAGGGTTATATTTGAGCATAGTTATGTTTTTTCTTCCTTGGAAGAAAGCAGATAAATAAAACAAAGGTTTTAAACTTACCCCTGTATCTATGTGAAGTAGGTTCTTTCCTTTAGCGGAAGAAACAATTAAAAAAAATCTGTATGTCAGATGTACTATAATGCCATTAAATTTATTTTCTTCCTTCTTATTACCTTTAGGCAGACTCACCCTTAATCTCATTTCAAAGTTTTTTTTTTTGAGAAACACCATAAAAATACATTATTCAAAGTTCAGAATTCATTTCATTTTTTGACTCCCTTAGAAGGAAAAAAAAATCCATCTAGACACAATTTTCATTATGTGGTCAAACGCTTCCCTTCACTTCCGTCCTGATTTCTACGGAGAAGCCTAGCTCTGGCACAGCTGATCCTCACAGCCTAGCTCTGGCACAGCCCATCTTTACAAATGAGAAGACTCTTCATTTCTCTTAACGTTCTTTGTCTTCTTGCGACTTAATAATTCTGGCTTTTTTTTTTTTCTTCATCATTTTTCCTTCCTATTTTTAATTTATTTCTGTGGAGACGATGAGAAAGCATGCCACGTAAAGATGACAACTTCGTGTCACCAAACTGTCCCCCAATGCAGTAGGTCACTCACTCTGCTTCCATCTATTGAGGCTGACTTGGGGGAGCTTCAGTGGAGGTGAACGGCAAGATTGACAGGAAATAGATGAGCAGGGAAGGAAGAGGAGATGGTTTAGGCACAGAGTGAGCGGCCACGAGAGCAGAGCCGCAGAAAGAACCCAAGAACTGAGACAGGGTGAGAGGGACAGGCGAGTGACACCAGGCTTGAGAGGGAAGGACTCAAGGCTCTGAAGCTAGCCAGAAGAGCTAACTTGTGACTGTTACAGACAGCAGGGAACTGCTGCAGCCTTAGAAACAGCCCTAACTCTGTTCGTCCTTAATCTTTTTCTGCAAAGAACAGACACAACCCTTTGGGGTAGAAAGAGGGATCTATAGGTTCAAACATTCAAACTGGACCAGACAAGAATGTGACTGTTCCTCAGATACACTGAACCAAGGATGCCCACAGTGCTAGAAGTGTCCCACCCTTTGCCTCATCTCTGCTCTGCTGTTTTCTACAATAGCTAGAACCAAAATCACTAGTGTCTGTCTGTTCCCATTTTCCTAAGTGCACTATCAAATGAGACTGACTCTTTTCTCCTAAATTTGGCAGAGAGACAGAGATGAAGATGGACACGGAGAGGGACAGGAAGAAGAGAGAGAAGAGAGCGCCCATGGCCGGATTGTCCGTAGTGCATTTGTGTGGGTGACATACTGTCTTCTGTGAGCTAAGGGGAAAGGTGCTATGCTTGGTAGCAAACTAAGCTGGTATCTGGGATGAGAGGAGCCGTTTAAAGAGAAACCAGTTGGCTCCGGATAGAAGGAAGAAGGAACCAAATAATGGACACCCTCTGCCGGGAACATTTATCTCTTTTTGATGAGTGAAAAAAAAAAAAACAAGTAAGACCATTTTGGTGTTTGTTTGTTTATTTGTTATGAGACAGGGTCTCTCCAGGTAGCCCTGGCTGTCCTAGAACTTGCTATGTAGATCAGGCTGACCTCAAGCTCACAGCCAGCCTCCTGCCTCTGCTTTGGAGTTCTGGGATGGGATAAAGGGCCTGACTTTCCTTCTTATGTACTACGCTACTATAATGGAAGGACACAGGCTGTGTGATTTAAAGGGAAGAGAAATCTACTGGCTCACAATCCTGGAAGCTGGGAAGCCCCATGTCAAGTAATTATTAGCCCTGGTAAGGAACCTTCTTACCGTGTGGACAGCTGGAGGGTGAAGAAAACAAGAGAGTGACCCTCCTTTTGGCAGCACCAGCCATTTGTACTGAGCCGCTAAACTGCTCCTGAAGACCCTTTGAGACCCAACACTTCCCGCTAGGCTCTCCCTCCCAACGCTACTGCATTAGGGAGTAAGCTTCTAAAGCATGAATTCTGCAGCAATTATACTGAATTATTCACCTGGTCTGGTGTAACCACAGCGGTTCTCATAAGAGGAAGGGAGGACAGCCGCGTTCCTGGCTTTGAAGATGGAGGGTGGGGCTATCAGCCAAGGAAGATGAACTGCTTCTAGAGGCTGGGAAAGACAGTAGATTTACCCAGAGAGCCTCCTAAAGGAATCCAGCTCCTTCAATATGTACCTTTAGCTTACTGACAATAATGGTGAACTTCTAATCTTAAGAACTATGTAAGACGCAGCCAGGCGGTGGTAGTGCACGCCTTTAATCTCAGCACCTGGGAGGCAGAAGCAGGCGGATCTCTGTGAGTTCTAGGCCAGCCTGGTCTACAAAGTGAGTCCAGGACAGCCAGGGCTACGCAGAGAAACCCTGTCTTGAAAGATCAAAAACAAAAAACAAAACAAACAAAGCAACTATAAAATAATGGAGTTTATGATAGCCTGTTCTAACATGTAGATGTTCTACATAGTTATGGATTAGAGCTCTTAATTTTTTGTTTTTGTTTTTGTTTTTTTGATTTTTTCAGACAGGGTTTCTCTGTGTAGCCTTGGCCATCCTGGACTCCCTTTGTAGACCAGGCTGGCCTCGAATTCACAGTGATCTGCCTGCCTCTGCCTCCTGAGTGCTGGGATTAAAGGCGTGTGCCACCACGCCCGGCAAGCTCTTAATTTTTAAAAACACCAGATTCACACGGTTCATGATGTTGTGAGGTTGCATTTTCAAAGTAAAAAATATCATATTTTTTGGTTGGCTTTTTTAGGTAAAAAAGAAAAAATTGCTTTGAAAGTAGTTCTGGTAGTAGCAAAGGCTGGCTAGGGCATTATGCAAGGTGTTTCAAAGGAAAAAGAGAGAGGCCTGTGAGGGAACAAGCACAGGCTCCTGTACGCCCCACGGACTGAAAGTTTGCAGAGGGTGGGTGGTAGAGGAACCAGTGGAAAAGCCACAACGTGAGGCCTCTGAGGAGCCTGGCTGTTGGAACCCAGGACAGCACTTAGGTGGAGCCATCTTCTGTGGCGGGGCCTTGCCTCAAAGCACATGGCTGAACAAAAGTTCTAAATGTCAGCTGTGCGTCTGTTTATTTTTTTTGTTTTTCTGTGACACGTTTTCAAGTGACTTTTCTCAAGCTGTTTGAGAAATCATATAAATAAGACCACAAGACAACAAAGGCAGGAAATAATTCTTTAGTCCCCTTTGGTGAATCCTACTGAAAAAGGGGGGTGGGGTGGGCGGAACGCAAATGATAAGTATGATAACAGTAGGAAAACCAAAAATTGCTTTTGGTAAAGTAACAAATAAAAACCTTTCCCCAAAATAATGGCTTCTCTATAAATTGCACATATATATGCATACATATGCCATGAAGTATGAGAAAGTCAGATATATAATTGAATTTCTACAGAGTTTCTTGTTTACATCTTCTGTGGCATACTACAGATGCATGTTTATTCAATGAAAATCCAACACACACACACACACAAGAAAGACAGAAAAGAAAATCCAAGACACAGATAGGTGTGCAGGGTTCATGGAAAAATAATGTTAATTTATCATGTTCACTGAAATGCATTAGATTCTATACTGTTAAGGAGGAATGCATTCAACATATCGTTGACCACATTATGTATTATAATGTCAACAAAAATTTTGTTACATATAATGTGCAAGAATATGTATGTTTCCAATCCTGGTTTTTTTTTTGTTTGTTTGTTTTTTGTTTTTTGTTTTTTTGAGACAATGGTCCTGTGTGTAGCTCTGGCTATCCTGGAACTTGCTCTGTAGACCAGACTGGCCTCGAATTCATAGATCTGCCTGCCTGCCTGCCTGCCTGCCTGCCTGCCTACCTCTCGTGTGCTGGGATTAAAGGAGTGCACCACCACCATCCAGTTGTAGGTTTCCAATCTTTATGAACATCATGTGTGTGGCTGTACCTCTTCAGCCCTGATTTATCACTGTGACTATCGTCCCTTCAATTCAAGAAAGACTTACAAGGCATCTACAATGATCTGAATTACGTCCCTTTGAAAATTCATACTCTGGAGCCTCAGCCCCTACCAACTCAGACTGTGAGTATATTTGCAGATCAGAGGAAGTTCAGTCAAATGGGTTCTTACGATGCCCTCCGGTCCAGTATAAAGGTGGCTTTTATAGATGGATCTAGGCCACAGACACATAGAAGATGACCATTGAAGACACAGGGAGAATGTAACCATCTCAAGACAAGGAGAGAGGCTTTGGGAGAAACTGAGCTGTCCGATCTCCGACTTTTATGCTTCAGAGCTGTGAGGTAAGAAATCCCTGCTGTTTACATCACCCAGTGTGTGGTATTTTGTTATGATGACCTAGGAAACTAATCTAGCAATCTATTTATTATCTCTTAAACACCAAGATGGTGGATGGAGATGGAGGTCTTCAACAATATAAAAGCATATATATTGCTCAGCCTCAAGGATGATCTAATTCCTGGTTTCCAGCTACTAAAGGCTCTGATTTGCTCGAACATCCCACCATGATTCCAAACAGAACTTGTCCAAAGTTGAACTTGTACCCCTCAGCCTCCCTGCTGGTGAGCAGGCTGTAACAGAAGAGGAAAGGACAGTAACTCTTCCCCCTGGCCTCTCTGTCACCCTGCACAGTGCCCTGAACTTGACAGGCAGTCAGCATTTATCTGTTGACTTGGCAGTGATACTGATCTTTTGCTTGTAGCCCTGGGAACCCCGGGGGTCATCTTGGACTCCTGTGCTTATCCAGTCTGTCACCTCTGCCTGTCAGTCTTTCCAAATGAAATTCAGTTTCTGCCTTTTTCATTTTTCACCATTAAGTGTCTGGATGAAATACAAGTGACTTCCAGTATTTTTTTTCTCCCTTATTCCTTCCCATTTATTTTCTAAGGTCTTCCCAACGTCTCTTATAAAATCTCTTATCTTCCTTTTATCTTATAAATATCGCTGGACTTTTCTCCTGTGCTTCTTATGTACAGTTTCCCATGCAAGATGCTGGAGAAAAGTCAGCATGAAGAATTCATGGTCTCCGGCTTTTGAGAAACTGGCGTTCTTTTAAAAGAATTGGACAGATGCGCGGAGAATTGCACTCGCACTGCATGAAGATCTTTGAAAACACGGCACACAGCAATAGCTTCATCTAGAGAAAGTGGAGATAAAGGAAGAGACGTGAGTGATCCATCACAAACAAAAGCAGGGGAGGGGAGGGAGGAGAAACACTCCAGACAGGGGGAATCACATTGCAAGGCTCAGACCTGGGGAAACAGCTATCAAGTTCAAGTCGGGGCTTGATCACTTACTCCACTTCATTGCTTCCCAAACCTTCCGCTTGGTCTCAGCGCCTCCATAATCTACGTGCTTTCATCTTGCATTCCTAAATGGCCCTCTTGAGCTAATGAAACAAACTTCCCTGTTATTTACTAAAAAATGACCTGCCTACGATATATTTGTTACGTCATCCTCCCCCACGCAAAATGCTTTTCTTCCCGAAGAGTTGACTCCAGGCCTGATGGTACTTGATGGAGGCTCATACTCTGCCCCGTCTTTCCCTTTCCAGGCTTTCTAAAGCTGGCCATCGCGGTTTGCGCTCAGTATTAGTGAGGCATGACACGAAGTCGTTCCCGCTCACAACTGACATGAATGGTGAATTTCACAAAAGGAGTTCGGTTATCGTGCTGAGAAGCCAGCTTTGAGAATTACTGGGTTCTGATTGGCTGATCCGGATGTCAGAACATACATAAGGGTAAGGGTTCAGGTTGTTACGATAACTGCTAATGTGTAATAGTTTGCATTCGTTCCAAACAAATACCTGGAAATGTCCAGTTCTGTAGATTTTGTTGATGCAGTGCTTCCCAGGCCTACTTGTAAGTAATTTGAATATAACAAACGGTATGAAATGCCACATTTATATTACGTAGGGCATACAAATCCCACGTATAAAAGAAGCAGAGATACAGCTGCCAGCACAGGTCATAGGCTCTGCAATTGTTGGTTTGAGCGGGGTAAGGAGTGTCCAGTGGGGAACGCTGAGGCTCTTGACTCACCCACCATTACTACCCCAACTCTGTTTTCCCCTGGCATTCAGATCTAGTGCCAGCTGAGTCTCCTTTTGAAATCTTTTTTTTTTTTTTTTTTTTTTTTTTTTTTGGCTTTTCGAGACAGGGTTTCTCTGTGTAGCCTTGGCTGTCCTGGACTCTCTTTGTAGACCAGGCGGGCCTCGAACTCACAGCAGTCTACCTGCCTCTGCCTCCCAAGTGTTGGGAATAAAGGCTTGCGCCACCACTACCACCCAGCTAATCTTAGCCTCTTAGCACCGCAGTAAATTTCTATCTTCTCAACCCTATTGTACCTACAGTTTGTATCAGATTTTTGTACTTATTTTATAGTTATTTTGATAGGTGTTCATCTTATTAACTAATTTTCTTGAATGCAGCGATCTTCTTTCACATTTAAAATTGACTCTTTTTTTCTTTGTGTGTTGTTTTCATGATCTGTCCATAAGTGTTGACTTAGTTCTTTTTCTGAGACAAAGTTTCAGTGTAAACAAACTGGCCTTGAAGAGTTTAATTTTTTTTCTTTTAAAATATAATCTTATAAGATATTTTGATTATATTCACCTCTCCCAGATCCACCCCTCCCAACTCTGTCCTCCTTTTTTTTTCTTTTTCTGAGACAGGGTTTCTTTGTGTAGCCTTGACTGTCCTGGACTCACTTTGTACACCAGGCTGGCCTCGAACTCACAGAAATCCACCTGCCTCTGCCTCCCAAGTGCTGAGATTACAGGCGTGAGCCACCATGCCCGGCTTGTCCTCTTTTTTTTTTTTTTTTTTTTTAATTCCACTAATTCCAATTTGTGCTGCCCATATACTCATGGTGTGGGGCCACCCATTGGAGACTGGGTGACCTACCAAGGCCACGCCTTTAAAGAAAAACAGAATCTCTCTTCCCCAGAAGCCATCCACTGTCAACAGAGGCTCAGCAGAGTAGCAGTGCTGCCTGGCTTGATCTTGTGCAGGTCTTAGGTAGACCACCCCCATTGCTATGAGGTCGTGAGCACCCCAGTCGTGATGCCCTCCCCAACCTGAGCGCTTACCATCTTTCTGCTCCCTTTTCCGCAGTGGTCCGTAAGCCTTGGGGTGTGGGGTTGGGGATGGACACTCCATTGATGCTTATTCTCTGCACTCTACTCAGTTGCAAGCTTCCGCATTAACTGCCATCCACTGCACAGCGGTGTTTTTCTGACGAGGCCGGAGAGCTGCACTCATCTATGAGTAGAAAGATGTGACGTTAGAGAGCAGTTTGATACTATGTCTGTTTAGCAAAATAACAGTAGAGGGTTCATGCCTGTGGCCCTGAATTCTTTGGTAGCCCAGGCTAGCCTTCGACTCAGGATCCCTCTGTATCAACTTTCCATGTACTGGGGTTATTTTGTTCTTACTCTTCTTATATTTGCTTGTTGTCAATATGCAGACAAAGGCTGCAGTGAGTCATATTTTTCACCTGCAGGTTTCCTAGCGTCCTTACCAACAATGAATGATATTACGTCTGAAGGCCACACATGTCTTATGTTTCTCTAGAGATTATGACAGAGCTGCGGACATAGTGGACACTAAAATATCTTTGATAAGTGGACTTACAAATGAATGAAATACTCATTCATTGACCTATTAGCCTCATATCTGTTAGCCCTTCATCTGGATGTAAAAATTATGCTGAGCATCATGTGTTATTAAAGCATAAATTAAGAAAAAAAGCAAAAAATTGAGATAAATGTTATATATCAAATATAAAACGTACAGAAGGTACTTCTGAAATGAAAGTTGCCCCCAAAGCCCTAAGAAGTCTCTCGGAATGAACAAGTTGCCTCGTTTTTCTAAGAATAGGAAATACCAAATGTCCATTAATTTAGCATAAGAAAAGCCGCCTGTCCATTAGTTGTTAGGTCTGAAAACTGGAAATATGTCTGAGACACCAAATCCAGCATTCATTTTCAATAGTGTTAGAAATTTTCTGAAAAATTACTGATTCGGACCCTCATTTAAAGAGAACTATCCAATAACTATTTTACTGTAGCTTTCTCCTTTGGATTGGTGGAAGGTTCTAGAATAAGTTTGGATCCCATATATTAATATGCAGTGGAAAGAGAAAGTGACCAGAGTCAGGATAGGGGTTCTAGTCTGGCATCTGCCAGTAATAGATATTTACCTTTAGTAGTTGAGTCATTTCATGTATCAGGGCAACAATTTTCTAACTGTAAAATAAAAATCTGAGCAAGGTCGGCATTTCCCAAAATGCATTCTGTGTAATACATTTGGTAATAACATCTCTAATGATCTGTTCCACTGGAGAAAGGCTCTTATGGCTGAGCACACTTGGGAAAAGCTGCGTATAACACCTGCATAAGAGCCTCGTGGTGCACATCACCGCAGCCACAGGAAGGTTTTCTAGTTGAGAAATCAGTCGGGATTTGTTTATCATCTTTTACTCGTTTGGTTAAAGGAACTCGAAGCTCCTTTGGAAATCGTGCCTACTTCATTAGTCAGGGTTCTCTAGAGTAACAGAACTTACAGAATGAATCTCTGTCTCTCTCTCTCTCTTTGCATTTATTAGAATGACTTACAGACTATGGTTCAGCTAATCCAACAGTGGCTGCCTATGAATCCAGTAGTTGTTCAGTCTACGAGGCAGGATGTCTCAGCTGGTCTTTGGTACATGACGGCATCACGAAGAAGTAGGGTCTAATGCTAGTCAAGGATTAGACTTGCTAGCAAAGGAGAGGGTACGTGGGCAGAGAGAGAGACCTTCCTTCTTCCATGTTTCTATATAGGCTGCCAGCAGAAGGTATGCTCCAGGTCAAAGGTGGATCTTCCCACCTCAAGGATTTAGATGTGGGTTCTGGGGCTGGAGAGATGGCTCAGTGGTTAAGGGCATCAGCTGCTCTTCCAGAGGACCCAGATTCAATCCCCAGCACCCACATAGCAGCCCCCAACTGTCTGCACCTCAAGTTCCGGTGGATCTGACTCCCTTACACAGACAATAGGTGTAAGCCAAACACCAAATGTACATAAAAATTATATATATATATATATATATATATATATATATATATATATATATCATATCTTCCCACCTCAAATATCTGGATTAGGAATAGGTCTTTCCACTTCAAATGATTTAGTTAAGAAAAAGTCCCTCACAGGTGTGCCCAGTCACTGGCTTTTAGTTAATTCCAGATTTAGTTGACAACCGAGAATAGCCATCACATCTACTAAAGTCCTGGGAAGCCACTATCCTTAAGAACACGCTTTGCAGAGTAATGAACTAAGAATCCTTTGAAGTGCCTAGATTTATGGTAGGGGTGTGTGTGTGTGTGTGTGTGTGTGTGTGTGTGTGTGTGTGTGTGTGTATGCAGGCCCTCCACAAGATCCCTAATCGTTCCCGAGCCTTATCCATTTTTCAAGACTAGCTGGCCAGTAAGTTTCAGGGATAATTCCTGTCTTTACCGTCTAAGCACTGGGATCAGAGGCACATACCACTGGGTGCTGGGCACTTGCACTAAGATCATTGCTCAGTAAGCCCTTTGCAGACTGAGGTCCCAGCCTTCTGTGGTAATAGGCTCTTAGGGGTGCAGCGGGACCCTCCTTCTGCACCCTTGTTCCGGGGAGGGGAGGTCAGCAGCATCCGCTCGGTCTCCCCAGACAGAAGCTTGCTTGCCTTTTACAGAGGCTTCTGTCTCCTTCAGTCCTCCAGCCAATTTTACATGAAACTCCGTAGATTCCACCCTCTTAAAAATGTGTCCCTCTCCCAAGCCCCCTCCCCACTGTATTCCTCCCCGCCTCTGTGGAGACCTGGGTTATTTTCACCCCTCTTTTTGCTTTCATTCTTCAGCCATTTTTCTCTTGTCTCCAAACATATACTCGGTCGTTACAGAGACTGGAACGTTTCAGGGTTTATTCAAACTCCTTGGTTCAGTACGTGAGCTCTTGCTTAGTGAGGCCCTTTCTCCCATTTCCCACCTATTTGACTGTTCTCGGCATCACTAAGATCACCTGAAGCATCACCTGAAGAGATGGGATTCCCTGGAAGTCAGGCCTCGTGGCCTGTTAAAGCCCTCACACCTGCTCAGGCCTGGCTGCCTTTGTCTTGACTGACTGTTCCCGCCTCATCCGGTTAGCCCCTCCCTGCCATTAAACGCATATCCCCCTCACTGAGCAGGCTTTCCTGATCTGGGAAATAGACTAATTTTCTAACTGTGGCTTCCCTACCCCCTTTATGCAGCAGTCGGTGGTTTCTAGGGGCACAAGGCATTGCATTGAGTGTTTCTCGTCTTTTCACTCTTACACCTTAGTTGGAGCTCAATAAACTCTAATTAAGTGAATGGATTATTTCATGGCTTAATGACACTGATGAGAGCCTGCTTATTTTTCTCACTGGTGGAAAGTGACTGTTTTCTAAGATTAGCCTTAACCAACCGAAGCACTTCAGGAGGAGCTGGCTGAGAGCTATCTAAAGAGCACCCAGGAGCCTAGTTTGTAAAGAGGTTTCTGCAAACCTAAGGCTCTTCCTTGTCATGGTAGTACTCAGCATCTGTAGGTTATTTATTAGGTTTGGGCACGTACGTATGTTTAATCTCAGCAAACCCAGTCATAAGGGAAATGAAGACTCAGACACATCTGTATGAATTATTGATTAAAAATTTCGAAGCATTTGCCATTTATACAAAGGTCTACAGCAGATACTGCAGGGGTATAAAATGAATAAACTATGCAAGTCATTAACAGAATATAGGGTACTGAAATGGTTCCAGGTAACAGATGATGAATTAATTCAACAAGGAAGAGAGGTCACAGGAACTGGTTATGGCCACCATTTTTAGTTTGTGATATGGTGTTATTTTATACCAGATTCCTGAATTACCTACTAAACCTAAAAGTGTGAAACAGCCAAGTAATTGGACAGTTCTAAAACCAGTTTGAAACAGATTGTACACCAATTTGGGAAAAAAAAATTGTACGAAAAGACTGAAACCGCTTGGAAATCTCTAAGAATATCAGGAAGTTGAACGCAATTAGTCAAACTAGGACTTGGCCCTAGAATAGAGAAATGAATGCTCATTATTAGAAAGAACACCAGAATTTCAGAAATACATGACTCTGTGTGCGTGTGTGTGTGTGTGTGTGTGTGTGTGTGTGTGTGTGTGTGTGTGTAAACTCAAGATACAGAAATGGTTAAAGAGCAGATGAGAGGTGAAAAAACAATGCTGAACGTTCAACCCAGCCATTTCCAGATCATAGTTCAATTTCTTTAATGTTAACAAAGTATATAGCCAAGCAAAGGTAATTGAATACTATTTTTCCTTTCCTTTGATCAACTTTACATGAAGGTCATAGTAAGGACGTAAATGGAAAGAAATCTAAGTCTGGCCAAGTCAAACCTACGTTAAAAACGAGCGGTATCTGAGTGATTTGGATCCAAACGAGCTTGGAATCAAACTCAGTATTTAAGTGTAGTACTGAGTGGGGTGTGGTGGGGGATATAGCTCAGGGCTAAGGAAAGGCGCCAACACCGAGTGCTGCTTCGAACGGTTTCAGTAAGGGAGCACAGAAACTAGGGGCATAAATGAACAGGCGTTGACGTGAAAAGGGGAAGATGCGTGGAATGTCTGGTCCCTGAAAGCTTCCCATACATTGTACAAAACTGTTGAGTTTAGGGCTAAAATGGAAATATCCTAAGGTAGGGTTCCCAGATTTCCAACAATGGTCCGTGGATGCCTGAAAAGCCCGGCGCTGTTTTCTGGAGACGGAGGGAAAGGCGCACAGCCCCGGGTCTGCTCGGCGGTCCTCAGTCTCCCAAGACCCTAAGCCGAGGAGCAATCCGGCCGGCTTCCCGGTAAGGGCCACGGCGGGCGGGACCGCGGCGGGATTTTCCTCTCCGCTCATTCATTCTCTGATTCACTGGTTCCTGGAGGCGGCTCACAGGGACGCGCGCAGGAAAGGCGGGGCGCACAGGACGGCCGCGGCTGGGTGCGGCTCGGCGCCTGAGGGGCGGACGGTGGGGGGCGGCTGGCGAGGCCGCGAGGGGGGCCCCCGCGCGTGTGCGCGCGCCCGCGCCCGCGCGCGGCCAGAGCGGCAGGAGCGGCGCGCGCGCCCGTCCGCGCCGGAAGTGAGCGGTGGCCGCGCGGCCGGGAGCGCGCGGCCGGGGCGCGAGTCGGTCCGCCCTTGGGCCGCACGGCCCTCAGCCCCGCCCTGTGTGCCGGGGCCGGACGCGCGGGCTCTGTGATCCGCGCCGCGGGGCGCTGCGGCCGCCCCGCCCAGTCCCCGCCGACGCCCGCTCGGTGGGTCGGTCGGTCAGTCAGTCACGGAGCGCGCGCCGCGGGAGCTGCGGGCGCTCTCAGCGTTCAGGAGAGGAGCGCCGCGGCTGGAGAGGCAGCGGCGGCGGCGGCGGCTGGAGGGCGCGAGCAGCTGCTGCCTTGCGCGGGGCCCCCGGAGGGCAGCGGGGCTGCCGAGGTGAGTGCTCCGCCGCCTGGCCCTAGAGGTCGGGGAAAGGAGAGACCCGGGTGCCCCAGAGAGGCTCTGCCGCCTCCATTTTCCCGGTGCCCGGCGTGGCCCTCCGGGCGAGTGCGAGCGGCTGCAGCCCGGGGCGGGGTCGCTGCCGGCCGGGCTCCCCGTGTTGGGCTGCGCCCGGCCAGGCGGCCTGCGGTGGGTAGGGGTCGGCGGGGCCTGGGCTGCACCCCCGCGCCCCTCGAGGCTGCACGGTGCAGACAATGAGACCTGGGGTTGCCTGGATAGGTGCGGCGGGGCTTCTACTCCGCACTGGGCGCTAGTGGCCGGGGACAGCGGGTGGCAAGGGACTGGCCGCCGGTAGCCTCAGAAACCGGTGTCTCGCTGCGGGATTGTTCTAGCTTCCGTGCCCTGCCCGCCTTCATAGATGAGTTCAATGCAGAGATTTAGAAAGGCGGGGCGCCTTCTGCGTCTTTAATTAAGCCGGCAAAGTAATTGCTCTAGTGCTTTTTAGCCCCATCTCATCTTTCCCAGTACATTCCCGCCGGAAATCCAAACTGCAATTCAGCGGAGGACGGCAGAAAGCAAGGAGGTTGTCTGATGGTATTGGTTAGGATGCCTTCGTTTTAAGACGCCTGAAAGATTATGCTTTTCCTAGTCAGATATTGTCATAGGATGGTCCCACTGTGTGAACTAGAAACTGCATGGTCCTTAACGTAGATATAAAGATGTGTCTTAGTGTGAAATAAGAGCTTTGGAAAATGATAGGAGCTGTGTGTTTCCTGTGTGTTGCATTTCATACATTTTGTGGGAAGAACAGTTTAGGGTGGATGCTGCCCACAGCATTTCTTATGGAGGAGTGGAGAGACGCCCAAGTAGGTAAAGTCCTCCCTAAAGGAGCTGTAAAGGTATCGGGCCAGGGGGGAGGCGTAATTCGATTATTAAAGGGTGGTACTGGGTTCGTGAGGATATTGAAGGCAGCAGACAGCCGCGAAACCTTACCCAGGTATAGTGGGAGACACAGAACGAACACCCCCACAACCCTGAGTGGTGGGAACAGCGCTTCGGAACAGAGTAAACCAACGTTCCATGCACTGGAATAGGCTAGCAATGTGATAGTGAGTAAGCAAGCCAGTAGCTCTGCAGTGGGTCCCTACCGGTAAACAGTAATACGCCACCTGTTTACCTTTCCAGCCGGTTGTTAAGGTTGAGTAAGATAATGTATGCAAAATTAGTAGCCCCTTGCCTGTCCGTGAGGTGCTCCAAACGTGATGATTCCCTTCTCCAACTGCTGGGGGCGGGGCGGGTGTCTTGTGAGCGGGTGGGTGGGAAGTGAATATTGGTAGCAGTGCATGGTAGCTGCAGAGCATAAGTAAAAGAGGTTAATTCTACATTGAGGTCAGTGGAGGGGAAAAAAAAATCTATGGAAACTGCCAGTATATGAGTGGAGCCTTTTAAAAGGTTGGATGGTATTTCTTTTAAATATAATGTCTTATTATCATGTATGAATTGTACATAATAATGGGGTCATCATGATATTTTCATATATGTGTACATGTATTTCAAGTTCAAACAGGATGCATGGGATTGCAACAGTGTAGATAGGGAGAGGAAGACGTTCCACGTGTAGGTGGTAATTATCCTTTTCGAGCTTGATTCAGGAGCCAGCATGGTGGATGAGCCGGTAGTCTCTGCACTCAGTAGGCTGAGGCAGGAAGATTGCAGTGCAGTCCAGGGCAACTTGGGTTCCAGAATAAAACCCCATCTGAAAAAACCCAACACACCACCCCACAAACAAACAAACAAACAAACAAACAAAAAACCCTGAATTCTCTAGGAAGAACCTTGGAGAGGTGCAAAACAAGGACACCCTTCATTAGCTTTTGTTGAGTTTGATTTTCAAATTGTCTGTTATTTTTCTTTTTGTGGGGGTGAACTAATTTCCAGACACCGGTTACAGACAAGCCCTGTTGAAGTAAGTACAAAAATGTCTGCAAAGATTCGTAATTTTTTTTTTCTCTGCACCAGACATTTGTGGTACTTGGATTGCTACTCGCTTCTGTTTGATTTTAATGATGAGCTGTGTGTAGCTGTTTCTTTGTGGTGAATATTAGCTCTGTTTAGTACTCCACACAGGCTCTTTTGACTTCAGGTCTCACTAAGGTTATTCAGCTGGTGTCTGGCTGACAGGAGTGGATTGGCAGGCTTCTTTTGAGAATGGCTACACAATTTTTAACAGTTTGTTTTCTGGCCAGCTGTTTTTAATGTTATCTTTGAGGATAATTGTGTTGCTTTTTGTTTTGGTTTTACTGAGTCTTGGCAATCTCCAAGTAAGTAAGTAAATAAATGTTAATGGACTAGAAACAAGGATAACAGATTCTGGGACACAGGTTTGCTTCGTTTGTTTTGATTTGCAAGTCATTGACTGCCAACCTTGGTTTTAATCCCAAACTTTTATTTCTTTAGGAAAAATAATATTGATGGAGTAAGATATATAACCTCAGGCTAATTATTTTTAATGCTTAATTCTAGTGGAATTAAGAATTATTAATGCTAATTAATTTAAACTATTAATGAAAAGTTTGGAGTAGATTACTGATTGTCATGTGTTATTTCTTACTGACCTTAAGAATTTTGAGGAGCTAAGTGTGGTAGCAGGGTTATATAGTATACTTGAAAGGCTGAGGCAGGAGGATACTGAGTTTGAGGGTGGTGTGCGCCACCACTGCCTGGCTGGTTATTTAGCCATTTTGGAGATACAGCTCAGTGGGAGAGCAGTTACCCAACATGTATAAGGGCTTGGCTTTGACACCTAGCACCACAAAACCCAAAGTCTAATGTGTAATGTTTGAAGTCAGGAGTGGTCACACACATTGAAATCAAAGCACATGAAAAGCTAAGGCAGGAGGACCAAGCTTAGGCTATGTACTGAGGTCCTGACTCACAAAAATGTTTTAAAATTATAATAACATAAAATTGCTACTATGTAATATGTACTATTTTAATGCTTCATATATTGAATTATTTATTTCTTGCCATGCCGCTATGAAGGAGGCTCTGTTCATTGAGAAACCAAACAGAGATAGTAAGTTTCCTTCCCAAAGACGACACAGCTATGTAGTGAACAGAGAAGTTTAGAACCAGCTAGCCTAACTCTTGTCATCTTATCACCTTCCAGTGCTGCCTTTTTTTTTTCTTTTTAAAGTGTGTGAAAGTCTTTAACAACCTTTGCCATTTTAAGCATTTAGTAGTTAACTTTCAGTGGCATTCAATATATCATGTTACTGTGTAACTGTTACACTGTCCATTTCTAGTGCTTTTTCACAATCCCAAACTGAAATTCTGCCTGTTAGACAGTAACTTCACATCTACCACTGCAGCTTCTAATAGCAACTTTTTTTTTTTTTACCTTGTCTCTATGCCTTTGACTACTCTGGGTGCTTTCTGTAACTGTGGGCATTCATTGTTTTATTGTTGTTGGGGTTTTCTTTTTTTCTTTTTCTTTTTTTTTTCTTTCTTTCTTTCTTTTTTTTTTCCCCCCAGAATCTTAAATTATATCTCAGGCTGGACTATAACTCACTATGTACATCAGGCTGACTTAAGCTAATCACTTTAGCATCTTTATTTAAATTTTTTAATACATTAAAGACCAGACTATCTCTTCCCTTACTATTGCAGAGTTTACTTGTAAATTTTAAATAAACACTTAATAGGAAACTTAATAGACTGACGACTTTTTCAAACTTTAGTCTTGTGTACTATTTATTTATGTGAAACTGTCTTAGCAATATATTACTATGGCTAGTGCACTCTGTTCAATAAAATAAGCAAAACCAAACATTTCTATGGGGGTGGTACTCATCCTGTTGAAGTCATTGTTAAAAACAACAATGAACATTTAACAATAAGTTCTGATATCATATCATAGGTGTTTTTATAGTTCATTGCAAATGTTTCTTTTCTTTTTTGTTTGTTTTCTAAGGCAGGGTTTCTCTGTGTAGCCCTGGCTGTCCTGGGTCTTGCTTTGTAGATCAGGCTGCCCTCAAACTCAAGGTATCTGCCTGCCTCTGCCACCGCTGCCCAACTGCAAGTATTTCTTGTTTTGCCTTGTGTCTTAGACACTGTCCTGTTGCTGTGACCATGACCAAGCCAACTCTGTGAAAGAAACATTTAGTTGCCTGCTGGCTTACAGTTTCAGAGGCTTATTGCATTATCATCGTGATGGGGAGCATGGTGTCATGAAGGCCAACATGGTGCTGGAGAAGGAGCCGAGAGCTTTTGAAACCTCAAAGCCCACCCTCCATTGACACACTTCCTTCCACAAGGCCACACCTCCTCACCCTTCCAAACAGTTTCCCTCTAGCGACTAAGCATTCCAATATATGAGTCTATGATGGAGCATTCTCATTCAAGTGATCATAGTCCACTCCCTGGCTCCCATAGGCTTATAGCCATACCATAATGCAAAAATGCATCTAGCCCAACTTAAAAAGTCTATCACAGTCTCAACACTGTTTAAAATCCAAAGTTCAGATCTCTTCTGAGACTCATGACAATCTGCAACCTCCTGTAAAACAAAATCAAAATGAAGATTACATACGTACAACATACAATGACACCGAATAAATATTACCAACCCAAAGGGGAAGAAAGGGAACATAGTAAAGAAATACTGGACCAAAGCAAGTCCAGAAACCATCAGGGCAAATTCCAAACTCTGCAGCTGGTCTGCATCTCTTCAGCTCTTACCTCCTTGGTGACTGCAGCACTCTCTCTGTTGGGCTGCCTCCACAGCTGGCCTGCAGCTCTCCTTAGCAGGTGTCTCACGCCTCTTCACAGCTCTTCACAGCTCCATGCAAGGACGTACCTGATGCATGCCCAACCTCAGTGATGTTCCTTAGCCTCTAAAGCGCTAAGCACATGGTGAGACGGCCAAGTCCTGCTGCTTGGTGGGGCTGGTTGGCTCCCTCTCCTGTAACATTTGTATGGTTTTCTGTTGCTCGTGCTTTGATTCGCTGCTTAAACTTTCCTTTGATTTCTTTCTACGAGTTGGAAGCTTAGCTGGGTGAGGTTGTGACCAGAAGTCACGACTCCCTTTTTCCCTTTAGCATCAGGTTTTTCTTTGAACTTTTATCTCCTGAAGCACTGGACTTAGCTATGTTACACTTCCTGGTGCCTCTTTTCTTCTCAGACTGTAGGTTGTTGTATTTCTTTGTCCGGCTTGTTCCTTTCCATTTTAGATCTGCATAAGAGTGATTACTAATAACCACATGACATGGTCAATATTAGGCTGTCTTGAAATATTTGCCTGTCCCCAATTCTTCAGTGTGTAGCTTTAGGCAGATTTTTAGGACAGATGCATAAAGCAGTCATATGTCTTTGCCAAAGAATGCTTCCTAGGACACGTGCCACTATTCTTCCCCCGACCCCAGACACCTTGAGCTGGGCCTCCACAGTTCAACCCCTCATCACCGTCTCCCATGCTCCTGCCAGGCTGGCCTATTAAGCCCCACTCAAAGCATCCAACTGCTTTTCTAGTTCAAAGCCCCAAAGTCTTCCATATTCCTTCCAACAAACAACGCGCTCAGGCCTGTTACCCCAGTCCCAGTAACAACTTTTGTATTAGTCATTGTTTGGTGCTGTGAAGAGAAACCACGACCAAGGTAACTCTATAAAAGAAAGCATTTAACTGCTTACCGTTTCAGAGGCATAGTCTGTTATCATCACGGCAGAGAGCATGGCGGTGGGCGCTCGTGGTGCTAAAGAAATGAGAACAGTCCTCCTTGCACGCTTGCGCCTGCCATGGGCTTTTGAAACCTTAAAGCCCACCTCCAGTGGCACATGTACTCCAACAAGGCCACACCTCCTAATCCTCCCGAACAGTTCCACTCCCTGGTGATGAACCATTCAAAACATACGAACCTACGGGGCCATTCTTTTCAAACCACTGTGCCTTGTAAGTCGTTAACTATTGCTGTTGAGACAATTTTGAAAGCGAAGATTATCTCTCCCCCCCCCCCTTGGTCACGGGATTAGTGTACTTGAGGAGTGTCCTGGAACTGTAGGGTGAACCATTAAAAGCTATTGGCAAAGCCGGGCGTGGTGGCGCACGCCTTTAATCCCAGCACTCGGGAGGCAGAGGCGGGCGGATCGCTGTGAGTTCGAGGCCAGCCTGGTCTACAAAGTGAGTCCAGGACAGCCAAGGCTACAGAGGGAAAGCCTGTCTTGAAAAACCAAAAAAAAAAAAAAAAAAAAGGCTGTTGACAAGTCAGGCCTGGTGGTGCACACCTGTAATCCCAGGACTCTCGGAGGATCACAAGCTTGAGGCCAGCATGGGAAACGTAAGTCTCAAAATCATAGCCAAAACAAGTAGCTGCGAGCAAAACCAGGCGTCTTCCTCCTTACAACTTTTATCTGTGTGAAATCAAAGCAAAAGTTCAGAAAAATAAGTGTGTTACTTAGGTGGTTGAAAGATTATAACTAATGTTCTTAACTTACAACTTCTCCTTGAGTTGATAATAAAATTTTCAATAATTATTTGAACATAATTAGCAATAATTTAGCCAGTTGAGTCAGAATCTGGGTTATTTACAAGATTTCATCTGGAAAAGTTGTAAAATATCAGAAAACTCAGGTTATGTGACCTTTAAAGCTTCATTCTGTTTTGTTTTTTGTTTTGAGACAGAGTTTCGCTGTGTAGCCCTGGCTATCCCGGACTCAGTGCTCAGCCCGCCACTGCCTCCCGAGTGCTGGGGTTACAGGCATGCGCCACCTCGCCCGACTCATTCTGTTTTCTCACTGCTGTTATTTTAATATAAAAATGCCACCCTTTGAGAATGAATGCTTAAAGCATATCGCTAATTAGCTTTTAAAAAATACTTACTTTTACTGTTAATACAGTACATAGTTTCTCTACTTTAGGCAGAGCTAAGTATAATAAAGAAATTAGAGAAAGGCATTGCCTGCAGAATAGAGAAACAGCCAGTTACAGAGGAATCAATACAGAAGGTCAGGAAGGAAGCTAGGTCTGCAAAGAGGCTAAGGCGGGAAGTAGGAAGGTGGACAGGTGAGGAGGCAGGGTTTGGGAAAGTAGCTTTTATTGGCCTGAGGTAATTGCTGTCTGGGAGGCTTGCTGCCTCCAGCTGTTAGCCTAGGCCTAGTCCTGAAAGCTTCTAGCCTCCATGCAATATAATTTAGAACTAGAATGCTTTCAGCCTCTGAGACTTCCTGCTGCATAAGCTCACCCTTTCTTGTTCTTTCTGAGCTCCAGCTGGCTGGTTCAACTCTACTGTTCTGGCTCAAACTCTTCTCCAAGCTGACTGATTCAAACTGGCTTCTCTCACAGCGCAACACAACAATACAAAACAAATGTTAAAAAGCCTGTAATCCCAGCACTTGGGAGGCAGAGGCAGGCAGATCACTGTGAGTTCGAGGCCAGCCTGGTCTACGAAGTGAGTCCAGGACAGCCAAGGATACACAGAGACACCCTGTCTAGAAAAACGAACAAACAACAACCCACAAAACAAAACAAACTGGCTTCTCTCAGTTTCCTACTGAATTGCTCTGCTTGGCCTCAGACTTACTCTAGCAATCTATTCTAATGTTCTGGCTCCTTTTCCTTCTCTGGTTCCTTCTGTCTTCACCTGTGACTAGCTTGCTCTCTCTTCAGCTTCTCTCTGTAAAACTCTCCCAGTAAAAACTGCCTCTGAAGTCCATGAGCTAAACTGCCACAAACTCAACTCCACTGCACTGCCTCCCAGCTCACTCAACTGAACTGCCTGAGCAGACCGACTAAAACTCAGAGATCTGCATGCTTTTGTCTCCTAAGTGCTGGGATTAAAGGCATGTACCACCAAGCCTGGACCTAAGCTTTTCTTTACCTGAAACTTGCTCTATACCAGGCTGGCCTTGAACTTAGAAATCTGTTTGCCTCTATTTCCTGGAATTAAAGGTGTTTCTGTATTCCAGCTAGATCACATAGACCTAGAAGGTCTTTGGATGTGATCTCTTGCCAGAGCAGCCATGTTCTGAATTAAAATTCCTCTAAATACTAAGGTTTAGTAGATCCTTCTTATTTTTGTTTTTTGTTTTTTTGGAGACAGGGTCTCCCTTTGTAGCCTTGGCTGTTGTAGACTCCCTTTGTAGACCAGGTTGGCCTCAAACCCACAGCAATCCACCTGCCTCTGTCTCCCGAGTGCTGGGACTAAAGGCGTGCACCACCTCGCCCGGCTTAGTAGATCCTTCTTAATTGATGACCTATCATGGTGTAAGGACCTGGGTCAAAAATGATGATACCTGGTAAAACTGAGGCGTGTAAATTTAGTAATAGGCTGAATTTTTATTTGTTGAGGGCCTTGCCTGGGCTACAGTCAATAAAAAGCAGTTATCAATACACAGTGAATCTTTTTAAGAACGCCCTCACTAAAACAAACAAACAAACTGGATATAAAAACCTACATATGTAACATACAGTTAACAGGCAAAAGTTATAGGGACATTACCTGTGGTGAGGCAACTGTGACTAGAAATGTAAAACGTGTATTTAGGAAATGTTTGTGTCTTCATAGGAGTCCTGAAGAAAATGCTTTCTATATCACCATGGTCTTGCAAAAAAAAAAAAATCAAGTCTATCAAACGACACTGAATTAAATACGTAATGAGCATACTGTGCTGGGGATGGGATTCAGGCCGTTCACATGCCAGGCAGGTGTTCTACCAGTGAGCTATATCTCTGTCCCCTACTAGACAAATATTTTTTAAAATATTCTTTAAATTTTTGTGTGTATGAGTATTTTGCCTGCGTGTTTGTATATGCCCACATCAGATGGGCATCAGATCCCCTAAAACTAGTTACAAATGGTTGTGAACCACCATGTGAGTGCTCGGAACTGACCCTGGGGCCTCTGCATGAATAGTACACTGACCCGTATCTCCATCCACACCTTCTTGTATTAGTCACTTGGGAGGTAACTATGTAAGACTTCTGCTTAAGTTTACACTTCTGCTTTCCTTCTTTTCTTTTTTGGCTTGTAACAGTGTTCGTTTGGGGGGTTTGTTTGTTTGTTTGTCTTTCTGAGACGGGGTTTTTCTGTCCTCAAACTCACTCTAGACCAGGCTGGCCTCCTAATTCATAGAGCTCTGCCTGCCTCTGCCTCCCAAGTGCTAAGATTAAAGGCATACACCACCGTCGCCTGGCTGTAACAGTTCTTTGTATACTAAATACAAGTCATCTATCCAAATACATTTTTTCTTAATTTGGTGTTTGCCTGCTTTTATTTATTAATTTGTGACAGGAGCTTGCCATGCATCCCAGGGTGGCTTCAAATTCGTGGCAGTCCTTTTGTCTCAGCCCTCTGAGTGCCAGAATTAACAATGTGTGTCTTAACAATGTGTCACCTCCAGCCTGCTTACCAATAGTTTTAATACCGGAGTTCATCAAGATTGTTAGTTTTCCCCTTTATGACTATAAGTATTTTCTGTGTCCTAATAACTTCCTATATCAAAGTTGAAAAGATAATATTCCTATCTTTTCTCTTGCATAAGCTGTATAACTTTAGTTCTAGCATTTTGGGCTATGATCCATTTTGAATTAATTTTTTATTATGGTGTGATGTAGATATTGAAGCTCTCTTCCCTCCTTTATTTCCTTCTCTCAACATTAAAAACAAAAAACAAAAACAAAAACCTTTCTTTACCTACTTTGACTTCCTTGTTTTGAAGACCGTTTTGATTGTATAAGTGTGGATTAATTCATGGACTATATCTGTTACATTGATATAATAATTCCCTATCTTTTTATACCCCTTAATTATTTTAAATATAACTTTAAAGGATTTATTTTATTATATATACAGTACTCTGCCTGCATTACACCTGTAGGCCAGAAGAGGGCACAAGATCTCATTATAGAAGGTTGTGAGCAACCGTGTGGTTGCTGGGAATTGAACTCAGGAACTCTGGAAGAACAGACAGCGCTCTTAACCACTGAGCCATCTCTCCAGCCCAATATAACTATTTTGAAGTTAGGTAGAGTAAGCCCTTCAGTTTTCTCATGGTTGTTTTGACCATTCAAAGTCATTTCTTTATCATATGAATTTTAGAATCCCCTTGTTTGATTAATTTATTTCTGTGATGCTGGGAGCTGAACCACTGAGCTCCCTCTCTAGCTCTATCTTGTTAATTTTCTCTTTTTAAGAAAGTAGTTTGTTTTTAATTTTGGTTATAATTACATCAACTCTCTAGCTTAGGTTGGGGAGAACTTACAAAACATTGCATTTTCTAGTACGTTTTATTACAATGTTAGGGCATTTCTATTTCTGCTATTTCCTGCACTGAAATCATCCTTTACGAGTACGTTCTTTTTACAATGAAAGTTAGGGTTTGGTCTGAGGATTTTCCAAGTGATGGCTTTATCTGATGCAGAGAGGAAAGGACTGTTATCTATTCTGATGTCACAGTGCTAGACATAGAAACTTAAACTGTCTTCAGAAATGTAAAACTAAAGATGTTCCCAGGGCTGGAATTTAGCTCCTAAACACTTAAAATTAGAACTTTAAAGCTGCGTAAATTCTTTTGGCTTGTGCAGTTTTAAATACTAATTTAAACAGGCCTCCCCCCCCCACTTGATACAAGCTAGTGTCATCTAGGAAAAGGAACTTAAGTTGAGAAAAAATTTCCAGCACATTGCTTGTAGGCAATTGCCTCAGTTTCTCCCTCCAGGTTCCTGTTTGGATTCAGACCTGAAACATGCGGCTGAGATGCCTATTTAACCACAGTGGACCTGGCTCCAGGTTCTCCAGCATCCTTCAGTCCCTAGATGTTACATGGCCAGGGCGTGGCTGGCATTCCTAGCCAGAACTTTCCATCCACGGGGCGGGGCTTCCTCTCCCCCAGAGACTTCACTATATAATCCAGACACTTTGCTCCTCTCCTCCCCTCCCCTCCCCTCTCCTCCCCTCCCCTCCCCTCCCCTCTCCTCCCCTCCCCTCTCCTCCCCTCCCCTCTCCTCCCCTCCCCTCCCCTCCCCTCCCCTCCCCTCCCCTCCCCTCTCCTTTCCCCTCCCCTCCCCTTCCCTCCCCTCCCCTCTCCTTTCCCCTCCCCTCCCCTCTCCTCCCCTCTCCTCCCCTCTCCCCTCCCTTCCCTCCCCTCTCCCCTCCCCTCCCTCCCCTCTCCCCTCTCCTCCCCTCTCCTCCCCTCTCCCCTCCCCTCCCCTCCCCTCCCCTCCCCTCTCCTCTCCTCTTTCCTTCCCTCCCTTCCCCTCTCCTCTCCTCCCGTCCCCTCCCCTCTCCCCTCCCCTCCCCTCTCCTCCCCTCCCCCTCCTCCCCTCTTCCCCCCCTTTCTCTCCCCTCCCTCCTTGTTTTGGTCTTCTCCTGTCCTCTCTGCATGTGTGCTTTCTCTCTCTGCCTGTGTGCTTTCTCTCTCTGCCTCCCCCCCCCACACGCACACACTTTTTTGTCTCCCTCTACGTGGCAGCTTCACCGACTCCCTCCTGTGAGGTTGGTGAACCCGCAGGAGAACTGCCCCCAATAAACCTGCCTTTGTACATTAATTTGGCTTGAATTGCCAGAGATAACTTATCAATCAGTTCCTTCCTTGAGTTCTTGGCCGGACTTTTCTCTGTAAGGTGAAATAAACATTTCCCTACCCAAGTTTCTTTTGGTCCTGGTATTTTTCACAGCACTAGAATCCTAGCTAGGACAATTCACGTGGTCTGATGTTCTTTTAAGAAATTTTAAATTAGGGGCTGGAGAGATGGCTCAGAGGTTAAGAGCACTGACTGCTCTTCCAGAGGTCCTGAGTTCAATTCCCAGCAACCACATGGTGGCTCACAACCATCTATAATGAGATTTGACGCCCTCTTCTGGCCTGCAGGTTTATGTGTAGGCAGAGCACTGCATACTAAATCAATTAATCAATCAATCATTTTTATTAAAAAGAAAGTTTAGGTTACATTAATTTATTTGAGTGTGAGAGAGAGATGGGGAGTGTCAGGACAACTTTTGGGAATCAGTTCTCTCCTTACAGTTTGGGGGAGCTAGCTCAGCTCTTTGGGCTTGGTGCTAATGCCTTTCCGCACTAGGCCGTTTTGCTGGCCCTACGATTCAGAATCAGAAGGGAAACAGTCTTACAAACTTTTTTAGTTTGATTTTTGATTGGTGGGTTGTTCTTTCAAGACAGGGCTTCTCTGTGTAGTCTTGGCTTTCGGGGACTTGCTTTGTAGACCAGGCTGGCCTCAAAATCAGAGATCTGTCTGCCTCTGCCTCCCTGAATGCTGGGATTACAGGTGTGTGCCAAGACGCCTGACTTAGTCTTACAAGTTTAATTGGAATGTGGTTTTTTTTTTCCTTTTCTTTTCTTTCTTTTTTTTTTTTTTTTAAGATGAGTCTTGTTCTGGTTTAGGAGGGTTAGGACGACATCTAATTTTGTTTTGTTTTTTGAGGCAGGGTTTCTCTGTGTAACAGCCTGGTGTCCTGGACTGTAGTGTAGACCTGGCTGGTCTTGAACTCAGAGAGATAGGTCTGCCTCCATACCTCCCGAGTGCTGTGATTAAAGAGGTATGCCACCATGGCGGCCCAGCTCAATGTTCTTTTGGTGCTCTCTCTACCTTGGATATTTAAAAGTGCTATCTCTGAATCATCCTCTAGATCTGTGGCTCTCAAGCTGTGGGTCACATATCAGATATACAGCACTTCAGATGTTTACATTGCAATTCATAACAGTAGCAAAATTATATTTATGAAGTAGCAGCAGAAGAATTTTATGTTTGGGGGTCACCACAACATGAAGGGCTGAGTTAAAGGGTCGCAGACTTAGGAGGCTGAGACCCACTGATACAGATGATCTCCAATAGCTTTCCAAATGGTCAGAAATCTACTAGAATGTTCTCATTGATTCACATCCTTCCAACTCCTGCTTTATCATACTTTGTCAACTGGATAAGTAATGGATTTTTCAGAGTTCTATAATATATTTTATTTTGGAAAAGTATATTGTAAGTGCTTATCAAGAAGCAGTTTGTATACCTTCACTTACCCAACTGAATGACTACAGTTTTACTGATGGTAAGCCCCTTCAATTATTGTTTGTTTCAGAAATATTTTATTTTTCTCATTTGTATTGAGTTTATTTGTACCAGGACATAGACAGGAAATTTTCTTAAAATTATATTAAAATAAAAACCAGTATGACAACAAGCAGCTTAGGATGTAACAAGGACTTTGGGGAAATGCTTTTTCTGAGTACTGTAAGTGATTTTTAGGGGTACTGAAGCCTACTATTAAGAATTATTCATCTATGTAAAGAAATGGATGTAATGCGTTCAACTTTTACCCTAGAAACTGCATAGAGATTACCTTTAGGTTCTTACTTTAGCTAGAACTTCTGAGAATTAAGTTTCTTGCATAAAATCTGATTATATCCTCATCCTTAGTGAAGGAAGTCTAAATGTATCATTGCAATAGGCACAAGGAAGTACCAAGAAAATCACTTTTTAAAAAGGCGGGGAGGGGTGTCTCTAGCTCAGCTCTTGTGAGACTCAGCAATCCTCCCAAGTCTCCCAAGTGTTGGCAATGCTGGTATTTGCTGTCGTGCCAAGCTTTCCTTCACTTTGGAAGGATAGCTTTTCATGGTACCGAAGTTTTGTGTTCACTATTTTTTCTCTCAAAACATTAAATATTTCACTTTAGCCTTGCATGAATGGAATGATTCTAAGATGTTAGGTGGATGTTTTCTCTTGTTTCTTCTTTAGGTAAGTTCACAGAGTGTTTTTTAAAGTGTTTGACTTGGGATTCCAACTCAATAGTCTAAAAACTGGAGCCCAACTCTGGACATGGTGATGCATACCTTTAACACCTTAACACCAACACTTGGAAGTAGAGGCACGTGGGTCACAGTAAGTGTGGTCACCTGGTCTGCTTTGCAAGTAGCTGCCAGCCAGAACTATAGTAGTGAGACTCTGCCTCAAAAAAATGTCTCCTCTTAACAAAATGAAATTATGTCAACAGTAATATATCTGAGACAACAATGGAATACAAGACACTGGGTTAGCAGTATGCCTGTTTAGTATTTATTTTCTTAGTCCCAAAATGGGAAAATCTATAATTAGTGGGGTGTGTGTATGTGTGTGTGTGTCTGTGTGTACTAGATATGAGATCAGCCATACATGTTACATGTTAGACTATTCTAATGTCTTATAATCCATTCAGACAAAATTAAAGTAAAATATTTGTTGAGAGAAGAGAAATGGGTATTATAGCCATGACCAGAAACAGGCCATCAACCTCAATACTGCCCAACTTTTTATTTCTATCTGGGTGGCAAGATAAGAACTGACAGTTTGACATTTTTATTATCTTTCTACTCAGTGTCCTGTCTGGTCAAAGGATTTGATGGTTAACCAGGCACTGCAGGATTTTTTTTTTTAAGTCAAATTTAATAGATTTTTCTATGTTTTCTTGTTTTGCTCACATTTCATTGAAAGGTTACTGACAAAGATCAGTAGCCTGTGAGATCTTTTCAGTCTTCCTTTGTAGATTCTCCTTGAATTTGTTTGTGATAATAGAACAGAGATGGTACACTGTTTTCCTTCTTCACATTAGAATACTGAAATCCCTGCCTCCATGTACACACAGTTCACGGGCACGAGAGGCCCTGAGAATATAAAGCCATAGACCAGATAGCACAGCATTATCCTAACTAAACCTTTACTTTTATTTGATGGCCTTTAAATATAAAATTGTCATCCATTTTTAATATAGTTGCTAAAAAAATGCAGGCATGAATCGAGCACACTCTAGAATATTGTGTATTCTGTCATGGGTAGTTACCCTATGTGCTTCCTAGATTCCAAATTTGTTGCACAGCAAGTCATATTTGATTTTTTTTTCTCATACCCATGACCATTCTATTGAGACAGTGATTCTGAAAACAAAAGTAAAGGTAAGAGGAAAAATATTAAATGCATTACATTAATTAGTGGTCTAAGCACCTTGTACAAGTTCCGGGCTCCTGGTGAGGTTTATTGGTTCTCTGTGGGTAGGGTTTGGTCTTTGGGGAAAGTGAGGAAGACCAATCTTTAAACCTCTCCCACCCCTTAATCAATATGCCTGGCGGGTGGAGAGCAGTGGTGCCTCTCTTCTGAGCTCAGCTTAGAGAAGACTGACAAATTGATAGGAAGTTAGAGTGAAGTTACTATTTAAATACTATAACTTCGCGGAAGAACCACTTACCGACTTGCCGTGGGTGGAGGGGATTCCTCTGGTATCAGTTTATCTGTCTCTAACTTCTTCCTACTTTTTCCCTCTGCAGATTAAGAAATCCAGTGCTAATGATTTAACAAGAGTTCTGACTAGTTAGTGGTAAAATTAGAATAAAACAAGAATTTGAGTTTTTCAGATTCCTTGTTTAGTTCTAGGTGGCTCAAGCTATAAGATTCTTACAGACTTGTTTCCTTAAGCTAATCTTTTTAGAGGTATGATCTAGGACATACAAACGGAAGATTTACTTACTTGAAATTTCAAATTTAACAAGAATTTGTCTTAAAATGTTAGGAGAGAGACACACTGAGATACCCATAGGGACATTTTTAAGTAAAAAAATAAAAGTCTTTTATCAGAAAGGAGATATTTAGCATATAGTATTTGAATACTCAAAAGACTTTAAATTTTTTACTTTACTTTTAGGATTAGGCATCACTGCGTAACACTGGCTGGACTGGAATTCACTGTACAGACCAGGCTGGCTGAACTCCCAAGTGTTATATGCTACCATACCCATGTTCCTTGTAGTTCAGGCTTGCCTCAGACTTGTTAAGTAACTGAGGGTGACCCTGAACATTGCTAGGTAGGAGTAGAACTTTTGAAAGAACATGTTGAAACAGAGATAGCAATTTAAAGGAGAGCTGTATCATGACAAATGTGATTTCTTTCTTTTTCTTTTTTTCTTTTGTTTGTTTGTTTGTTTGTTTGTTTGTTTGAGACAGGGTTTCTCTGTGTAGCCTTGGCTATCCTGGACTTGCTTTGTAGACCAGGCTGGCCTTGAACTCACAGCGATCCACCTGCCTCTGCCTCCCAACATGCTGAGGTTAAAGGAATGTGCCACCTTTCTCTTAAATACAAAAACAAAAACAAAAATAAAATCATTGGCCAGGTAGTACATGCCTTTGCCCAGACACAGGCAGATCTCTGAGTTCAAGGTTAGCCTGGTCTACAGAGTGAGTTCCAGGACAGCAAAGGCTACACAGAAAGACTCTGTCTGGGAGAGAGGAGATGAAAGAAAGAAATTACATTTATTAATGAGTGTGTGCACTGTTTGTGCTTCACCACCCCCCCAGCTGAGCCATGGCATGTTTGGAAGCCAGAAAACAACTTGAGGGAGTTGGTTTTCCTCTTCCACCATGTGAATCCTGAGGATCAAACTGAGTGTTCTGAGTTAAGCATTTTTACCTGCCTTGTAAGGCTCAATACTTTGAATTCGAACTGATTATTTTCTAAAACCAATTTGAGCTCAGGGTTAATCGTTATTGTCAGCATAGCTGCTAAATCGTCTTAAGATATCCTTAAGGAATATTCTGCTGAGATTGTGTATAGTCAAGTTTTTCTGGATTTTCTTAATTATTCTGCTATTGGTGGAGAAATAAAATTTAAAATATGTCGATTCCTTTGAGTATTTATTTACTTATAACCAGATAAATTGATATTTTTGAAGAAGTGTGCCTTTAGTGTTGAGTCATCTTAAATTAACATTAACTTTAAGACATCTTTAATTGGGAATATCTGGGGGGGAAAAAAGGAAGTTTGAAAATGTGTATCAATAAAGACTTTGATTCTCTGATTGCTGGTCCAGAATGGTAAATAAGAAGTACCATGTGCTTGCTGTCTTTCCAGAGCTCACAACCTGAGGGGCTGATGAGACAGGCGCTCTAAGGTTAACGAATAGTAGGAAGCTCCAGGATACACTTGTTATCGTAACAAACGTTAAAAAAGAGAAGTCATGAAGGGTTTGTTGATTTTTATTTTTATGTTTAAGTGGTTATGTTGTGAGGAGCCTCTCCGGCCAGAGGCTTTGGCTTCTTGGGAGCTTAAGTATCAGGCAGTTTTGGGCCACTTGCTGTGGGTACTGGGACATGTTCTAAACTACTAAGCCATCTCTCCAACACCCACTTTAAACAAATTTCCTAAAGCCTATGTTTTAGCCTTTTTGACAAGTACTAATAGCATTTGATTTGGAACTAAACTCTGATGTCTTCCCGGTGTAATTGTGACATTAACGTTAACCAGCTCTTACTGGATCGGTTCACACTTAGAGGAGAGCATGGATCTGAGACAAAGCTTCTCTCTGTAGTCCAGGCTGACTTCAAACTCACGGCAGACCTTTAGTCTCAGCCTCCTCCTGAGTGTTGTGATTAAAGGCGTAAGCACTTTACCTAAGTGTTTAGGGGTTGCTTATGGTCTTTTGTTTGTTTGTTTCTTTGATGTAAAGTTTCTAAATGAGTCTTTGAATGTCTCTCTGAATTATTTGAGGAGTAATTATTTTTCTCTTCATATTAAATAAAACTACTTTTTAAAATCATCGTCAGAATATGTCTAAAAAGGCAACTGAATAAGCCAGGAAACTTTAGGAAAAGTGACACATATACTTTAGGAAAGTAAGCACATATAATTTTAAAACCGTATGTTAAAAAATTATGTAATTACTTTTCAGTATCCTTAGACTAAGTTGTATGTTTAGTTTAGTTTAAAAATGTTTAGTAGTCTATGTTTTATTATTTTAAGATTATTCTGGATTTTAAATAAGCTATATATTAACTTTGTTTCTCAACTAAATTATAATTTCCTAGGACAAAGACTACTCTACTCCCCTTTCTTTCTTTCTTTTCTTTTCTTTCATGTCATTTCAAACTTAACAGAAAAGTGCTGACTTCGGACATTGCCCATACTTTGTTGACTCAGATCCACCTGTTGTTTACATTTTGCCTCGCTGTCATTTTTTTATTCTCCATCTTCCCACCTGCGTACTGCTCCTACCATGCCACACACATGCACACACTTTTCTTCTTCAGCTTATAAAACATTACAGACATTGTGCTCCTTTATACACAATTCTTTAAATTTTTTCCATCGTATATTTCTTGTACTATTTTACATAAGGACATACATGTTCATAGTGTATATTCTACATTGAGCATATTACCTCTGAGATTTCCCTCTCCTTTTCTTTCTTACCTTCTTCTTCCCTTTTAATCCCTATACTCACCTAAACAGTTTAACTTCTGCTTCCATATCTCATATATATGTGATTTTATATACTTATATAAATTAAAATATAGAGTCACATATGGGAAAACAAATGACATTTGTCTTTCTGAGAGACTGGTTTAATTTGTTTAATATGAATATCTCATTATATCCATTTTCCTGCAAATCACATAACTTCATTGTCCTTTATAGATGGAAAGATTCATTGTGTCTATTTGTCACATTTTCTTTATCAGTTCTTTTGTTGCTAGGCACCATGGTTGGCTTCATTGTTAACTATTCTGAACAGTGCTGCAATGATGATGTTGATTGGAAGGCCTTTGAGTAAACACCCAGCAGTGAGATCGCTGGTCCCACTTTCAGGTCTACTTGTAATATTGTAGATGCTGCCATGCTGATTTCCATAGTGGCTGGGATGGCTTGTATTCTGATCTCTTGTCCCCAGCAGCACGTGTTTGTTGTCTGCTTTTTAAAGGACAGTCGTTCTGACTGGAGTGAGACAGAATCTCAGTGTAGTTTTAATTTGCATTCTCTGATGTCTAGTGAAGTTGAACATTTTTTTCATACATTTATTGGCCATTTATATTTCTTGTTTTATTTTGTTTTAATTTTTGTTTTTGTTTTGTTGTTGTTGTTTTTCAACAACAAGTGAGGCTGTCCTGGCCTCACTTTGTAGACCAGGCTAGCCTCAAACTCAGAGATCCACCTGCCTCTGCCTCCCGAGTGCTGGGATTAAAGGCACTATATTTTATTTTTGAGAACTACATTTTCATGTAATTTAACCCACTTGTTAATTAAATTGATTTCATGTTTAGGTTTTTTTTTCAATGATCTGTATATTCTAGATATTAATCCTCTGTCAGATGTATAACTAGCAAAGACTTTCTCAGCCATTTTGTAGCTGTATCTTAAGAGTTTTCTTTGCTGTGCTTAGGCCTCTTGATTTCATGAGTTCCCATTCTCTTTATCACAGAATTCTTTACTGTTCTCTGTGTAAGCACTCCTATAATCAAGATCAGAAAATATAACTGACTCATTACTGTGTCTTAGTTCACAATAACCAAATTTTGTCCTCCTTAACCTTGTCTTTTATACTTAACTTTTGGCCATTTTGTGGGATTTTGTCCAACATTGCAATTTAGCACTTGTGTCTCTCTTAAGTTCCCTTAACATAAAATATTTCCTCAGCCTTTACAGTTTTGAAAGTTATACACCAATTAGTTTTTGGTTTTGTTTTGTTTTTTTTTTTTTCCAAGACAGCCCTGGCTGTCCTAGAACTCTCTTTGTAGACCAGGTTGGCCTCGAACTCACAGCGATCCACCTGCCTCTGCCTCCGAGTGCTGGGATTAAAGGTGTGTGCCACCACCGCCCAGCTACCAATTTGATGGTTTAATTTTTGGCAGGGATAATACAGAATAATGACTTCTGACATGTGTAATGTTGGCCTGCCTCAACATTGGTAACACTGTGATCACTTGGTTAAGGCAGCTCTTCCTGTAATTTGTGGAGAAATATTTTGAGAATATGTAGTCTTATTAAATTTTCATTTTCTAGCTCTACTACATATTGATGATTCCCTTCCTTGAGTAAAGAAAAAAAACTTTAAAAATTCAGTGCTGTAAGCTGGGCGTGGTGGTGCATTGCCGGTAATCCCATCACTCCGAGTTTGAGGTCAGCCTGGTCTGCAAAGCAAGTCTAGAACAGCAAAGGCTACACAGAGAAACCCTGTCTAGAAAAACCAGAACAAAAACCTTAATGCTTGCTTATTATGATAATGATCACAAAATTGTGATTTTTTTCTGTCATTTCATCTATATTAGCTATTTGGTATTCTATGATAAGGAAGAGTCTGTAAAAGTAACTTTTATTCTGATTCAGTTATTGTCTGGGAGGCTTACTGCCTCCTCCTGCTAACCTAGGCCCAGTCCTGGAAGCTTCTAGCCTTCCTATAATCTAACCTAGGCCTAGAATGTTTTCAGCCTCTGAGACTTACTTCTTAATACGCTCCCCCTTACTTGTTTGTTCTGAGCTCTGAGCTGGCTGGTTCAACTCAGCTATTTTGGCTCAAACTTTTCTTCCAGCTGATTTAATTAATCTGGCTTCTCTCTCAGCCTCTGAATTGCTCTGCTTGGCCTCAGACTAACTCCAGCAATCTTTTCTAATCTTCCGGCTGCTTCTCATTCTCTGGCTCATTCTGTCTTCACCTGACCCATCTCTCCGTTACTGCCCTGGTAAGACTGCCTCCTCTCTCTCTCTCTCTCTCTCTCTCTCTCTCTCTCTCTCTCTCTCTCTCTCTCTCTGTAAAACTGCCTCCTCCCTCTCTGTAAAACTGCCTTTTAGGTAGCTTTCTTTCCTCTCTCTTCTCTCAAGAGTTGGGCATATCCTATTCTGTCAAATCTTCTCTGATTCGTCACTTTTTCTGCCACTCAATTAGACAATACTTTCAAATATGCTTCTTTAACAAACTAACTTTACCTTCATTGTTTGGGATTAAAGGCGTGTACCACCACACCTAAGCTTTTCTTTACCTGATGCTTGCTCTACACCAGGCTGGACCACATGATGACCACCCTGCACATCTGCTATATATGTATAGAGGGTCTAGGTCCAGTCCATGCAAGCCCTTTGGTGGTACAGTGTCTGTGAGTCCCCATAGGCCCAGGTTAGTTGACTCTGTAGGTCCCCTTGACCCCTGCAGCTCCCTCAGTCCTTCCTCCCACTCTTCCTGTTGTTTGCCTTTGGATGTCTTTATCTGTTTCCATCAGCTGCTGGATGAACCCTCTCAGAAGGCAGTTATGCTAGGCTCCTGTCTGCAAGCATAGCAGAGTATCCTTAATATCTCTCTCTCTCTCTCTCTCTCTCTCTCTCTCTCTCTCTCTCTCTCTCTCTCTGTGGATTTCAAGTTGGGCCGGTCATTGGTTTGCATTTCCATAGACCCAAAGAAGCCAAGGAAGGCCAAGGCGGGATGCGTGAATCTCATGCAGAAGAGGAAATAAAATATTCACCTGAAGTAGATGGAGGGAGGGAACTGTGTGGGAGAGAAGGTGGGGAGAGAACAAAAACTGGTGTGTGTGTGGGGGGGGGTCTTTGGGACAGGGGAGGCCCCTGGAAGTCTATGGGATGACTAGCCGAGAGCTCTAACAGCCGGGGACTAAACTTGCCACCAACTGTTAGCCAAGGGAGACACCAACCTACCCATAAAACCTTTTAATAGAATGCATAATTTTGTAGAAAAAAATTTTAATTAAATGGACAAAATAATACTCTATAATGAGTAAGGCACCCTGACTGTGTATCACGAGTTTTTCTCCTGACTTCACAAGCGTGTGACTTGTGTACGTTGTGCTTCCTCCCAGATCTTCAGTCCCTTATGTATAATAACCCCTACCCAGTATTTAGAATACTTTCCCAGTGGTCTTTCCCTTCCTTGTACAGTCACTCTGTCCTCTGAGTGAAAACCAATCTGTCCCTTTCCCCCTTTCACTACTGTGTATTCTTAACATGGTGTTCTTAGCTCCCTGAAGCTATGGGAGGAATGGCACGTAAGCTAAGATTTTCTCCCTCTCCTCTTGTGTGAGTCAGTCCCAAGGCATTCTTGTTCATCCTTCCTTCCCTCACCTTGCTCACTCTCACCTACCTAGGGTAAGCTTAACTAGATTCTTATACGCTAAGACGCCCACACTTCTGAATAGTCATGGTTGCCTGAATAGTCACAGTTGCCTCCACTCACAAGGAAGAAATTGAATAATAAACCAGACTCTCCTGAACAGAAGGTTAATAAGAGATGGGCGTGAGTAATTCGTTTCATGGAAAATTTAGCAGTAATCATATTGCTTCATACTAAGCTGTACTTTAGGGATAGTTGCATTGGGTGTAGTTGACCATATATACTACAGTTTTTTACTGCCTAGCATATAACAGTAGTCGATTGATAGTTTTGTTGTTGTTATTGTTGTTTTAAGCCTTAATGGAGATGGCCAGATGATTAAGCAGATAAGGGTGCTTGCCGCTAAACTGGGCAAACCTGAGCTTGATCCCTGGGAGCCCCATGTTAGAGTGATCCATGCGTTCCTCATGCCAGTAGATTGAAGGTCCACTAGGAACGGGTTTTAGCTGACTTTATGTCAGTCTTCTGCTCTCAGTATAGTGCCTGGCATATGAGACCTGCCCCATAAATGCTATTGAATGAATAAATAAAAAATGAGGTATCTAAAAAATTATACTTTTCTCAAACTTAGCTATATACATAATGGCCAGTAAAAGCAATTCTACAACACTCAATTAAAAAACGCACTAATATAGTAAATAACTCATACAAATTCATGCAGTTACTTATTATTAAATTTGGGAAAAGTTACTTAATTTTTCTCAGCCCAATTTTCTTCATTTATAATTGAATAAAGCCTTAAATCATGGTGTAACGTTAGCTGGGGATGTAGTTCACTTGATATAGTGCTTGCCTGGCATGTGTGAAGTCCTTGGTTCCATTCCCAGCACCCCATAAATCCTAATGTGCACACCTGTAAATCCAGTGCTCAGAAGTGGAGGAAGAGGATGAGAAGTTTTAAGGTCATCCTTGGCTACTTAGGGTTTGACAGGTGTGAAGCCAGCCTGGACTATATGAGACCCTGTCACCAAGGAAAGTATGTAAGATTAAATAACAAGTCCTGTTTTTGTTTTTTAACAATTTATCTTATGTGTACGTACTTGAGCATATGTTTGTAGATTGTGTATATGCAGTACATGTGGAAGCCAGAAGAGGGCATCAGAGCCCTTGGAACTGCAGTAACGAGCAGCTGAGAGCTGCATATGGAACCTGGGTCTTAACTCCGGAGACGTCTGTCCAGCTCAAATGAAGAGTTCTTTATGAAGCACCTCCCTTGTCCTAAAGGACTAGTACTCAGTGTTTATTTTTGGTCCTTTATTATTTGTGTAATAGTATTTATTTTATGGGCTTTGGTCTTAAATTAAGCTCTTAGGGACCTTTTAAAATGTGTGTGTGTGTGTGTACAGAGATTTCAATACTTCATTTATTGAATTTAATGACACAACTGTGACCCAAGTGCCAGCCACTCAAAGTATGTAGATGCAAGAAGTAAGGATCCTTCTTAACAGTGAGGGGGAGAAAGGACAACTGTGATTATGGTTAAAAGCACTATGAAGAAGCCATAGAATGGAGTGGTACGCATCCTTACTCTCAGCACTTGAAAGAGGAGACAGGTGGATCTCTGTGAGTTCAAGGTCAGCCTGGTCTACATAGAGTTCCAGGACAGCCAGCACTACATAAAGAACTCTGACTGCTCCACCACCAAAGCACTGTGGAGAAAGCCAAAGCTGTGTAGGGACAAAATGTAACAAGAGTGGAGTGTTATTTAGATGGGATGCTCATTTAGGCAAAGACCTGAACAAAGCAAGGAAGAGCGCAAACTATGCACACATCTGCAGGAAAGATCTGGAAGGAGACAGAAAGGCTAAATGTCGGAGCACATCTGTATGTTACAGCAAGCAAGAAGGTGTGCAGAAAGCTGGAGAAGTAAAGAAGCAGGAATGGTGAGGAGGTCCCTGAAGGCTGAGATTCTGTAGAGCTTTGTTTACCTGCCCGTGACTCAGTATCCCTGCATGTTGGTACATGATTTGAGGTGCAGCATGTTCACTGTTTCACAACGTAGTTGTCTTCATGTAATGGAACGGGGAACTTAAGTGAAAATTTAACATATTCTATAAAATATCTAGCCTAAGATTTATGGAATTCTGTTGAAGTCTTTGAAACTATATTTAGAGTACTACAGAGTCCATCAGCAGAGAGATTGACACAACACTTACACTGTCTTGTTAATTGAAAGGGGTATTTTATATTTCATAAATTGCTGTGTGTGAATCGTGTCATAATTTGATAGCTTCCCCTTTTTTGGTTTGTTTGTTTTTTCTGGACAGGATTTCTCTGTGTAGCCTTGGCTGTCCTGACTTTATAGCTTTGTAGACCAGGCTGACCTTGAACTCACAGAGATCTGTCTGCTTCTGCCTCCGGGAGCACTGGGATTAAAGGCGTGCACCACCGCGCCTGGTTTGTTTTCATTGTTAATCATTTCTATTTTTCTTATGCTGTAATCTAATTTTGAAGATTTTATTTTAGAGACATATCATACATCAGACCTTGTACTGAATAATTTTTAAGTGAAATTTGTAACTGTTCATTCAACACGAATGTCTGTATTTCAGATGGAGCAACTATCAGATGAAGAAATTGACCATGGTGCCGAAGAAGATAGCGACAAGGAAGATCAGGACCTGGATAAAATGTTTGGAGCCTGGCTTGGGGAACTGGACAAACTTACTCAGGTTAGAAGGCTTACTTGAAAAGTTGGTTGAAGATTTAAAGCTGTCACCTCATGTTTAAAGTTTACTGTACAGACAAAAGCTATGGTTGCAGGCTAAATTTTAAAATATTGCCAAAAGAAAAATAATTGACAAGTAGATGGATAGAAACTTCACAATGCAAGATACTTTCCTTTACGGTTGTTATTTGTGTATGTTTATGTGGACGTGTGTGTGTGTGTGTGTGTGTGTGTGTGTGGTGTGTTCATCTGTGTGGACATGTACATGCAGGCAGAGACCAGAGGATGCCCCCAGGATTCTCCTTGGAAGGCTGCCACTTTTTTATACATAGGATCTTTACTTTCTCTCCTCCTCTTTCCCCCTTACCACATCCACCCCCTTTAACGAAGCAGAGTTGGAGATTTTTTTGTTAAAGATAAGTTTAATATAAGCTTAAACACCGGGGCTGAGGAAAAAGTGCTCAGAAGTAGGAAAATGGGTAAGATCTCCCTAAGAGTAAGTTTTTCGTTGGCATAACGCTTACTGGTTAGGCTAGCCCCCCAGGGATCTCGCTCTATCTGCCTCCCCAGAGCTAGGATTGTAAGTGCCTACCATTTAGATTTGGGTTTGGGAGTTAAATACATTCCCTCATTTTCGCAAGTGTTTTACCAGCCGAGCCATCTCCCTAGCCTCTTTTTTTTCTGGTTATTCTAAGGTTTAAAAAAACAAACAAAAAAAAACCCTATTCTTTAATCATCTCTGTCTTAGTTAACTGTTCTGTTGCTGTGAGCAAACCATGACCAAGTCAACTCATAAAAGAAAGCATTGAATTTGGGTCTTGCTTACTGTTTCAGAGGGTAAGTTCACAACTATCATTGTAGGGAGCATGGCAGGAGGCAGGCACAAAGCTGGAGCAGTAGCTGATCCACAGGCAGGAAGCAGAGAGAGAGGGGGGGAGAGGGAGAGAGGGAGGGGCTAGTGAGACTAGGCCTAGCTGGGCTCCTGAAACCTCAGAGCGCACAGCCCACTGACACACCCCCTCCCTCAGGGCTAGATCTCCTAATCTTTTTTATGTGAGAACCTGTAGGAGCCACTCTCATCTTAACCACTATGGTCAAAAAAGGAAACATTATTTTTGTCAAACTTTTTTAATGTCTGTAGGTACCAAACCATTTTTATTTGATTTTTATATTCTGCAGATGGCAGGGGTCGGCATATGGGGGGAATGCATACATGTATATAGAGTCCAGGGCTTGACATCTGGTGGGATTAGTCAGCATTCTCTCAAAGAACAGAACTGGTAGAGTGAACACATACATAGTAAAGGAGGGCGGTTATTAGAGTGTTGACAGACTGTGGCCCTGCCAGCAACGGCTGCCTCCTGATGGGAAGGCCAAGAATTCAGTAATTGTTCAGTCCCTGAGGGTGTGTCTCAGCAGTCCCATTGTGGCACTGGAGTTCTAGAGAGCTGCTGGTGTTTAGTCTCTGCTGGGTCCTAAAGAAGCTGGTTCTAATATCAGCAAAGGAACAACTTAGCCACAGGGTAGATGAACCTGCCAGTGAGAGGGTGGACAAGCAGACAAAAAGCAAAAGCTTCCTTCTTTCATGTCCCTTTAAGTGAGCTGCTGCCAGAAAGTATGGACACGCCCAGCTCAGGTGCTTGGGTTTTATATGATTCCAGTGACAGCCAATTGACAATCAAAATTAGCCATCATTTCTGGTGTCTTCCTCTGTTATTATATTGTGTGTGGGGTGGCAGTCATACATGTGTGGAGGTCAGAGGAGCACTTGTGGAGTCGGTTCTCTCTCTCTCTCTACCATGTGGGTCCCAGGGGCAGCAAGGGCCTCACCCTTATTTTTGAGACAGTCTCTTGTTGAACCTGAGGCCTACCAGTCATCTAGGCTGGCTGACCAGCAAGCCCCAGGGTCTTCATGTCTCCCCATGCCTCCCCATCGCCGAGATGGCAGGCACTCCCCAGGCATACATGTGGGTCTAAACTCGGGTCCCCATGTGTATAAGCTACAGCGCTGTAAGCACTTAACAGAGCCGTTTCCTTGGTTCTTAATTCTTATTTATTTATTTATTTATAACAGAAAGCCATTTTGTCATAAAGATGATGACTGAGTATCAGGTTTTATGCCGGTGTGATGTTTATATAAGTGTTCTCTATATAATCAGGTGTAGCTGTGCTGTAGAGGTTGGTGGGGTGGAGTGCAGCCTTGCTGGAGGAACTGTGGCATGGGGCACATTTGAATTTAAAACCTCACACCTCTTCTGGTGGAACCATGTGCTCTCTCAGCTTCCCAGTCTGCGGACCCACTCACTTGCTGCCATGCTTCTCTGTCTGGATATGACCCCTTATTGCCTCTGTCATGAAGTTTTTCTCACAGCAGCAAAAAAGTAATACAGCTGGGAATAGAAGAAACAGACAGAAGAAATAGAAATGACAGTATATAAAGAAAACTACCCAAGGGCCAGCTAGTATGTTATAGTGTCTGTGACTATACTTGAGGAAGTAGGAAGCAATGGGTCAAGCTGCCCTAGGTGAAGCAGGAACTCACTTGATACTGTGTTCTCACGTGTACTTTAAATTGCCTAACCTTTACCATAGAAATCTGTCATTAAAGAGAAGCATTAAAACCAATGCCTATTATGTCAGGCACTACTACACGCACACATGCTATGCTGCATACATTCAGACAGAATACTCATACCCATAAAAATAAATCTTTAGAAACAAATGGAGACTGGGAGTGTAGTTTAATTGTTAATATGCCTCCCTAGCAACAAAAGCCAGGTCCCATTCCCAGCACTATGGGGTTCATCTTCAGTTACAGGCATTTTCTGCTATATATAGTGAGTTTTAGCTCAGCTTGGGCTAAAGTCTATCCATAGAACTAAGATGATCACTATTTGTATGAATTATCAAGGTCTCAAGATACGTAAATAATAAAGATAGCATTCTAATGTAACTTTATGATTCTATAAATAGAATACCTGAAGTTCTGTTTTTGTTTTTGAGACAGGGTTTCTCTGTGTAATATCCCTGGCTGTCCTGAACTCACTTTGTAGACCAGGCTGGCCTTGAACTCACAGAGATCCACCTGCCTCTGCCTCCTGAATGCTGGGATTAAAGGCATGTGCTACCATGCTAAGCACCAAAATTCATTTTTAAAACTTGAACTTATTTGACACAACATTCATACAGAAACCAGTTGTAAAAGACTGTTCTACCTTTAAATAGTTAGATTAATTCTCCTCCTTCATTGTAATTTTTCTATTTATATCCCTTTTTTCCTTACTGTGGAAAACCTACAGGTGAAAAGAGTATCATTGTAAGAAGTGGAAAAGGCTAGGAGTGTGACGTAGTGGTAGACTTGAGTGTCTGCTATGCATAAGGCCTTGGGTTCAGTCCCCAGCACCGCAAAAGTAAGGGTGGGAATGACGTTCGAGGTTGTCCTTTGTCTTTAGACATAAATGAAGCCATGCTGGATTAAAAACACAACCCTTTGAGGAAAGAGATGACAAAACTGTACGAGGTTCTTCCTCTGCTGGAACTAAAGACCTGCACCCCCACGCCAGCTCCTCTCTGTGGCTCTTTACCACGTCCATATTCATATTCATGTACCTAAGTTATCTCGTGATGAAGTTCTGTAGAATGAAGTTATTGACTAAATGTTGTAGTTTGAAAAGATATTCACTCTGATCACTTCTCCCTGACTGCATTGCCAGCTCAGTGGATGAGGATGAGCTCAGTCCTGGTGGGATTTGCTGTGCGGAGTGGGTTGGTGGAGGGCAGGGGCTACCCTTTTCTGGGAGCAGGGGAAGGGGGCTATGAGGAAGAGGGTGAGAGGGAGGGGCCGGAAGGAGAGGAGGAAGGGGGCTGTGATCATCAGGCTGCAAAGTAAATATATAAATTAAAGATAATTTTTTTAATGTAAAAGAAAATGGTGTTTACCCTGAACTGTGACAGTTTTGAGTCTCAAGTGTCTTAAAAGTAAGAATGTATTTTAAAATGGAGATAACAAATGAAAACCAAATAATTAGAAGAACCTTTAGTTTTGTTAATGTGTGTGCTGGATAGTTTTATGTCAACTTGACACATCATCTGAGAGGAAGAAACCTCAAGAAAAAGCCTCCGTAAGATGGAGTGTAGGCAAGCCTGCGATTGATTGAAGAAGGCCCAGCCTGTTGTGGGTGGAGCCATCCGGGGCTGGTGGGCCTGGGTTTCATAAGAACGCAGACGCAGGCGGAGCAAGCCAGTGAGCAGCACCATCATGGCCTCTTCAGCAGCTCCTGCCTCCAGGTTCCTGCTGTTCGAGTTCTGCTCTGACTTCCTTTTGATGACAAATTTACCCTTTCCTCTCTGACTTGCTTTTTGGCCATGGTGTTTCATCACAGCAATAGAAACTCTTAAGACAATATGGCAGTTCACTCATCTTTTTGCATAATGGAAACCCACATTGATATAACTTGTTTCTTTCTTTCTTTCTCTTAAGAGTTTGGATTCTGACAAGCCCAAAGAACCAGTGAAAAGATCTCCTCTTCGCCAGGAAACAAATATGGCCAACTTTTCTTACCGTTTCTCCATATACAACTTAAATGGTAAGATTTGATTAAGTAAAGTCTAAAATAGTATACTAATTTCTGTAATACAGGAATAATAGAAATGCAGTTCTAAATGTACGACAGTATAAACATTATTATATATGTAGCTTGACTGAGTCCTGGTTTCTTTTTTTAAAAAGTTTGTGTGTGCGCACGCACACACGCTTGCTTATGTATGTGTGTACGTATACACAGGAGTGTAGGTCCCTGCAGAAGCCAGAAGTATCATTTTTTTTTTAATGGTTTTTTTGAGACAGGGTTTTTCTGTGTAGCCTTGGCTGTCCTGGACTCTCTTTGTAGCCCAGGCTGGTCTTGAACTCACAGTGACCCACCTGCCTCTGCTGTCCTGAGTGCTGGGATCAGAAGGCGTGCGCCACCATGCCTGGGTGTCGGGTAATCTTGAAGCTGGAGTTACAGGTAGTTGTGAACCATCTACTATGGATGCTAGGAGTCAAACTCGGGTCCTCTGGAAGAGCAGTGCAAACTCTTAGCCACTGAGCCATGCTGAGCTCTGTTTTTCTTGATGTAATTCAAAGTAATCACAGAAAAAAAGGCAACTGGAATGTAACATGGTTTTCTTGTCCTGTGTTTAATGCTTAATACTATTCATGCTAAGGAAAAAGCCCACAGCAATTGATTGCTTTGTTTTCTGGCTGGATTAAAGTCCAAAGAAAATTTTTCTGCATGATTTTAAAGTCATCCTGTTTGACCTTTATTTAATGTACCTAGTCACTTCTTAGTGTTTGGAATAAATGTGGTAAACTTTTTTAGACTTTTCTCTCTATGCCCTCCTCCCTTTTGGTAATACTATATCTACCTGGACATTGATTATGTACTAGCTTGCTTAGGGTTTCTTTTGGTGTGATAAAACACCATGACTAAAAACAACTTGGGAGGCAAAGGGTTTGTTTGGCTTATACTTCCATATCATAGTCCATCACTAAAGGAAGTCAGGGCAGGAACCTGGAGGCGGGAGCTGATACAGAGGCCGTGGAGGGGTGCTGCTTACTGGCTTGCTCCTCATGGCTTGCTCAGCCTGCTTTCTTATAGAACCCAGGATGACCCGCCCAGGGATGGCTCCACCCACAGTGGGCTGGACCATTCCTCATCAATCACTGGTTAAGAAAACCGCCTGACAGCCAGATCTTGTGGAGGCATTTTCTCAATTATGGTTCCCTCCTTTTAGATAATTCTCACTTGTGTTAAGCCAGCACAGTAGTGCAAAGTTACATGGAAATTTGGATAAAACCATGGATAGTTTTCAGTATTTTGTTTTTGAACCTACAACCTTATTTTCTTCAGAGATCTTAAAGAATAAGCTATTTTGCTTCTAAAAATTCTCTTAGAATTTAAAACAGAACCTATTAAGTACTTTATTTGATTGATTTTAGGCCCAATGAAGTGTATTCTTTTGCTTTTTTCCCACTGCTTGTGGCTAATTCATAATAGAATGTATAGATTTTTGATTATGTTCTGGAAACTTGTGTCTTCCCTGTAGAAGCTCTGAATCAGGGAGAGGCTGTGGATCTGGATGCCCTGATGGCCGACCTCTGCTCTATAGAGCAGGAGCTCAGCAGCATTGGCTCAGGAAATAGTAAGCGTCATGTCACAGAACCAAAAGTTTCTCAGAAGCCACCTTCTAGCCGACATACATCGAAACATGGCACCATGAGAGGACTATCAGCTAACCCTTCCCATGCCAACTACTCTCTGGATGACATCACCGCACAGTTGGAACAGGCTTCCTTGAGCATGGATGAGGCCGCTCAGCAGGCTGTGGCAGAAGACTGTAAGCCCCTAGTGCCAAATCAGCACAGAAGGACTGCCTCAGCAGGCACCATGAGTGATGCTCAGGTGCGCTCTGTGAGTAACTCTTCCCGCTCGAGCATCGCTTCTGCGGCCTCCAGCATGGATTCTTTGGATATTGACACAGTGACTCGCCCTCAAGAACTGGATTTGACAACACATCAGGGGCAGCCAATTACTGAGGTAAATTAAGGAAGTTTTCCTCTATTATTTTAGCCTTAAAATACAGAGAAATGGCTGTGTTTTGTTTTAATGTAGCTTTTATTGACTTCACTTTTTTAACATTGAAAATTTACCAAAAGTACTTCTCAGCTAAATGAGACCACAGAAAGAGTGTGTCACACAGAGGGCCTAGAAAAAGTTTTGATTTTTCTTTTTGTCTTTGATTTGTTAGAGTCCCTTGAATTAATGCCAGTAATTTCATGTGATTAAAAAAATGAATTATGATTTTAAGCCCATGGATAGTTAGTGAGTAAGCTGAGGACTGTTTTTAATGTAATCAAAGTGAGACCATGAGGCAATGTGACTCCTCATTGCAGTCTTCTAAGATTCTATTTGGGGTGTGCTCCGTCCTGTCGTCAAAGGCTTAGTGTGATGTAGGAGGAGGAGAAGCTGGACTTCCAGAACATGTGTCCTTGTCATTTGGTACCATGGGACGCGGGTGAGTTACTCAGTCTCTGCAGGCAGACATCGTTTTCTCATAAGAAAACTTTAGTTCCTATCCTTTGGTCTGCCTTTCCTCTCTTCCTCACAGGGTGATTCAGGTGATGTAAGAGGACATTTTCCTGAGTGTTTCAGAGTAAGGATAAGGGATGGATTAGTGATAATAGACTTAGCAAAAGAAAGAAGTTTCTCTTGGTTTCTTTGCATCAAGAAGATATCAAGAAGATAGCAATTTTGGGGGCTGGAGAGATGGCTCTGCAGTTACGAGCACTGACTGCTCTTCCAAAGGTCATGAGTTCAATTCCCAGCAGCCACATGGTGGCTCACAGCCATCTATAATGTGATCTGATGCCCTCCTCTGGCCTGCAGGTATACATGGAGGCAGAGTACTGTATACATAATAATAAATAAATAAATCTTTAAAAAAAAAAGGAAAAAGATAGCAATTTTGTTGTTCGGTAGGAACAAGAAAGAAAATGAGAGAAGCAGAACAGAGTCAGCCTTTCCAATGAACTTGTGTTTACATAGTCTAGTACAAAGTGAAGGAACGTATGCATTGTTGGCACTAGTGTGAAGCATTGTAAAACATCGTTGAAAGAATCACAGAGAAATGTAGACTATGTGGCGTCATCAGACTCTCCCCTGCCAGCTGGTTGAGTTCTTTAGATCAACTTAGATGAATCAGGAACTCATGCCTAGCTTAGTCTGTGGAGCACAAGAGAAGCCTTAGCCACCACTGGGGCTAGAGACAACGAGCTATTGCAGTGGGCGCAGGAGCTTGTAAGGAATCATAGGAGCCTAAAGAATAAGCCCTGGTCTACTAAAGGGACTTTGTCTACGTTCTGTATTCTACAAAGAGTTTGAAAACCAGTTTCTACTTTATGAAGAAACCCACTGTCTGCTCTGTGACCTAAGAGCCCTGTTTAGCTCCTCAGGATTTCATTTCGTGCCTGTCAGATTCACCCTCTGAGACTTAGGTAAGCACTGTTTATTAGGGATGTGTTCTTCTCCCCCTTGTCTGGTTTGCTGTGACTTCCTTTCTGTCCTATTATTTTGAGTTACATCAAAGCGCATAAGAACAGATGTGAACTAATTACTAAGGATGCTCTGTGTAGCTGTGACTGTTGACTGCCCGTCCTGTCCATCTTGTCTTTCTGTCTATAAAATACCACTCACTAAAGTTTAAACAATGTAAGAGAATATAAAGTGAACAACAACCCCATCTCTCGGAAGACACATCAGACAGTATCTGGTGATACCCATGGGCAACGATATCAATATTTGGTGGTGTAGTCTTTAATATAATGTTTTCAATATGAGGTTTGGTAGATAAGTCAGGAATGGTCCAAAGTTTTATCTGGCTTCCTCTTACCTTGTCCAGAGTGGTATAAAAAAATGGTTTAAAAACTTGCTTCAACAGCCCTTTTTTAAAAAAAATTTATTTATTCACTGTAAATCCTGATTGCAGCCCACCACCTCCTCCTAGTCATCTCCTCACAAACCTCTCCTCCCCATTCTCCCCTCTCTTCTCCTTAGAGAAAGGGGAGGTCCCCCATGGGTACCAACTTCCCCTGGCACATTAAGTCACTGCAAAACTGGGTGCATCATCTCCCACTGAGGCCAGACAAGGCAGCCTAGTTAGGGGAAAGGGAGGCATCAGAGTCAGAGAAGGCCCCCACTCTAACTGTTGGGGGATCCACTTGATGACAAAGCTGTTCATCTGCTACATATGTGTAGGGGGCCTCGGTCCAGCCCATGCATACGCTTTGGTTGGTGCTTGAGTCTCTGTGAGCCCCCTTGGACCCAGGTTTGACTCTGTAGGTCTTCTTGTGCAGTCCTTGACCCCTGCAGCTCCCTCCGTCATTCCCCCAGCTCTCCCATAGGACTCCCCGAGCTCTGTCTAGTGTTTGGCTGTGGGTCTCCACATCTGTTTCCATCAGCTTCTGGGTGAAGCCTCTCAGAGGAGTTATGCTAGGCTCCTGTATACTGTGTTCTGATTCAAATGGAATAAAATAAGATGAAGTCATTAGCTCCAAAATCCATGTATCAAATAGTCTTAAAATCAAATACAATTTATAAAATTAAAATTAGTTTTTAATACATATGATTAAATAGTTATTTTAGGCTAACTAAATATTTCTACCATACACATGTCATATTCTGCCCCCAGAAATACATACTCTGTAATCTTTTAAAAATATTTTATTTATTTTATGTGTATGAGTACTCTATCTGCATGTACACCTGCATACCAGAAAGGAGCATCAGATCTTATTGTAGATGATTATGAGCAACTATGTGGTTGCTGGGAATTGAACTCAGGGCCTCTGGACATGCAGACAGTGCTCTTAACTCCATCTCTCCAGCCCCATACACTTTGTAATCTTTGAGCTAGTTCTTATAACACTTATCTCCAATAACATTTAGCCCCACAAACCCACACGTAGGTCACACACACGCTCTCTCTTTCCCCTGCTGTGTCAGTCATATACTGACGCTGGAAGATGGAACTACAGCTTGCCTTAGACACCTCTCTCCGCTTCTCTCTGCTCTTGTTCCTTGGCTCTCCCTGCCTAACATTTACAGTTATTGTTGTTTATTTCCTTTTGTGTGGTCTTAGAAATCCAACCCAGGGCCTTACATGTGCTAGGCAAGCACTTACACACTCTCCCATTGAGGTAAGCCTTCACTCAGCCTCTCGGAACACTCTGTGCTTTTATTAGAGTGACCATGCACTTAAAGTTTGCTGCAAAACTGTATATTCTTTACTTCCTTTTGAGGAGTAACCTTTTGCTTTAAAACAAAACAAAACAACAAAAAAAAAAAACCAAAAGATAAAGAAAAACCCTCCATTTTCTCTGCATATCATTATTTCAATTCTAAATTATGACAGTTGATTCAGTCTTGCTTAGCTTGAACAGAATTAATGTTCTGTTAATTTCCTTCCTCTTAAAATTCTTTTTCCTCCTTGTCTTTTATTTACGACTGCTTATGTGTTTGCCCACAGACCACTAACACTCTGCAGCGACAACTCCGCCAGTCTCTGGATGAAGGGCGTATGCCTGGTAGCCAGTATTTCAGCCGCCCATTAGGGAAAAGGGCAGGTTCGGATGTGGGATTGTTTCTCAGTGTTAGCTTCATCTGGTCCTTTAGACTTCTCAACCCAAACACAACTGACGCTTTGGCCTAGGTGGACTTGGTTGTGAGATGGCACCCTGGACACCGTAGAATGTTTAGCAGCTCCCTTCCAATTGTAGACTTGATCACAAACCCATGAATGACAAAATACTCCCATTTGAGAATTTTGTCTCTAGATAGAAAATTAATAGCAAGTTAGAACCCTCTTTTCAGGAAAAATAACCATGGGTTTTCCTTTTCCTGACATCTTCTTGGGAACACACTGAATTAAGATTAATTATAGGCCAGCCTGGTCTACAAAACAAGTCCTCGACAGCCAAGGCTATGCAAAGGAACCCAGTCTTGGAAAAAAGGAAAAAAAGAATAATAATGATGTCTAGTGCAGGTAGGTCACCGTGAGCTCTCCAGCCTGGCTGCGGAGTAAGACCCTGTTTCAAGCAGGACAGGCCGAAAGATTGGTTATAGGTCATCTCTGGAGAGGGCCAGAGATGTAGCCCGATGGTTCATTGCGTGTGGCATTTGCAAGGCTTTGCTTTCAGTCTCCAGCACCAAAAAAGAAAATGATTGTCCAGAAAAGTCAGCAGGTATTCCTGTTTGTTTTTAAATTGCCCCAGATTAGTAAGTGAGTACAGATCCGGAAGATCATTACAAAAACAGTGATAAGACTCTGACTTCCTCGTATATGATATAAGCTTTGTAAATGAGTATGAAGGGGCCTTAGACTTATATTCATTACGACAAATATTACTGCTTCCTGTGAAGTGGGACGTTTTCACAAGCCTTGGTCACTTCTGTTCTTACCAGTGTGGTCTCTTTTTTACAACCAGCTGTCATTTAATAGGACCCAGAAAGGTCCCTTGTGAACAGCATGGACTCTGAAGATGAGGTTGCAGAAATGCATGAACCTCATCTCATCCCCTCCCCCAATTTCTCCCAGATCCTCCTTACCCATCCCCCGTCTCTCTTAAACAAAATAACAGCAAAAACCAAGAAATACACACATACAAAAAAAAAGAAGAAGAAGAAAAAAACTCATGAAAACAAAAATCAAAATAGCTTTATTAGTAATAAGGCAAAAATGACCAAACAAAGCAAAATGGATCAGAAATCTACCCAAAAAACCATTGAGTTCCTTTTGTGTTAGCCAACTAGTACTGGGCACAGTGCCCACCTGGAGGTGTGGTTGTATACCCTGTGGGAGTCAGCGGAGAAAATGATTTCTCCTTGCCAAAGTTACCAACTGCAGATAGCTTCAGTGTACTCAGATGTGCATTGTCTGTTGTGTCAGGACCCTTATTACTCTGTGTGTGTGTGTGTGTGTGTGTGTGTGTGTGTGTGTGTGTGTTTTCCCTAAGCTATTGAGAGTTAGCTGCATTTGCCATGACCCTTTTCTGTTTGACGTGGCTACTGCCGTTTCTATTTCCTGAGACCTGTATTGACTTTATAGAATTGATAGAGCTTATTGATCTAGTAACTGAAATGGTGCTATGAAACATGCTTAATGGATAATACATAGAAAAGTGAAGAGTTCAACAAAGTATATAATATGAAGGCAGAGCAGCAGTAGTTATCCATCATGTAAAAAGCGTCTTCAGTACTCCACAGATACTCAGGGCCTAGGCACAGCACTGCATTGAAAACAATCAAGTGTCATCGTCAGAGACCGGAGAGAGAACGCAGGAGTGAAGGCATGAGAACCTGAGTTCAGACCCGCAGCTCCATGTAGAAACTGGGCGTCACAGTGCAGGTCTGCACCCCACTGCTGGGGCGGTGGTTGGTGGATACCAGGAACTTGGTAGCCAGCCTTTCTTGCCAAATCAGCACACTCCAAGTCTAGTAAGAGACCTTGGCTCGGCAAGCACAGGGAGCAGTGTTGAGGAAGACATTGAACATCAACTGTGACCTACATAGGCACACAGAAACGCAACATCACACCCACAAGGTCATCGATGACTTTGAAGATAAGTACAGAATGCTTTACTACTCAAAGACAACTCTTTGAGGGGGAAGGTTACAGAGCACTAAAGAATTAATGACTGCCTAGGAAATGGAAGAAGTGCCAAGCATGCATTCAGGGAATATGGCCAGTACAGACAAACAAGAGCAAGAGGCAGGTTAGCAGAAGAGTTGACATTTTGCTGTCCCTTTCTTTCCCCAGTGGGATGGGTGGGATAATATGTGAGTTCAGTACAGAATACACTTTGCTGCCCGAGATGTGATTTTCTTTGTAAGAGAAGAGGGAAAGGGGAAAGCCAGAAGCTGGAGGTCCATGGAGACTTAGCACTGCCTTTGAGGGGTAATTAACGTAGTGGAAACCGAGTTAGAGCATGGATGGGGCAAGTATAGGTTCATTAGCATAAATGCTTCTGGGCACAACACCACTGCATAGTTTATCTGACAGTTGTATTGTCTACATATGAAATAAAGCTGTTCTTAAATTGTTAAGGATTAGGACTATCCGATTCTTAATTTTCTAATTGTTGTGTAAAAGAATGAATGATAAAATAATTGCCTGTGCTTTTACTACTATTTTGTTTCGTTACTGTTTATTTCATTTCAGTGATCCATTTCTCTTCCTGCATGATTAGGAGAGCTATCCTTTTCGCTTCCATTACCTATCATTTTTTTCCTCCCTCCATTTTCACAGCATGCTATTTCCCTGAGCTGTCCCAGTAAGCAGGCCAAGCACTGCTCTGACTTCACAGACGAGCAGGCTGAGCTGACACCTGTAAGTTCTGTAAACTTGGGGCTATTTAAGACTCGTTAGAATTCACCAGATGACGATGTCAGCTTTTTTTGTTGTTTAATAAACTTAATAATTTAAAAAGACTTGAAAAGTTAAAAAAAAAAAAATCCAACCAGGCATGGTGGCACATACTTGAAATCCCAGCACTTAGAAGTCAGAGGCAGCAGGTGGATCGCTGTGAGTTCCAGGCCAGTCTGGTCTACAGAACAAGTCCAGGACACCCAAGGCTACACAGAGAGACCTGTCTCAAAAAAACATAACCAAACCAACAAACAAAAATATCCTACCCCAGATCTATACAACTCAGTGAATTTCCAACAGTCAGAGTAGGCATTTTGGAATGGCAGCTGTAGAGCAGCACAGTAAATTTTGCACTTTCATTTTTGAATATATTTTATGTGCTTACCCACCACCAAAAAACACAAACAAATAACAAATGACAGGCTGAACTAGAAAACCAGTTAGCTTTATATCCTTTTGTAATTCCTGTCCATTACCTCCATTCAGTCTTCCTTATCGCCTAAAATTTAGGCTTTTGTCTTCTTTTCTCCATGTTACTCTGTAACTATGTGTACATTTGTTTACCTGTATACATATATATTGGCTGGATTCTCCAAATGAGAGTAAACATGCAATTGTTTTCCTCTCTGAGATGATACAACTTCAATTTTATGCATTCTGAATCCATCCATTTTCCTGCAACTTTTTTTTCTTTTTTTCTTTTATTTTATTAATTTATCTGATTATAATTCAATTGTTATCCCATCACTTGTATCCTCCCATTCCTCCCTTCCTCCCACTTTCACCCTATTCCCCTCCCCTATGTCTGTGACTGAAGGGGACCTCCTCCCCCACTATATGGTCATAGGCTATCAAGTCTCACCTTGGTAGCCTGCTTGTTCTTTCTTTGAGTGTCCTCAGGTCTCCCCACCCAGAGGAGGTGGTCAAGTATGGGGCACCAGAGTTCATGTCAGAGTCAGTCCCCGCTCTCCACATAACTATGGAGAATGTCCTGTCCATTGGCTAGGTCAGAGTAGGGATTCGATGTTTACTACTTGTATTGTCCTTGGTTAGTGCAATAGTTTGAGCAGAGACCCCTGGGCCCTGATCTACCATTACGATGATGTTCTTGTAGGTTTCTAGGACGCTTTGGGTCCTTCTATTTCCCCATCTCCTATATTTGTCTTACCTAGAGTCCTACTGGGATGTCCTCTCATCTGTCCCAATCTCCTGGTAAGTGAAGACTTTCATGGGACATGCCTTTTGGACTAGTGTTCAGTTATAAGTGAGTATATACCATGTGACTCTTTCTGCTTCTGGGTTGTCACTTAGTATGATCATTTGTAGTTCCATCTGTTTGTCCACAAATTTCGGGAATTCCTTATTTTTAATAGCTGAGTAGTATTCCATAGTGTAAATGTACCACAGTTTCTTTATCCATTCTTCAACTGAGGGACATTTAGGCTGTTTCCAGGTTTTGGCTATTATGAATAAGGCTGTTATGAACATGGTTGAGCATATGTCCTTGTTGTGTAGTAGAGCATCTTCTGGGTATATTCCAAAGAGTGGAATAGCTGGGTCTTGAAGAAGCCCTATTCCTAGTTTTCTGAGAAAGCTCTAGATAGATTTCCAAAGTGGTTATACCAGTTCCTGCAACATTTTTTAAAAAGATTTTATTTATTTATTATTTATACAGTAGTCTGCCCCCATGTGTGCCTGCATGCCAGAAGAGGGCACCAGATCTCATTATAGAAGGTTGTGAGCCACCTTGTGGTTGCTGGGAATTGAACTCAGGACCTTTGGAAGAGCAGACAGTTCTCTTAACCTCTGAGCCGTCTCTCTTGCAACATTTTTTAATGATAGCAGATACACATGTCACTACCCTGTAGTAGGCGTAACAGATGTTAATAATCTGTAGGAAAAATTGGACAAGAATTAATACTAAGAGCACAAAGGAATCTTCCAAGGCAGTTATTATACACAGTGCATATCGCTTAATTGTAAAGATGCTTGTTTCTACAATGACTGAATTAATTTAAGCCACTCCCACCAACAGTAAATAAGGGTTTCTTTCTCTTGACATCCTCTCCAACATTTGTTTTCAGATTTGTTAATGACAGACATTTTGGTTAAGGTGAGGTGACATCTCAGAGTACATTTGTTTATTGGTTTGTTTGTGTTTTTCGGGTCATGGTTTCTCTGTGTAGCCCTGGCTATCCTGGAACTCTCTCTGTAGATCAGGTTGGCCTTGAACTCACAGAGATCTGCCTGCCTCTGCCTCCAGAGTGCTGAGGCTAAAGGTGTGCGCCACCACCGCCTGCCTTCAGAATAGTTTTGATTTGTATCTCCCTGATGGCTAAGGGCATTCATCGCTTTTTAAAGAAAATTATTGACCATTTGTATTTCTTTTTTGCCCATTTGTTGTTTTATTTCTATGGTGTTCAATTTCCGCAATTCTTTGTAGGTTCTGGCTGTACAAGCCCCTTGTCTGAAGTGCAGGTGGTGGAGATTCCCCTGTCGTGTGGGCTGTCTGTCAACAATTGCTGATGTGTCCTTTGCTGTAGAGGAACTTTTAACTTTTATCCACTCCCATCTTTTGATACTGGGGTTAGTTCCTGCGCTGTTGGTGTCCTTTAAAAAAGTTCTTACTTGCCCCATATCTTGAAGGACATCACCTGTTTTCTTCTAGGTTTCAGAGTTTCAGGCTTTCAATTAAGATCTTTGATCCATTGTTCTGTAGGTAGAAATCCAATTTTATTTTTCAAATGAAAATTAAATCAGATTTAAAAGAAATGAGCAAAACCAGATAGTCACCTTTATGATGAGTGCTGTTGAATGTTAACACTCAAGGTAGACCACCTGGTGTGGGGGATTTTGTATTGGGATCACTATTTAAGATTCTGACTAAGGGCTTTCCTCAGCTTCTGCAGGTGCTAACAGAGTAGCAGGTCTTCAGGGTGGGGCCGTGAGATGCACAGTCTCTACTGCATGGGGCTTAACTACAGAATGTACTCTCTGGCTAGTGGTTGTTCTTAGCAAGCAGCAGGTCTCAGCCCTTCTAATCTCAGCACCTCTTTTTAAAATAACAAATAACTTGTACCACTATCTGTACTACCCCCGACATCCCTACAGTGTAAAAGAATATAATGCCTTAATACTTAGGATGAAGAAAAATAAACCCAAATAATTTATAATAAAAGTATTTGGTATCTAAAAAATGTTTGGCTGACACTGAAGCGCAAAGTAGTGGGTTTGTTGAAAAAACCAACGCCAGAAAGAGGAGAATGGGAGTGACTCCCAGAATTAGTGTGTGCGCTGATGGTAACAGCTATGGCGTGTTTGCACGGTGAAGGAAAATGGGAGGTGGCCTTAACGAAGGTGGGGATGGTGTGTGCTAAGACAGTTACAGTCACAGCAGGGACAGTGGAAACTACAGAATTAAACTCGGAGTTCTTCCTGCCTAGCAGTGCTGAGTGCCTGGAGTATAGGCGGTCTCCTTCATCTGGCTCAAGGGACATTTCCAGCTGTAGTTATAGTGATAAGCCAGTTACAGTCTTAGTTAGATGGTGAGAAATGACTTTTGATACTTGATTTTGTTAAACATACATTTCTCAAACTGTCTGTACTAATGAAGCTCAATGAAAGGCCTTCATTCCATATTTTTTACTAATCTACCATTTAGTTCTTAATTTTGTTCAAAGGAATTCCAGATGTCAGTGGACCCAACACTGACACTGCCAGCCATGATACTGGCAGCTCTTTCTTCAAGCTGAGGCTCCATTAGTAACGGTTTCCATCATTATAAACAGTTCTTCATAGGTTTTATGCGAAAGAAACCATGGAGGGGTAGGGGCAACACAGATAAGAGGAACGGTGAATATAAGCAAAGTACCATGTGTATGTGCACAAAAGTTAGTCAAATCCATTATGTTTGATATTATTAAACAAAATTTAAAAATATAGAATGTTCTCACTCTATTTTGTAAGAGAAAATGTTCCAAAGTTCATTGAAAATTAATATTATACAAATTACTTTTTGCATATGTTTATATGTAAAATATACAAGATTTTTCATCATATAATTTTCCATGTAAGGACATAAATGTCTTGTGGGATGGGTTCTGTAGTTTTATGTGATGCTGTGCTGTGGGCCTCTGGCACTTTCAGCTTTCTTCTCAGTAAACACTTATTTATTAACTCTTCCTCTTGTTGTCACTGTGAAGCCCAAAGCACCCCGCCATCTTTCAGAGGTGCCAAATTAAAGATAGTACTACCCTCTGAGAACCACTGGTCTCAAATATTTGTGTATTTTCTTATTTCCTTTACTCGTCCCACCCTTTTCAGCCTCAGCCTGCAAGACTGTACACTCTCTCAGGATTACTAAGGATTGCTCAGGATTGCTAAGCCACCCCCAGCCGCCTAACACCCTTCACCATAGTTGACAATAAGAAAGATACTGGGGAGTTACAGACCAAGCAGCGCAGGGAGAACAAGGACTAAGTTCTTGTAGACAAGGCAGCAGTGTGTGGCTGCCTTTTTAACTCAGGGCCTGGTGGCTCCAGGCTTGAAATTAGAGTCTAAAATATGGCTAAGTAGAGAGAGGAAGAGCGTGAATGGAAAAGAAGAGGAAAACTACAGGCCTTGACTTTTTGTTTGTTATTTTAGTGAGTTTGTATGGGCATATGGAGTTCAGAGGACAAGTTTGGGGCTGTGGTTTCTTCCTTCCACCTTCACATGGGTTCTGGGGATCAGATTCATGTCAGTCTTCCACAGCAAGTGCTCTGCTAGCTCGCTGGCCAAAGTGTTTTTTGTCAACTAACAACATGTGCCAAGATGCCTTGGCTGCTAACTGCACACCTCTTCTCAAGCCCTTTACCTCTTTCTCCAGTGAGGAGGCTCATTCCCCCTTCCTTCTGAAAGCAAGGAATTAAGGAGCAGTGTGTGGCTGATACTAAAGAGAGAGAGAGAGACAAGTAATATTTAGAAAAGATATTATTTCAGCTCTGGTTTCTAGATGCCACATCTTCTGTCATGCACGCCTGTAGTTTAAATAGAAGGAACGTTAGTTTACTTTTAAAGTACTGCCCCATTAGCAAGTATATTAGCAAGTATTTTCATAAGCCAATTTTTATTATTTATAGTAATAATTAAAAATCATATGACACCAACTAGGGACAATACATGCAGTAAACATTGAATCCCTACTCAGATCTAGCCAATGGACAGGACATTCTCCACAGTTATGTGGAGAGTAGGGACTCACTCTGACATGAACTCTGGTGCCCCATATTTGAACACCTCCCCTTGGTGGGGAGGCCCGGTGGCACTCAAAGAAAGGATAAGCAGGCTACCAAGATGAGACTTGATAGCCTATGACCATATAGTGGGGGAGGAGGTCCGCCTTGGTCATAGACCTAGGGGAGGGGAATAGGGTGAAAGTGGGAGGGAGGAATGGGTGTATACAAGTGAGGGGATAACAAGTGAAATGTATCTGAATAAATTAATTAAATTTTTAAAATAAAAATCATTATGATACTTAACATATTTCTGGATCTGTTCCTCTTGCTCCTGAGATCCAAACTATGGATTTTGTTGTTGTTGTTGTTGTTTGTTTGTTTGTTTGTTTGTTTTGTTGTTTTTTAATGTTTGTGGGTCTTTTGTCTGCATATATGTCTAGGTACCACATGCATGCCTGGTGCCTGTGGAGGCTGAAAAAAGGCATCAATTCCCTAGGACTTGAGTTACATACAGTGTGAGCCACCACATGGATCCTAGAAATAAACCTGGGTCCTCTGGAAGAGCAGCCAGTGCTCTTAACCACTGAGTCGTTTCTCTAATCCCCATGTCTTTAAAAAATGCTACCACCTGTAAAGAGGTCAAAGGACAACGATTTTCAGGAATTGATTCCCTCTTCCAAGATGTCTCTCTTATTGTTTCTGCCACATATTGACTGTGTATTCTAGGCAATTCTCTTGTCCATGAAAATCTTGCCACAGGAGATTTGGGGTTACAAATGGGCACCATCACATCTAGCCTTTTGTATGGGTTTCAGGCATTGAACTCACATGGTAGAAGAGAAGTGATTCTTGTAAGTTATCTTCTGGCTCCTACACTACAGAGTGTGTGTATCAACACATACATGCCACAGAGGCACCTAGATAGGTGGACATACATGCACACAAAATAAATAAAATTGTAAAAAATAATTTACACTTGAAATGTGGTTACATGAATATTAATATTCTATTTGAAGTTCTTTCTAGAAAAGTAACCTTTGTAAGATAAATTGTGATACGTTTTCAAGAAATTATCTTCTTGGGCTGGAAAGATAGCTCAGGGGATTTAAAAACAAAAACAAAAACAAAACACCAGTTCTTGTGTAGATGTGAGGACTGGAGTTTTGATCCCCAAAACCCAAGTGGCCATGATAGCCTGCCTGTTTTGTTGGTTTGGTTTGGTTTGGTTTGGTTTGGTTTGGTTTGGTTTGGTTTTTCCAAGTAAGGGTTTCTCTGTGTAGCCTTGGTTTTGTTAGACCAGCCTGGCCTCGAACTCACAGAAATCCACCTGCCTCTGTCTCCCCTAGTGCTGAGGTTATAGGCATACACCACCACACCTGGCTACAGTTAAAGTTATAGCTGATATTTTCAAATTTTGCTTTTTAGTCTTTATTCCTCTGTTCTCTCTCTGGTCTGGGATGAGCAGTAACCTTAAAGTAACTTTGAGTTTTCAGAAACTACTGTTTTATGGATGAGATAACCAGTCTTTATCTTTGGGAAGACCATAGCATATAGATAAATGAGAGGCCTAGGAATAAGTTTTTCAGTTCTTAATGTCTGACCTTTTTAGTGGCGATCATGAAGAATCCCCTCAACTCACACCATTAGATTTTTGTTGTTTTGGGGGGAATGGGTGGGAGTGGCCGGTTATAGGTTCATCTTGAACTAACAGTAGTTTTAGCAGTGCAAACAAGTATCATGTAACAGACTCAACGCAGGGTAGGTCTGTGCTTAAGCTAGGGTCTTTGTAACAGTGTTTCCAGTCTTAACTGAAAGTGTCTACAGGTCCTGTATCTATTCATTGGGCTTTTATCTCCAAAGAACTTGTCAGAATAATCAGGTATAGTTAGATTTATAAAATCTGACATTATGGAACACTCTTTGGTACAAGACCTCCCATTCAGCATTCATTGCTTTCAGTGGTGAAGTAATTACATGATTTTAAATACTAATTCAGATTTGTTAAGGGACAGGCAAGTCCAAATGATACACATATCAAAATAGTTACAGCCTAAGGATAAATATAATAGACAGTTACATATGTCTGCACTACACCGGGTTATTTAATTTGTCAAGAGGAGCTTGAGAGGTAGACCCATTGTTAAGACATTATACTGCTCCTCCAGAGAACTGAGTTTGCTTCCTAGCACCCACCCCTGCCTGCAGCTCCAGATCCACAGGCACACACAAACACTTAATTTAAAATTAAATGGAACTCTTTTTAAGTTACTAATATATAAATGGTAGCGAGGGACTGTGTTATTTGCATCATTACTAGAAAGAGATATTAGTTGAATAAATTTAAATTACTTCAAGGAGAAAATATTCAGTGTTCATTTTCTGTGGAAGTCCTTCACTGTATAACACTGTCCTGTAATGAATGAATTAATAAAATTTTACTGGAAACAAAATATCAGGCAAAATACATATTGTGTTTTTCCTCTTGATGTGGTTATCATTGAATCGATGAGAAATGGTTGCCAGTTTTTAAAATGCCTATGTTCTAAACAGAATGTGCACTTGAGCCTCTGTAAATCTTATGGATTTTTAAAGGAAGAGCTGTGCTTAGTCATTGGCCTTTGACATGGTCTTATCTATGCTTTGTGCACTGCACTCTTGACTGGCTTGTAAGCCAGACTGGTCCTGTGATCTTCTCAGGTGTCACTCAGTGCCAGAGATCAGCAAGTCTGGGTCACTCCCCCTGTCGATTGTTGGTGGTGGTTTGGTTTTTCAAAATATTTTTTCTTGATGAACGAATTCACTCAGTTTACAAAAGTAGGTGTGAAATTAATTATAGAGTCATTCTTGCTCTGTCTGTTTTATTTTAAGACACATAAAGCCTCCACTGACTTCTCTTATTGCCTTTTTTGTTTTTTCTCTCTCTTTTCTGCACAAGCACTCCTATCTGGACAGGGAAACCTCCCTTCTTCTGAGAAACATTGCAGGAAAACCTTCTCATTTGCTGACCAAGGTGATGCCACTGTTTTCCATGTGCATGTAACTATTTACTGCCCTATAGACAGAATATAATCTATGCTTGTGATTGCTTTCTCAGTATCCCTTTCTTATTGTCATGCCATTGTCTTTAATAGAGTGCTTTTTCTCTTGCTGAAAGTAACTGTCTTTTTAATCTAATGACTGTTAATATTCAGAGCCAACAATATGTTCAGTAATTTTCACTTGTTTTTAACTTCTACAGATGCCTAGTATTTCTTCCAAGTATGTTGCACTTTTTCTGGTTTAATTTTCTATTGTATTTCAAAGTTGAAAATCACTGCTTCAATTTAACTTTTGTTATTACCGGTTTTATGCTGTGGGTTTCCTTTGCAAGCTTTATAGTCCCTCCTCACAGTACTACTTCTGATTTAATTACAACATTTATTTACATAGACAGAACTTTGATTTCTATGAACTTAGTCTTGGAAGAGAAGATCACATTTTGAGTTTCTCAGTTTTCCACCCTCAGTTTGATTCAGCTCGGCTGTATTTTACTGGGATACTATTTTTATAACTTAAAATCTCTTATCGATTCTCATTATTAGCTTGGTAATAACAAGGAGCTCAGTGGATATTTTCCTAAACATTGTCTTAATTGTTACCTTATTTAAACAACACAGTGTTAACTTCAAGAATGCCAGCCTTTCTTATAGTTCCTCAAAAATAAACAGTTTAGAAGCTATGTATGTTATTATATCTGAGGCTTTTTCTTTCATTTATTTATAGCATAAACTTAGAAAAGAAGGTAACTGACTAAAGCCAAATCTCTCTAAGAAGCAGCTCAAAGAAAAGGTCTCCTTGACAAAGTGAGCAGTGAGACCGTTTCTGTCCCCAGATTTCTTTCTGAAGCAAATCCAGAGTCAGAAGCCTGAAGGTCAGGGTCGTAAAGACATCTAAGCAGGTTTTGTCCACATACTTTCCAACCTGAGAGACCACCCTCGTTGCTTAACTAGGATTATTCTAGAAGGAAGTGCAGGCTCTTGCCATGTGCTCTGTCTCTGTCTCTTCTAGATAGTTGATAGCTGCCAGGATTTTCTGAATACTGTCAGCATCTTACTAGCACTTCAGTCCTGCAGGGCTCCCTCACCCGTCTTCTCCCTGGGACCCCACAGTACTTAGGGTACTGCCATTCTCCAGTGACGCGGGTTGATCACTCTGACCGCCTGTCAGTATACTTCTCACTGACTGTCTGAAATCTGTGTGAGCCTGTTGTAAGCCTCAGGTTGTTCTGAGCTTCCCATCTGTTCATTCTCGGTGCCTCCACCATAAGAACAATCTCTTAGCACTTATCCACACACTAGAGTTGTCTCTAACTTTGTCCCTCATCTGTTTCTTAGACTGTTCCCAGATTGGGTTTAACATTTTACTTCTGCTCTTGCCTGTTTGTCTATTAATCTGTATTGACCCTTGCACTGTGAAGGATACTACTTAGTATACAACACTGTAAAATGGACATATCCATACTCTTAGGGAGCTCACAGTCTATTATGATGGTAAGATACCCAGGCATTGTGGTACACAGCTGTAATCCAGCACTTGGGAGATTGGCAAGTGCATCAGGAGTTCAGGGCTATCCCCGGCTATACAATGAATCTGAGGCCAGCCTCAAAATATATACCGCCTGTAATCCCAGCACTTGGGAGGCAGAGGCAGGCAGGATCTGCGTGAGTTCGAGGCCAGCCTGGTCTACACAGTGAGTCCAGGACTGCCAAGGCTACACAGAGGAATCCTGTCCCCCCTCCCCCATTTTTCAATACAGGGTTTCTCTGTGTAACAGCTCTGGCTCTCCTGGACCTGCTTTGTAGCCCAGGCTGGCCTCAAACTCAGAGATCCGTCTGCCTCTGCCTCCCGAGTACTGAGATTAAAGGCATGTGCCACTACGCCCAGCTTCGAGAAACCCTGTCTTGAAAAACCAAAATAAAATAATAAAATAATATATCCATACATATATGCATCTGTATATATAAACATGAAAAAATATCTAATTTTATTAAGTGCTATGAAGAAAACGAACGAGTAGAGAATACTGAAGAGATGGGATGGCGTCTTGAAAGAGGTAGCAGCTATCCTTAAGCTACCCAGCCCATACAGCTTCTCAGATGAACTCCTACTGTTGTCAGTGCCCTCTCTGTCAGAGCACATGGCTCTTGTGAACTGTGTGCCCTCCCCTCTTTGGTGCTGGGTTCCCACCCAGAACCTCTCTCATACCCACCATGTGCTCTGCCATTGAGTTGCACCTTTTAGCCCTGGGTGTATGCACCTCTGACATAACAACCTGTAGAGCAGTCTGGCTCTCTACTGTAAAGCCTAGTATCCCAGTTCCCAACCTCCACGTGTCTGCCAGTGCTTAAGAACCATGCTAGGGGGCTGGAGAGATAACTCAGCGGTTAAGAGCACTGACTGCTGTTTAATCAGAGGTCCCGGGTTCAATTCCACAGCACCCACATGGCAGTTTACAACTGTCTGTAACTCCAGGATCTGTAACTCACACAGACAAACATGCCGGTAAAACACCAAGGCACATAAGAATTTAAAAAAAAAAAAAAAAAAAAAAAAAGAACCATACTAGTAGTGACCATCGTTTTCTTTGCTCCAGAAAGGATGCTAAAATGCTTTCATATTATGTCTTTAACAAGCAGTTTTATTTATTTTAGTACCTCAAGAGCTAAGGCTATAAGCTATTAAGGGAAATAGAAACTGAGGTTATGGTATAACAAATGCATAGTTAAGCACTTATTAAATACGTGTGTGATTTTAGGAAGACAGTAATTCTTTTGAGTCTTGGTAGAGTGGCTATATTAATCATACTTGTGTTTTTGTAGAAATTTAAATTAGATGTCATATACAACATAACGTGTACTTCACCAAGTAGTTTTATAATGAGAGTTTAATATAATTTTGTGATTTTTTTTTTTTTTTTGGTCAGAGAAATAGTCAACTATAATTACTGTGATTCTGGGCTGTATTATACAGTCAAGCATTCAATGAATATTAAATTATCACTTCAAGCTCTCTTTGAGTTTGTTACTTTTTATTTTTTTGCGATCTATAAATTGCAATTTCAGAGAAATTGCAAAGCACTATTTAGTACCTTAGTTTCATTATGTTTGTTCTAAACTTACAGTCTTAGTTTCTCAGTTGAAGTCACTCACTATCCCTCCCCAGCAACTGTAACAAGTACCGACATTCTGATGTTTATACCCCAGAGAACACAGTTACCCAGCATTGGCTTTCATTTAATCGTAAGATCTTTACCCAGTTTTTGTCCTTCATGCAAATTCGAGGAGGGTTGGCATTTGACGGCTATTGATAGCCACACAGGAGTTTTTCAGTAGAAAATGGGTTGTCTGCTCTTTTAAGAGAAGTAAGAGAGAAAGTTGTTTTTGTATGAGTGACATATCTTTTCTTATGTTTAGGGTGGTTGTGAGACAAGTGAAGAAAGGGCTAGTCAGAATATATGAGCAGAAGAGTGAACATCTGAGGGGCTAGACAGAAAATGGCGTTCAAGGCAGCTCTGTTCTTTGCAGTAGTGAACATAAGTTAGCACCACCTTTACAAACCAACTGCTGGACGTCTTCCGCAGATCATCCTACACTTCAGCACAGATTAGTGATCTGTCTCCTCTGTACAACACACAGATTTAGGAAGCTTTCCTTGCAGGAGTGTTGGCGCACACCTATAATCCCAGTGCTGGGGGAGGCAGAGGCAGGTGGATCACTATGCTTTTGAGGCTAGCCTGGTCTACAAAGTGAGTTCATGACAGCAAGGGCTACACAGGGAAACCCTGTCTCGGGAAACAAACAAACATTTCCTTCTTTCCAGTATTGCTATAGTTAAAAAGTAAGGTCAGCTTTAACTAGAAAATAAGTAGGACTCACCGAGGAAGAGCATGGGACCTACAGGAGATGTAGATCACGCTATTTGATTATTTGTAGTTTTGGTCCAGTGATGCTATTCACGTCTCACGGTAACCAGTTTTGTCTCTTCAGAAAGTTTCTAGAAGGCTTATCCTTGTAATAAACTGCAGAAAAATAAACTAAGTTTACCTATTATGAAATTAAATAGCTACCTCTTAAATTTGATATTATATTTCATAGACCAATTTATAAGGAGGAGAAATGTAACCCAATGCAAAGCCCTGAAAACAATTTTTAAAAGGAAATTATATTGACCAAGCTCTGTATTTTAAAACAAAACAAAACAACAACCACAAAAACCAGACTTGACTTTGAACTTGTTGGGAGAGCTTTACCCAGCTGTTTTGATTTAAAATATGGCTCCTTATTGATGTGTAAGAAGTGTGATGACTAAGTGTATAGTAATTGGCTGCCCAGTCCTCCTGTTGTTCAGTGCTTCCAGTGTGTAGAGCAGGAACTAACTAATCTATGAGTGTAATTAAGCTAAACCTGTCATGGAATTTGACAAGCAGTAGTATACTGTAAAATGACAGCATGAAAACACTATCATTGTATTTGTAACTAATCAGTATTTAATTGTTTGGTTTTTCTTTAATATATATTCTTAGAGCAGTTTTGGGTTCTGATGTACTGACCTGTCTCATCCATTGTAATATAACAAGCAGCCTCTGGGGTCTGCCTAACAGTGTCCTGCCTCCTCCTTAACCCCTGATGGCCCTTCCCAGAGCATAGCATAGTTAGAACTAATTATATAGCATGTACCTTTTATAGATTAAATTCTTTTATTCATTAATGTGTGCTTACGATCCCTCCATGCCCTTTTGTTACTTGATAGCTCATTTCTCTTTAGTGCTAAATAATATTTAATTGCTAGGATACGCCTGAATTTATCTATTGACTTACTAGGGGAAATCTTTGTTGCTTCCAAGTTTGAGTAATTATGAATAAAGCATCTATAAATATCCGTGTACAGGTTTTTTAAGACAAGTTGTAGCTGACTTGAGTGACTGTCTAGAAGCATGGCCACTGGGTCACGTGGCAGTAGTACCTCAAGTGAGAATCCGCCAGATCCTCTTGCAAAGAGGCTGGACCATTGTGCATTCTCATTAGCAGCCAGCAACAGTTCTTACTGTGCCGCATGCTCAGCAGCATCTGTTGTTGGTGTCTTGGCGCGTGGTAAACACATAGTATCTTGTTGGTTTAACTTGCACTTCCCAAACGATGAGGACCACTGACCATCTCCTTATGTATGTATTTGCTGGAGAGGTGGCTCGGTGGTGAAGAGTTACTGCTCTGCAGAGGACGCAGGTCTTATTCCCAGCACCCACATGGCTGCTCGTAGTCATCTGTGACCCCAGTTCCAGGGCACATGTGGTGCACATACATATATGCAGGCCAGACACCTGTACACATAAAATAAAGTAATGGCAATCTTACTTTTACGTATTTTGTTTTTTAGAAGTTTATGTTTGTATTTCAAATATATAAAGCATTGCTTCCAATTGAGTGTCTCCCAGTAGACTTCAATTTTTCAGAGATGTAAATTGAACATGTAAGTGGGGAGACTGGTAAGTTTTCTTTCTCTGCGGCAGTCTTTCATTCCACTGAAAGGACAAGGCAGTGGTGAATGCTTTCTAGTGACTTCTGTGAACTCAGTTACTTGATTGTTCAAAGTATTTCAAATTCCTTTATAGGGCCTTGCTATACTCACCAAAATCATGTTTGGTGATACACTTAACAATGATTTTGTTCCTCAGTTCTAGAAGACTCCATTCCAGAGACAGTTTTAATAACACTAGATTAAGTTTCTTATTGCCAATTTTTCAAAAGAAAAAAAATCTTACATTACAATGTAATCTACGTATCTTATGATGCCGTTTATTTGCATAAAGGAAAGGACTGATTATTTAATCTTTCAGTCAGAAGAACATATCCATAACAGTACCAGAACGAAGTACTAATCCTCTGTTGGGTTTACAGATAGTGTTTTCAGGCCTTGGTCACTCTGTTAATTCAGTGGCTCCGTTCATTGAAAGGGATCCAGTTTCTGTCACAGAAGCTCTCTGCCTTTCCCTGCCCCCACCCCCAGCCGTCCATGGGACAGTAACTTGAGCATGTAAAGAGAGACAGCCTAGTAGGAAATGGGAAGAGAAGAAGGCCATCAGAATGTTGGTGAATAGGGGGAAAAATAAGTTAATGAATTTAGCATTTTTCCTCTACCCTGGAAGTGTTAGCTTTTTATGAAAACTAACACATGGATTGTGGGATTTTAGACACAACCCAGAGAGGATAAAACTGGGCTGATATAATTAGATTTTCCTTTTGTTTTTGTTTTTGTTTTTTAAAGAAAGATGTGTTAAAGGATTGTAGAAGATAGCACTTATATAGATATTTTAATGTTTTGTACTTAGAATTAGAAAATAATTCTTTATAAACAGAAGTTTACTTACATGAGTTTTTTTTTAATTAGAAAATGCAGCTACAGTGTTTATTATGGCCTGTTGCTGGAGCTTACCAGTAAGGACTAGTGTCGAGTAATACTGTGTGCTATTAGAAAAATTTATAACTTTTATTGGTACATACTCTCAGGTTTTCTGAAGTAGGATTAATTATAATTGTGTTGTTTGTAAAGTCATATTTAGCATTGTTAAAAATCTTACTGATGGATTAATAAATTTGAAGTTACTGACATTATTATGTTGCATGATTTTCCAAATCAATAAAACTTAAAATATAAGGCAGCCTCTGTTTATATTAGTATGTTAATTAGAATTACTATTAGTACCTATACTTTTTTAAGGGTTTTATATTATTGCAAACAAGTAGATTGGTTTTGATGTATCTCTTTTTACAATGATCTTAAATTTTCAATATAACAAAATAAAGTAGTGTATCAAAACCTACAAAAATGTCTACTTCATTTGTTAACAGGTCCATTTTTAAATATCCTTTATGTAAGTGTGTGACATTGTTCTTAATGAAACTCAGAACCAGCTGGGGAGGAGGAAGCCTTCTCCTGTGTCCTTAACCTCTGAGCAGCAGTTTATCTGAAATGCTCTGTGTTTGCAGGAAGAACAGGCAGCAAAGCTGAAAGCTGAGAAGATCAGAGTCGCCCTGGAGAAAATTAAAGAGGCTCAAGTGAAAAAGGTGATGTGTGGCCCATGGCTGGTTTGAAATATTTATCTGTTTTGTTCTGTTTTGCTTTATGAAGAATTTTCTTTTGTATATATAATATTTCTCTAATTTATGGAAAGGTGAAAATGTATTGTTCTAATGTCTTCCCGCGTGGGTTTGTGGGTGGGATGTGCTATGGAAGCAAGCCTTTGTCTCTTAGAGCGACTTATCTGATAACACTCTGATATTATAAAAGTTTTGTGCTGCGTTCAAAATAAACAAAAATCAGCAAGACAGAATCATCTTATCACAAAAATCATATTTTAAAAGGCTTAAACTTACTTAGGTAGGTTTCTGGATATTCAGACTTGACCTGTAGTAATAATAATAAGGTCAAAGTAATCACATATGGCTTAATTTATATTTAAACTCATGAATCAGAATGTTATTTAATATTGGAAAAATGCTTTCCTAGAAGCCTATTTTCTAAGTTACTGTTTAACTGCATTTGCCTGTTACAGCTGGTGATCAGGGTCCACATGTCTGATGACAGCTCTAAAACAATGATGGTGGACGAGAGACAGACAGTGAGACAAGTGCTGGACAGCCTGATGGACAAGGCTCACTGTGGCTACAGTTTAGACTGGTCGCTGGTAGAGACCATTTCCGAGCTACAAATGGGTAATGCCGCTGCTTTAATTGCTTGTTAGCATCTGTGTGGTCCTGAATCTTTACGGTGATAGAAACATTTTCAGGTTCCTATGCTTTTTTTCTATAAAATTATCAGGCACTTTATCTTTTTAAAATCTGGGTTTTTGACATGCTATGTTTCTCCCAGTGTGTCTGGAGCGTTCTTTAACAAAAGATGAATTCTAGTTCCCTTCATATTTGTAAATGATTAAAGCAAAATTTGTTTTGTTTTTTGAGACAAGGTTTCTCTGTGTAGCGTTGGCTGTCCTGGACTCACTTTATAGACCAGGCTGGCCTTGAATTCACAGAGATCCACCTGCTTCTGCCTCCCAAGTGATGGGATTAAAGGTTTGTGCCCCCAAGCCCGGCCTAAAGCAAAATTTTAAAATGATAATAAAGTGCTTTTTCTTTGAAATAAGAGCTACATAGATACATTTACTAAAAACTATTATTAAAATATTTTTTTTTACATTTTCACTTACTTAGTTTATGTGTCTGAGTGTATGCGTATGCATGGTGTGCATGGAGAAGCCAGAGGAGGTGTCAGTCCTCTGGCACTGCGGTTGCAGGTGGTTGTGAGCTGCCCGGTGCTGGTGCTGAGAACTAAACCTGGATCCTCTGAGAATAGCAAGCATTGCTGGAGCTGAGCCATCTCCAGCCCTGGAGCTGTTAACTTACCAATGTTTGCACAGAAGTCATAAAGGAAACAAAGCACATCAACAGATTTCAAAATATTTCAGTCTGACATACACCACCTCCACCCCAAACCTATGTTTAAGGAAAAAAATGCAGTTGCAGAAGCATGCACCTGTCATCCTAGCCTTGGGAAATAGAGAACGGGCTGAGCAGGCCCGCTAGCCAGTCAGTGTGGCTGACGTAAGGTGGAGAGCGACTGAGGACAGTGCCATCAACCTCCGGCCTCTGCACACACAAAGACTGTAATTCCAACGTGATAACTCTTACCTTTCATGCAATTCTGACGAATACTAACAAAAAGCTGGGATTTGGTTTTGGGACAGAGAGAATCTTTGAAGACCATGAAAACTTGGTTGAAAATCTTCTTAATTGGACAAGAGACAGCCAGAACAAGCTTATATTTATGGAGCGTATAGAAAAATATGCACTTTTTAAAAACCCCCAGGTAAGACTGACTTTCTGGCAGCCATGTGATTGGCCATTGCAGCTGCAAACCCCTATGTAGCTGCTGGGGTGGAAAGTAACTGGGGGGCCAGGGGTTAGGCCTCAGAAAGGTACCCAGCCCCACACGGGGTGAGCTTTGATAGAAATATAAATGGTTCCAGGCGGTTACTAGGTTTCCTCTCCGTAAACCTAGTTTAGCTGGGAGTTCTAGAGCCCAGCAGTTCATTCATTAACATTGAGGCTCTCATCTCACAAGCAGGCCAGGCAGTTCTACATGGCTCATTCTTATTTTAGTGTCTGGCTGGGTTAGCACATCCCAACGCCTGTGCCTTCTTGTCCTCCTTCTCCACCTGCCCCCCTCCCCCGCTCCACTCCCCCCCTCCCCCGCCCCCCTCCCCCGCTCCACTCCCCCCCTCCCCCACCCCTCTCCCCCAGCCCACTCCCTCATCCTCTCCCCCTGCCCCACTCCCCCGCCCCTCTCCTCCTGCCCCACTCCCCCGCCCCTCTCCTGTTTGTCTGCTTCTTCCCTAGTAGGTCAGGAAAAGCAAGAGCTCTGAAATAAAAAAACAGCGGTGAGAGAAATGCATAGTGTTAGACGGTCAGTCTTCATCCTTCACACATGATTATGGTTGTTCACTGAAGACTGTATGTTTAGGAGTGTCACCAAGCAAATGAGACTGTTATGCCCACAGCAGACAGAATATGAATCATCACCTGGAACAGCATGCTAGGTCCAGCACACAGCAGTGCTGCCGTAGCGTATCTCAGGAAATGCTTATGTCTTCTACTTAATTTATAATGCGTTTGGGCTCATTTTTTGTTTTGCTTTGTTTTGTTCAGTAACTAGTTAAATATTCCAAAATACTTACTGTTACATAAATTATCACCTTAAGATACAGAGGAGGGTAGTCTATGGAATATTTCATAGCAAGTGTTTTGGGCAAGATGGAGGTGGATAAGGAACATTTTAATGATGAAGCTTATATGGGGGTGTTGAAAGGAGTACTCTCCTCCCTATGCACTGAAAACTAAACTAACGGTGGCTACTTCTAGAGCAAAGGATGCATGTGTGTGCTCCAAGGGAACAGCAGAATGAGTTTGTCCTTTAATTTTCATTTCATGTTTTCTTTTCCTTAGAATTATCTTCTAGGGAAAAAAGAAACAGCTGAGATGGCAGACAGAAACAAAGAAGTGCTGCTAGAGGTATATGTCTCCCTTCCTGCACATTTTAAAATTGAAACGTTAAGCATGTTTTCAAGTCTGCTTTCTGTGTACTTCTTGAGCCCCTAACAAGCCTTACCAACTACTCTTTCTGCCAAGCAATATTCTAATGTATTAAAAGCACTAATAGCCTTCAGACGTTGTCAGATACGATGAAGAAAAACATGACCGTGCGGGTCATATCAGCTTTTCCAGAGGGACAGGAAGTGGCCCTGTCAGCAAGCTTGAGGACCTGAGTTCATAGCCCCGGCCACCTACATGAAAGCCAAGCAGGGAGTTCGCATTTGCAGTCCCAGCAGACCCCTGGAGCGCGCTAACCAGCCTACCTAGCCACTGAGCTCTAGGTCCAGTGAGAGACCACGGTTCAAAAAATAAGGTGGAAGGCAGCTAAGGAAGACACCTGACATCAGCCTTAGCCTCCACATATGTGCACATTGTCACACACCACAAACACGCAGAGAGGAAAAAGAAATGGGATTTAGTAATGTTAACGTGCAACTCAGCTGAGTTCATAGGGAAATAGTCTTTATTATAGTCATGAGAGACATTTTGTGTGCTGTGGGTGTGTGTTGTGTTTGCACATGAGCATGCAAGATTATACATCCGTATCTGCAGACACAGGGCTAGAGGGGAGTGTCAGGTGTCTTCTTACACTACCTGCAAGCTGGCCTTTTCAGCTAGGCTGGCTACCCAGCAGGCACATGCAGCTACGCCCAGCCTTTATGTAGTTGCCGGGGTTAAAGGGTGAGGTCCTCATGACTGCAGGCACTCCTACCCACTAAGACTCTCACTTTATTACTAAACACTACAGGGTTGCCACAGCACTTCTAAAGTAAACGCATACTCTATTTAGGAATAGGAAGTTCTTCCAGAAAGTGGGTGTGCTTTTAATATAAAACCGTTTTGCTTTGCATACTGTTAAGCATTTCACAGAAGTAGATAATTGATTTTCTGAAAATATAAATGATTATTTTTAAGGAGTGTTTCTGTGGAAGTTCTGTAACTGTCCCAGAAATTGAAGGGGTCCTTTGGTTGAAAGATGATGGCAAGAAGTCCTGGAAAAAGCGTTATTTTCTATTGCGAGCATCCGGCATCTACTATGTCCCGAAAGGAAAAGCAAAGGTGTGTCCCTTCCTTTACTGCACTCCCCATATTATACTAGCTGCCTTTACTTTGTAGTAAAAATGCTATTTTACCTGTGAAAGACACACAGAAGATAAGTTTCATTCATTAATCTCTTGTAAAGAGGAGGAAGCTAAAACACTGTTCACTTCTCTGATCATCAGTTGGGTTCATCTCAATTATCTGCCTTTTTTTTCTTTTTTTTTTTTTTCTTTTTTTCTGTTTTTTTTTCCCCCTGTTTAGATTTGCCATTGTTAAGATGGGGTTTTTTTTTTCATTTGTTTGTTTTGTTTTGTTTTTTGTTTTTTTGTTTTGTTTGGTTTTTGTTTGTTTGTTTGTTTTGAGATAGGGTCTCTCTTGTGTAGCCTTGGCTGTCCTGGACTCGCTTTGTAGACCAGGCTGGCCTTGAACTCACAGCGATCCACCTGCCTCTGCTTCCCGAGTCCTGAGATTAAAGGCGTGCACCACCATGCCCGGCTTAAGATGGGATTTTACTCATGTAGTTCAGGCTAGCCTCACCGTGTAGCGTAGGATGACCTTAAACTCTTGATCCTCTTGACTCCCCTCTTCCACTTCCCAAGTTCTGGAGTTGCAGGTAAGCATCACCACACCCAGCAAAACATAGTCCTGATATTTGGGGCGGGGAGAGGTCTTGCCAGAGTCATGTGTTTAGAAGAATGGCTTTCTAGGATTACAACTTCAGTCTTGTATAATGAGGTATAAGCTGTGGTTTGTGCTTCTTTTGGGTTCAGAGCTATTCTAAGCATTCACAGTATCAGCCTAGTCCTATAAACTGAGAGTGTTAAGTTGTTGCCTCTAACTGCTGAGGTGACCCCCACTTGAGAATTGTTGTATCTGAGGCTTATATTACAGTTTCAGCTACCTGGTAGGTTTTTGTTACCAAGATTTAAAACAAATCAGTATTCATTAGGAATGGTAAGATGACAAAGAAAATGGTTTGCCTTTTTGGTTACACTGTATGCAGACTGAAGAGAAATCTTCTAATCTTCCTTGCTACCTAATCAAGCTCAACTAAAACCCTTCCCTGGTGTGAAATTTGCTTATTTGCAGCATTATGTTAACCTCTGGGGCCTTTCTCCGTAGGCATCTCGGGATCTAGTGTGCTTCCTCCAGCTGGATCATGTAAATGTGTACTATGGGCAGGACTACCGGAACAAATACAAAGCACCCACAGACTGCTGCCTGGCGTTGAAGGTAATGCGGCTCTGGGCATTGGAACTGATGACATCTACATCTCCACCAAGTGTAGTCTGTGTCTTTGCGGGTAGCTCAGCAGTTAGCATTTTAGCTCCATCCTTAGCTCCAGGGAGAACAGGGTAAAGGGTAAAGTTTGGCCTGGCAGCTCACACCAAAAACCCTAACACTCAGGAAGAAGAGACAGGCTGCAGAGTTTGAAGCCAGACCCTGTCTTGAAAAAAAATGTTTCCCGTGAGACACATATTTTTGTTGCTTTCCCGAACTTTATTAGTAGACCCATCAGAGGGCACTGTTCCCAGTTCAAAATTTATCTGCTTTCATCTAGTCCAGAATAAAGTTGTTCCTACCCTACCCCCAAATTATAGCCACAGTAGTCTGTTATCTGTGCTGTTATTAGGGACATTTCTTTCTCAGTCAGGTTTAAGTTTCTCACACTAACTGTGGCCATGTGATAGAGAAGAGTGGGCACTTTTAGTGATCTAAATTAACGTTTGTAAAGACAGCCTACAAAGATTCAGGAAGACTTGCTGAGAGGATTATTACACTTTTTGGGTCCATCTTAACAATCCTTCGCACTACTGGGTCTACATGTGTATATCATATATTTTCTGTGAGAATTGTCAGCTAGGTTTAGAGAATACCATTTGTTTAGGATTTGGGGTGGGGTTTTGATTTCTTCCATAAGATGGATGTCCTTTACTCAGGAGACTTTCTTGGCCAACACCAATGCATCATTGAGGTCAGTTACAGAAGCAGCTTGGTTTGGTTTGGGTTGGTTTTTAAACATAGGTTAGATTTTTTTTTCTAGTTTTTGTTTTTTGGGGTTTTTTTGTTTTGTTTTTTGGGGTTTGTTTGTTTTTGTTTTTGTTTTGAGACAGACTTTCTGTGCAACACACGCTGGCTTCAAACGTGGGCTCCTTTTGCCTCTGCCTTCAGACTACTGGGATTACAGGTGTGTGTCACCATGTCCTACAGTAGTCAGTATATTCTTTGCTTTGTTTTTTGGTTTTGGTTTTTTGTTTGCTTGCTTGCTTGCTTGCTTTTCGAGACAGGGTTTCTATATTAGCCCTGGCTGTCCTGGACTTGCTTTGTAGACCAGGCTGGCCTCGAACTCACAGAGATCCACCTACTTCTGCCTCCTCAAGTGCTGGGATTACAAGTGTGTGCCGCAGTGCCCAGCTAATAGCCAATAATTCTTAAGAAGTTAATACGAGGTCACTTCAGCCAGTGGTTTGCAAAATAAAGTCCAAGGTCCCTTGGAAAACACAAATATCATGATCTCAACGTTAGGTTTGTACTACTGAGATACCACTGCCTTCTACGTTCCCATAGAGAGAATGGTATAGTGCGTGGGGTTTTCTCCCAGGCTCCATAGTGGTATTTTTGTTCTCTTGGCTGTTGAGAGGGATTTGGGAAGAGTTGTATTCATCTTAGTTTTTTCCTCTCATTTTAATTTCTAATAAATTAAATATTGCAGGGACAGAACAAACTTCAACACTGTCCTCTTATCCCACCACCAAAAAATATGTCCTGCAGTTTGGGTAGAGAGAAGCCTACCGAGCAGTTTTCCACCAGTCAGGTGTGGCGTGGACTTCTGTCCTGGGTGCTGTGCTGTGTATATTCCACACATACCTGGTGTAGTTGCTTACCCACAAGAAGAGCCTCCTTCCTGGAGCTTCTACACCATGATTTCTGGGGTAGACATTCTTTTTCCATTTTCCAGTCTTACAGGCTGAGGACTCTACTGACTTAATCTTGATAGAGGTTTTCTTTGATGTGTAAAGGGAATATTTGAGAACTTCCAGGTATGAAGGTTTACATGGGCATCTTGACCTAAAACTTAACATGATGTGTAGTTCGTTAAGAAGAAATTAAGTATCTGCTGTCCTGCCATTTCTCTTAAGATTGTCACTCACCAGGGTATGCTAAAGTGTCAGTTCTCTGGGAGACTTAGTTGGACTCTGCCTTTAATTCTGTAGCACCCGCAGATCCAGAAGAAGTCTCAGTATATCAAGTATCTTTGCTGTGATGACGTGAGGACACTGCATCAGTGGGTCAACGGAATCCGAATTGCGAAGGTACACGCCTTTTCATTTGATGCTGGAGTAGTGATGCGTGCAGTTAATAAGATGCTGTGAATGCTCACTGGTGGGCTGGCTGCTCCATGCTCATCCTTCTGCGGGTGTCTAGTTTACGTGCTGATAGTGTCTTTTTCCCTTGGTGGCTGGGAACTGTGTTAGTTGTTAATGTCTGTGGAATGATCCTGCTGGTAATAGCTTGTATGGCATCAAAGTGGTTTATTTCTACTTTGGATAGTACATTATATGATTCTTAGGTAACCAAGTGTAGCCTAAGCAAAATGCGTTTTTCTGTTGTTGTCTGCAGATCTCTCCAACCCCCAAATAAAAATTTTAAATTAATTTACAGTTCAAGTATGTTTGGAACAGTGTCCCTAAATAGTGCTAAGATTCTAGCCCTAGATCTCTTGAATTTGGAATAATAATGCTTTTATTTCTATTATAAAAATCATTAAAATTGGTGGTTAACTTCCTGCTGATTTACAGCTAAGGAAAATGAGTATGACTATACCGTTCTATTTAGAGCACCGCAGGTACTCATAAAAACTAAACTAGTACACAGAAATGTTTCCCTCCCTTCCCACTACATGCCAGCTCAGAGTGGGGATGTCACCTTTGTTCCCTTTTGCTTAGTATGGGAAGCAGCTCTACACAAATTACCAAGAAGCCTTGAAGAGGACAGAGTCAGCTTATGACTGGACCTCTTTATCCAGCTCCAGCATTAAATCCGGATCCAGTTCTTCCAGCATCCCAGGTAGGCCAGCATACTACACAGCAACACCATCCCGAAACCACACCTAATTTCCAAGGTATAGTCAGGGGCACTTTTTTTCTCAAGTGCCATATTATGGACTAATGAAATACTTGAAACACACTTCTAATGGAGTGTTATATTTTATACTTATGAAGTTTATTTTAAAATACATACTGTTAAGCTATGATATAAAATCTGCTTGGAGATGTGCTCACAATCCGTGAGGACACTGCACTCCTGGATAGCTTTCTCAACACTTGAGTGCAATGGAAACACTTCCAGTTAGTTCAGAATTACAGTAAAGACGCCATTTAATTAAGCTGTAATACTTTATAGTATTCACAAGATGTCAGTGACCCTCAAAGGGCTTTCCAGATTTCCTCATCTTGTAATAAGTGCTGTATTCATACCTTTAGTCAAGTGCCTCTTTCAAACTCTTCCCTGAATGCTAATCCATGTCATTGTTTAACAACTTAAAAATTGTATGATTTGACATTCTCTAAATAATAATAATAATAATAATAATAATAATAATAATAATAATTTGGAATTGTGATATATATAAATTAAGCTGTGTGAATGTAATGTATGTAACCCATGCAAACACATACTTCATGGTTCTGAAATGATGCTCTAATAATAATGAGACTACCCACAGCCCAGTCACCAAAAGAAGGAAGCAATGATCTTGGACAAATGGATGACTAAGGCTGTGCCAGAGAATACACAAGATGAGTCTTAGGCAGAAATACTCAAAAATAGGATAAGGGTTTATTAGAGGAACACAGATGCGGCTTGAAAGAGCATCAGTGCCCAAAGCTGGAATAATGTTGAACAAAAGAATTATATGAGGCAGTGTGGTCCAGCACTCAGGAGGCAGAGGCAGATGGATCTCCAGATTTGAGGCCAGCCTAGGCTATATTGTGAGTTCCAGGACAGCCAGGGCTACACAAAGAAACTATTTCATAAATGACATACACAAAAACCACCAACCAAAATGCACACCCCTCAAAAAAAAGAAAAAAAAGAAAAAATATATATTATGTAGTATAAAACTATAACCAAATTATAAGACACATCACTGTGAATCCATGCTAATATAAACAAGTAAGTAAGCAAGGAAGAAACAACACTTTCCTGCAAGATATTCTTAAAAGATTTAAATACATTTTACTTAAGATAATGATGTCACCTTCCGCCCTTCCCCCACTCCTTCCATGCCACCCCGAACTCTCAAACTGATAGCCTCTAAAAAAGGGTTAATTTATCATTGCATGTGTGTGTGTGTACACATGAGTTCTACCCATGGAGGCCAGAAGAGGGCATTGGGCCCTGCACATGCATCAGGCAGCTCACAACTGTGCATGCTGGGGCAGAATCCAAGTCCTCTGCAAGGACAGTACACACTCTTAGCCGACACTGAGAGATCTCTCTAGCCTCACAGAATATTTCTAAAGGATTTCTGTACGCTGCCCCTCGTGAAGGGCTACACATAGTGAGTGACTTTAGGGCTGGGGCTGAGAAAGCAGTAACTTCACAGTGGAAAAACTGTTAGCTGAACAGCCGCTAGCCAAGCAGTCAGCCTCGAGAGCAGTGAGCCACACTGAAGCAGTGGGATGAAACTGGACCAGTAGTTCTCTTTGTTGTTTTCAACTTGTTCAGAGTAGATTTTTATCCAAGACAGGATCTAATGGCTTGTGTCCATCTCTCATGGTGAACTATTAAAAAATTCAAGTCAATTTCTAACTAACCCTAAGATAGTAGGTTTTTCCGACTTGAATATGCTCACTGAGATTAGAGTGAGATGAATAAATATGATTTGCTTTTCTACACAGTATTCAACCTTCACATTTAAAATGTGCGCGTCCATACAATCAGAATAATTGATTAATTTTTTAATACTTTAAACAGAGTCTCAGTCCAATCACTCTAACCAGTCTGACAGTGGGGTTTCCGACACCCTGCCTACAGGACACCTGCGCTCCCAAAGCACAGTGAGCTCCATCTTCTCTGAAGCCTGGAGGCGAGGCACTCAGCTGGAAGAGTCCAGCAAGGTAACACCCTGGGCCGCCCACCGGCTTAGCTTCTGCTTCAGTTCCTTTGTTCGCGTCTCTGGCGTTGCTCAGCCTGGTCAGCCTGCCTTCTTAGCTCCTCAGTCTTCTTAGTTATCATGGGGAAGCTATTTCAGAGTTGTCTGTAGTGACCCGGGACCTAAGATTTCAGTTGTCAGTGCCAGTTACTTACAATCCCCCTCCCTTCTTTCAGCTGTAACCAGTTGGCTGCAACAGCACCATGTAGTTAGTGCCATTGCCCTCGGGTTCCAGAGACGGAGCTTACAGGGCTTCCTTTTCTGTCGCTCAGAGCCATCCCTTGTTTTCGGTCTTTTGAGGCATGAGTCTAGGCATCAGTAAATTTTCTTAAACTTTCTTAAAATTTTGGATTCTGGAATCTTGCATAACAGTCACTAAACTCAAGAGTTTCATTATTACAGACTATAATGTTGACAAGCTTTTTTCCTTTTATATATATGAGAATTTCAGTCAAATATACTATATTTTGATCACATAACCCCCCCCCCCCACTCTTCCCAGATCCATCTCTCTCCCAATTTCATGTCCTTTTTTTTTTTTTTTTTTTTTAATTTAAAGAGTCCACTTTGGTGCTGATACACACAGAGGTGGCTAGCCCCTGGAACATGGTCAGGAGCCACACCATTAAAGACAACTGACTCTCCATCTTCCCGAACCTATCAGCTGTCAACTGCTACTCAGCTGGGGCCGGGGGTTCGTGAACCCCTCGCCACTTCACATGCTAACGTGCTCGCTTTTGTGCAGGCAACCACAGTTGAGTCACTAATCGACGGCCCCATCAACTTAAAGCGTTTCTTCTCCCTCTTCCACAATAATCCTTGAGGAGAGGAGGTATGATGTATAGACGCCCCATTTGTAGCTGAGCACTCCACAGTCACTTGCTCTCTACACTGGACCTGTTGTGAGTTTCTGCATTAACCATTATCTACTGCACAAAGAAACTTTGCTGCAAGGACAGGAGAGCCAGCTACCCTAGAAGTTTTTTCTTTCTTTCTTTCTTTCTTTTTTTTTTTTTTTTAGTTCAGTTGAAAGACATGGTAGTCCTTCACCAGATACCCTCAGAATTCCTGTAGGAAAGTGTGTATCCTGGCTGTAGGCCCCACTAAAGTGAAAAGAGCTGTGTTCCATCATTGAGAAACCAATGGTGCCCCTGGATAGACTATTTTGCTTTTTACGCAGTCATAGTTTTTTTTTTTATTTTTTATTTTTTATTTTTATTTTTTTAATTTCTTGTCCTTTTGGTCTGAGTCACGAATACAAGCACATTCACAAATGAGAATAAAAAGGAACATTTAACTTTGTCCTTAAAGCAAATATTACATAATTTCTATATGTGGCTGATTAACTGGAATGAGGGTAGGAGCTATGGAAAGGAGTAACCAATAGTTGGTTTTAAGCCAGGCATGGTGGCACACGCCTGCAATCAGCACTCCGGAGGCAGGGGCAGGTGGATCTCTGTGAGTTCAGGCTCAGCCTGGTCTACAGAGTGAGTTCCAGGACAGCCAGGGCTACACAGAGAAGCCCTGTCTCGAAAAACAAACAAAAATAATTGGGCTTAGTAAACTAAATTCCTTAAGTGCAGTTAAACTCCCTTATCAGAAACTTTTGGTAATTCTCTCTTCCACTCTAGAATCTACCCTCGCCTCCCCACAGTACCGGGGACTGAACCTAGGACCTTGGCATACCTGGTAAACAATCGGCCACAGACCTACATCCCAGTCTTTGTTGTTTTGAGATAGTCCATCACACTTAGTTTTTCTCAATGTGTGATCCTCCTGTTTCAGCCTCCCAAGTAGGACCATGTCACCAATCCCAGTTCCTTGTGAACCAATTTAGATAAACTAATACTCTAAGCATTATACTAGTAGCAATTTTCTGTAATTTTAAGTGACTGTGGAAAAACCTCTGCCTTGGCTGATGATACAGCCCAGTGGTAGAGCACTTGTCTGCCACGCACAAGACCCCACCTTAGATTTCCCACCACTGTCCTCTCCAAAAAAAAAAAAAAAAAAAAAACCCAAAAAACAAAAAACAAACCTTTACCTTATAGATTATTAATGTGCATTTTAAATTATAAAGCTACCTATTTGCCACATGTAAATTCAAGGAAAACAAAGACCCAAATGTTCTGTGATTAAGAAGCAAAGTCTGTTGTTTCAGAAAAAGAATTAACCCTACCATGCAATAATGCCAGTTTGTTTGAGTCATGATCCTTCTGTGTTTCTTCTGTTACCTCAGTCTCAGGTGCCACATGAGAAGGGCCGCACAGCTAAGGTCTGCATCCCTGAAGCAGCCAGGACAGGGTCAAGTTAAGGTCAGGGGCTGTTCTCTGAAAACACATTAACCTGGGTGATTCCTATAACCAAATCTTACAAACTAATGCTTTTATTTTAACATAATTTTTAGAAACGTGAACATCGTGTAGGTGTTAGAATCCAGCTGTATGAATAAACACTGTAGTTCACTAACACAAGTATCCTCAATGCCAACTTGGTATCATTTGTAACTGAAAACCAATGGGTTACCTCATTTCTTCAGTTGGTTGAAGAGCCTAAGAGGTAATGCCAAAGTTATTAAATCAAAAGTCCTTTCTTTCCTTATTTCAGAAGCCCTTGAGCCACAAATGTATGCATGGCTGGTTCAGGCAGCGAGCAACTAGGTTAGTCACTGCAGCAGTGTGGAGCCCAGCTTCCCAGCCAACCCCGGCTCCTGCTGCCTGGTAGATAGGTCTCCTTCAGCCCTACAGAGTCACCTCTTTCTTCTCGCTTTTCCTATGTGATGTTTTATCTTTTGCTGTAATATCTGCAAACCATTTCCTCATGTATTTTCCAGTCAAGCAAATGTAAAGAATGTTCCCCTTACCTGCACTGCTGGACCTCTGTGCATGCCGGATGCAAGGGTTTCACACAGACACGAGTGTGTGTGCTGAGCTCATTCATTCCTGTGTGACTGCATGCCTGCTGAGCATTCGCATACTCTTACTGTCGGCTTACTAAAATAAAAAAGCCTTCCTCACTCTACCAGCATCCTGACGCTAAGGTGGCATCTGCTCTGTGTGGATGTGCTCATGGGCTGAAGGTGAACTCTTGGGCCCAGGAGGGCCTAGAGCAGAGTTTGTAAAAGTAATGTCTAAGGTCAGAAATTGTACACCCTGTCACCACCCAAATGGCTTTGCAGCAGGAACTCATTCTTGGACTGTTAGGCAGTGTAGCTGTTAAAAGATCATTGATAAACGGGTGAACAAGTGTTCTGTGTCCTTCTCGCCCAGGAAATCAGAGTCTAACCTTCCTGACAATGTCCGCCTTTATCAACTGCTTTTACCAACTGCTGCATCCTCTTCACGCATGTCCTAAATCCCTTGCTCTTTAGTTTGATGGAGTCAAAACTTACCTTTGTAACTGCTTTGTTGTGTTTTCTCTCCCTCCCCTTCCCTTTTTATACTCCTTTTAGGCCAGAATGGAATCTATGAATCGGTCCTACACTTCACTTATGCCCCCTCTGTCCCCTCAAACTAAGATCATCACCCCCTATACTGCCTCACAACCCTCACCCCCTTTGCCTCCTCCCCCACCCCCACCCCCGCCTCCCCCGCCTCCCCCACCCCCACCCCCTCCTCCTCTCCCCAGCCAGGCTGCACCTTCTGCAGGCTCAGCAGCCACTATGTTTGTCAAGTACAGCACAATCACCAGGCTGCAGAATGCAGCCCAGCATTCAGGACCCCTGTTTAAGTCTCCACCACCACCAGTGACGCAGCCTCTGCCTTTGGCTTCCCAGTCCCTCAAGGCTCCAATTGTGGTGCCCCCCAATGGAGTTATTCCTCCACCCCCTCCTCCTCCACCACCTCCAACCCCTGGTTCTGCCATGGCCCAGTTAAAGCCAGTGCCATGTGCCCCATCGCTGCCACAGTTCAGCCCCCAACCTCCTCCCCTGAAGATCCATCAGGTTCAGCGTGTTCCTCAGGCAGCCCCTCCCACACCCCCTCCAGCTCCTCCTATCCCTGCAGCTGTCCCTCCTCAAGCACCCCCTAAACCTCTGGGTACCATTCCTCCTTCAGCCAGCACCAAGACGGTGCCACCTATAGTAGCACAAACTGTACCACCTACCCCTGCACCTCCAGTGCCCCCCACAAAGAAACAGCCAGCTTTCCCAGGTTCTCACATTCCACCCTCTCCACCTGTCCAGCCTGCCCCATGTCCCCCACCAACACTACCCAAGCAGCAGAGCTTTGGGGTGAAGCCACCCCCCTCTCCGATGTCCCCTCTGCCCTCAGTTGTGAAGCAGATAGCCAGTCAGTTTCCACCCTCTCCCACTCCTCCTCCTATGGACTCTCAGCCCCTAAAGCCCCTCTCAGCGAGTGTCACCCCACAGTCCCCTCCCGCAGTTAAAGCAAAACCCAAATGGCAGCCCAGCTCAATCCCTGTCCCTTCTCCAGATTTCCCTCCTCCTCCTCCTGAAAGCAGCCTGGCATTTCCCCCGCCACCTCCCCCAACCCCACCCCCAGCGCCACCTGTGGCTTCACCTGTCCCTGACAAAGGTGGATCTCCAGGCAAAAAGCCGAGTAAGATGTCCAGCCCTGGGGGGAAGAAGCCACCCCCAACCCCGCAACGCAACTCCAGCATTAAGTCCGGCAGTTGTGCAGAGCACCCTGAGCCCAAGCGACCTTCGGTAGACAGTCTAGTGAGCAAGTTTGCACCACCAGCGGAATCAGGGTCTCCCGGCAAGGAGACCCCACCTCCTGCAGCACCCCCCAAGCCTGGGAAGCTACACCTTTCTGGAGTCAACCTTCCAGGAATCCACCAGCAAGGGGGTGTGCCAACAAAACCTGCTGCTCTGAGTGGGCGTGGAAAGGACTCCGTAGTGGAATTCCCATCTCCTCCGTCAGATTCTGACTTTCCGCCCCCTCCACCTGAAATAGAGCTTCCTCCGCCCCCCATCGAGATTCCAGCCGTATTCTCTGGGAACACCTCCCCCAAAGTGGCAGTTGTTAATCCTCAGCCACAGCTATGGTCTAAAGCCTCAGTAAAGAAGGCCCCTCCACCCACCCGGCCCAAACGCAATGACAGCACCCGCCTCACTCAAGCTGACATCTCTGAGCAGCCAACGGTGACCACAGTTGTGCCACAAGTGCCCACCTCCCCCAAATCCAGCCTTAGCGTCCAGCCTGGATTCCTCGCTGATCTCAACAGGACACTGCAGCGCAAGTCTATCACACGGCATGGCTCCCTCTCTTCCTCACGCATGTCCAGAGCAGAACCCACAGCCACCATGGACGACATGGCACTACCCCCACCACCACCAGAACTGCTGTCTGACCAGCAAAAGACTGGCTTTGGAGGTAGTCATATTTCAGGCTATGCAACACTGCGAAGAGGACCCCCACCTGCTCCCCCTAAGAGAGACCAGAACACTAAGCTTTCAAGGGACTGGTAGCTACAAGACTTATTTTCATGCTGTCTATAGTCAGTTCTACAATCAGTCCATCTGATCATCTGTGAATCCAGGTGTTCAGAGCCTCCTGATGTGTTATTCAGGTAGTGTCCAGCTGTGTGTGTGTGTGGTTTGTGTGTATATGTGCCGCGTGTGTGTACATGCATTTACACACAGCTATACAGATTGTGTGTATATACATATGTAAACATCTGTGAATGTGTATATATATAGAGAGAGAACGGATTCTATTTATTCCTTTTGCCTCCGAATCAGAGTATGAGGTTCTGTATATTTTGACAGGAAGGAGACAGGAGGGGATATGTTGTCACTTACAATTTGTCTGTCATATGGATTGGACCAAAAACTAGAAGGTGTTTCATGACTGTCCATGTGCCACCTATCTGTGCATGTGTAATAGAAGAGACAGATGGGCAGTTTCTCAGAGAATAGCGTCAGGATGTCTGGTATACCTGTCTGTAGGCCTTTTTCTTTTTCCCAGTTGGCTGAATTTAGAACTGCTTGACTGACACTTAAATACCACATTTAAAGGGGCCCTTTAAGCCAGGAAAACCTTCATTATACAGAACATAAACAGTGCAGGAAAGGGAACTCCTCAAGACACTGTGTTGTACATACTAAAATAGTGGCTGTTCTAGCTGCCAGTAGTGCTGACCCAGCCACCTGTGAGACGGCTTCACAGGTAAGCTATAACACAAGGAATATTGAATGCTGTGAGCTTGGCTACTTTCAGTTCTACCTTGCGAAGCTTCATCAACTTGGCTTCATGATTCTTGCACACTATAGTACACACTATAATGTACTACCAGTTACCTTCGATTAGTGTGTGCATTAGCATAGACATCCGAATCCACAAATAGTCTGAATATGAAACCTACACCTTGTGCCCGATGTGGTACGTCATTATAAACACAAAGTCACCTTCTGCAATGCTGTCTCCACAGACTGTTCTCTAAGAGAGAAAAGTTAAAAACAGAACTGGCCCTGTGAGGTGTCATTCCTCAGGTTGCAGTGCAAAGAATCCGTTTGGGGTGGAATTATCATGAACAAAACAAGTTTTCCTAATTTCATCCGTAGCTACTGGAGCTGCTAAGATCGTTGCTGTCTACAGCTTGAGTATAGAGCCTTTACAGGTGACCAGGTGTTCTGATGGAGCAGTGTCACGGTCCAGTTACAGTAAGTGGCATTGGCATATGCATGGACAGTTGGGCAAAACTTGGAAGCACTGCTCTGGTGACACTATGTGCCACACTGTTCTTCTGTGTGCTTTTGTTGTGTATGAGAAGTGTGTGCTTATCAGCTTAGTGATAGTTGATGGAAGTAAAATGCAATCTTAGAGCTACTTTTAAGAGAATAAAAACTAGCAACCCCACGGGTTTCAAATGAACACATCTTGTAAAGAGAGTCTGTGCCCTTCTGAAGATAACCAGCGCCAAATGCAGAAAGCTTTTGGTCCTGTTCAAGGAGAAAGTAACTCCAATGAACCTAGGTCAAGACAGTAAACAGCTGGAGAATACAGTCTTCGCACTCTGTGCCATGTTTTGCTCGCACACTCTCCAAGAAGGAGTTGCATCTTAAAGATGTGTAAGTGGCACCTCATGTCACAGCTGCAGCCACTGTTCAGTGCAGTCATGTGGGGTGAATTTTTAAAAACCCAACTTAAGGAAATGTTTTTAACCTTTCAAATTGTTCGCCAAGTGTTTGTGCTTGCTGTTCTTTTGAAGTGACCTTTAACATGCCTGCACTGTTCTGCTTTTGCTTTTTAAATTAAACCAGGTAGACAATCCTCCAGTCTAAATTGAGCCCTAAATCAACAGCCTTCATTTGGTTTTTTTTTTTTTAGTGTGGATTTCATGGGAATCCTTAGGTCATCCTGAGCCATGGGAGAGCAGATACCTTTGAAAACTAGTAAAGCTAAAATGAAGGGATGGTAACTAGCCATTTCTAATGCCAGTCATGTGACAGCACGCAGCTCTGTATTTCTCCAAAGATAATAGCTATGGGGGGGGGGGGCAGAGACATTTTTTAAAAACTGCTTAGTGTATTTGGAAGTTCTGTTAAGATGTAGGGATTTTTGGGGTTTTTTTTGGTTTTTTGAGACACAGAGATCCACCTGCCTCTGCCTCTGAGTGCTGGGAGATCAAAGGCGCACATCATGCCTGGCTGAGATGGAGTTTTCCTCTGCAGTGTTCATGGAAAAGTGCTGTGCCTTTTATCACTGCCCTCTGCTTGGCAGCTCCAGCTTACATGGCTTTTGGGGCCAGGGAAAGGCTTCCCAGTCACGGAATAGTTAACAAGGTCAAGTACCTTCCCCTCCTGATGGCAGGACAGACAGGTGCTGTTCAGATTGGTGACTTAGAGTTCCTTAGTGCTTATGGTTTGAAACCAACTCTGAAGGGCAATAGACTCGACTCAGTTAATAAAATAACCTAACTCTGGCTCACAGGTGTTAGTACAAACACTATTCTGCATTCATCTCACCAGCTTGGCTTTTACTCCCAAAAAATTTAAATACTTTCTCTTTTTAGTCACTATGATTCTCATTTGAAGGGGAGAAAATTAGTTTTGTCAGGCATTCACTTAACTATGTAGCTAGATCTTTTTTCCTTGTCTAAACTTTTAACGTGAGAAAGCCGGCTGGATCTAAATGATTACCAAAAAGACCTGTTTTCACTAAAAGTAATAAAGATGACAGTGGGTTTGTATTTTTTTAAGACCTCCAAAATCAAGGTGCTCCTACCCACTGATGGCATATCTTGCAAAGGGCTGAGAAGTGTTTTGCATTCCCTCTCTGTTACTTTGATGTTATACTGCCCAGTTTGTCTAAAAAGTTACACTGGCGAAGTCATTATAGTAATTCTAACAGGGTAACAATTGCCAGGAACCCGGGTTTCAGACTTCTAACAGAACATTTTATTTGCTATTCAAATAAAGCCAATTTATGTTATGTAATTTTATGTTATAAACACAAGGCAGTGTTTAAGCAAGTAAAAAACTCATTCAAACATTTTCAGAACTAGCTGTATCCCAGACTCATTAAACCAATGGCCCTGTATGGTTGTGTGATAACTTTCGTTAAAATAGGTGTAATTTTTGTTACATGTGAAGAGGATGGCTTTCTTTTTTTTTTTTTAATCCCTTTTTGAAACTTCAATTTTTTTTTTAAAATTTTCCACTTTACACTGTAATATGTAACCTCTTTCAAAGTTTACACAAAGGGAAGTGCAAGAAGAAAACTGAATATCCCACCATTTTTTTAAGATGATCCTTTTAAAATCCAGTGAAAACATGTTACACCTTTAAAACTCTAGCCTCAAAAATTACAAGTGCTCACTGCCCTTAGGAGATGAAGAACTGCTGAATGAATCGATGTACTCCGTGTGTACGGTGTGTACAGGGGTGGGGGCTCTGTTGGGCTTGCTGTGAGGGACAAGCTACTTCAGAAGGCTGCCTGCGGTAACCCCAGTGCCTTGTACTCTTTAAAGACTCGCATTAAAACAGAACCACCACGGAAACTCTGAGGTGCTAACAGAGAGAAGCGAGGTAAGTACTTTTGAAGTTTGGGCAGAAATGGAGGAGAATAATAACTTTTACAAGAGTTTTCATCCACCTACATGGAACCTGGCTGTTTCCACACCGAGCCCTCGAGATCCGGCCAACGGGGAGCGTGTTCATGAGCACACGATGTTAAAGCGTCAACTTCCCGGAAGGAAGACACTAAAGACACGGCTGCAGTGTGTAGAGGATACAGTGTAAGAAACTATCCACTCATTAAGTTTATTACAACTTAATACCAAAAAGCTGCCATTTCCCAAAATCCAACCTCCTAGTTTTCCCTGTGTTTGTAAATAGCCCCCCTCCTAGGAAATTAGCATTAGCTGGAATGTTCCAGATGACGTTGCTTAGTTTTACTATCAGCCACTAGTAAACTCTTCCAGAGCTGCATAAGGTAAAACATGATTAGCTTGTGCTACGTGTTGTAAAAATTGTTTACTGTTTTCAAAGAAAATTGCACATTAACTGGGGCTGTAAATGGAGCGAAGGCTCACTCTGACTTCTGGCTGTGGAACTTTGTCATAAACAGATATAATGTAGAAATATACTTTTGTAACGCATGAAGATAACAAAGACGGACCTGAAAGAAGATGTTATTCAGAGGATCATGCACAGCTTGATAAACAGGAAGTTGTGGTTTTCTTTCAGCCTTGTTGCTATTATTTTCTTCTGCATAAATGTACTCATTTCATTATGTGCCTTGCTCCCTGATTGTGCAAAGCTATATATATACACACAAATATATATATATATATATGAGAGAGATATATTCATTCAGTACTACTGATGGTTTTGTTCTACTGCTGGATTAAGTTATTTTCTGAGTTACACTTGCCACTTGTCATAAACTATTGTAATGGCTTAGGACAGTGGTCATATAGCCAGAGTAAATTTGTTTTATGTCATCTATGTCATCTATCCCAATCCTTAATAAAAAGAAAATTACACAGACTCCATTTAAACACAAGGATTTCGAGTGTTTGGATGAGCACTATTAAAAGCCTGGTTTTGCAGGGCTAGAGGGATGACAACTTTTAAGAATGCTTGCTGCTCTTCCCGAGGACCAGAGCTCAGTTCACAGCATCCTTGTCAGGCACCTCAGAACTGCCTCGAACTCCAGCTCCAAAGGCTCCCGCGTCTCTTCAGGCCTCCACATGTGGCGTACATACGCATAAATAAAAGTAACTTCTTTAAAGAACCTGGTTTTAAAGCTTGTTGTGTCAGGACAGCTCTAAAGTTAGAGTTGTTTGTGTCTTGCTCTTTATACCAACAGACTGAAGATATTTAAATATTACTAATTAGGAAGGGATAAGGGGCAAGTAAAGTCGTTTGCCAACAAGCCTGACAACCTTAGTTCAGTCTGCATATGTACAACTCAAAATAATAATTAAAAGGAAAAAACCACATTAGGAATAGTAATAGCTTTTTTTTTTTGGTAGATTAGAAATATGTTCGTATTAGCTGGGCAGTGGTGGTACACACTTGGGAGGCAGGTGGATCTCTCTCTGTTTTAGTATAGCCAGGGGCTACACAGAAAAACCTTGTCTTGAAACCTACCCCTACCTCCCCAAAATTTGTTGTTTTTTTGTTTTGTTTTTGCACCTTCATGAGTATATGGACTAGAGCTACAGCTACAGAGTGTTGTAAATCAGTATATGGGTGCTGGGAATCACCCATAATAAAAACAGTAACTGCTCTTTTGGGCCATCTCTTTAGCCCCTGATCTTTTTTATCTTAAAGTACAACTATGTAGACTAGTGCCAAAAAAAAAAAAAGCCACACACACAATTAAACATACAATTAAGAATTGAGACAGCCGCATCAAGTGGATACATTTAATTACAGGTTACAAGTCACCTTACCATTTACCACCAAGCTATAAAACTAAAAAAAGAATTTGTCATCTGTCAGTAACTGTTGAAACTCTTTGACTCAGGCCTTGGAGAAAGTATACAACATACAGAATGACAACAGTGAAATGAATCCTCAGAACATGTCAATGTGTGGTTCTGTACAAACCCTAACAACAGAAGCCTGGGTTCCAATTACCTTCAGAGATAAAAATACTGTCACGTCTAAAAGACCCCTTTTAAAGAGAGGTTTTCAAGAAATGGATCTATTTGTAAATGTGTTAAATGAGTACTCCAGCATCCCACATTACATGTCATGGACGCGACGAAGACACTGAGGACTGTAGACTCCCTAAGGCAGCAAGAACGGACGTCGTACTCACCCTGGAGATAAACTGCACATCTGGCAAATCACTAGAAAATGTCATCATCGGCTTCTGTGGAATCAACGCACACTTTTGTTTGTTTTTAAACAACCTCATTCCAATGATGAGAAAATTTACACTTAACAAAATTTAGTTATGTCTGGAAAAAGCACCTCATAATTAAAATGAGCAGCTATCTTTACAACAAAATATTTTAGAGATCAAACTTGTTAGATATTCAACACTATTTAAAATCCTAAGTAATTAAATAGTACCATCAATGCTTAGGACTACCTTAGAAGTAGTGAATACATAAATAATTCTACAAGACACTGGAATATACTTTGTGTAATTTTTATTTGGGTCAAGTTCTTAGTACACAGCAATAATTATTCCAAATACAATTTAAAAATTAAGTGAGTGTCCCTCATCTGAGGTGCTTAATGGCGCACACAAGGAAGGTGACTGGCAACAGGTGCCCACTCAAGTTGCCTGAATGGTTTTTACTCAGTACCACCAACTCAGAGCTATAAAGTATAACTGGCCAGATGATAAATTGTTTACATTCTTGTTGTAAACCATTTTGTTAATTAAAAAAAGGTACATGGACACGAAGTATGATTAAAAATTGCTTATCCATAGAATTCTGAACTTGCAAAAGAGACTCCAGTTTAATGTGAAAATAATTTTTTTACAAAAAAAATTAACATTTAGCAAGGATCATTTACATGGCTAGGCCCTGCCATTTGTTTGCTGATTTTTTTTTTAAATAGAGAATGTCAATAAAACAGAGCGAGAAGTAAACTTAGGTAATAAGCTCAGTGCCTCCATTAGTGACTCTGTAAGGCTCTCGTAAGTAAGGCTGTGTACTGTGTTGTGTTCTGCTCTGCCTCTGCCAATGTAGAACTAAACACAATGCATTCTTGCTGCACACAGCTGTGTATGAGTGAAGTTTTAGAAGGGGTAAATGAGGATTATTTCTACTCAGGTTGCACTTAAACTCCTTTAAGCAATCTGAATACTTGGGTGATTATCAAAACATGGCATTTTTTTTTTCAAGTATAATTCTGAAAACAGGCAGAACTCTAAGGAAAAACAGCACATTTAGTTGTGACAGTTGGTACGGTGGAGAGAGGGCTGAGCAATGTTTACCTGAAACAAAGCACCTAACACCATTGTTAAAGTGAGACTGGGAAAAATATTTTTAAAGCTTATTAGTTCAAAAACTGATTGCAAGTAAACAGTGTTAGGGAATGTCACCTTCAGGACTTCCGGGCCAAACTACTCAGAAGTTAACAGCTCCCATTCCTTTCAAAGATTTGGCAGTCAACCTACCATTTCTTCCACCAAAGCCCTTTTCAGGAGTAAAGGCGGCCTTCAGGACACACCATGTTCTCTCCATAAGAAGAAAAGGAGACAAAGGTAAAACAAGCTGTACTGCAGAAAGGAAACCTTAAAATGAAAATTGAAAGATAAAAGCTATCATCCTGATGTTACACACAAAAGTTATCTTGAATCAACATAAAACTGTTAATGAACCCAACTATGTGGTAGACATCATTTGTAACGATGCATAAACCAGTCTCTAGCCCGGCAATAAACAGCAGTATTAAGGAAAGGAGGAGGTGAGCACGTCACCCAGTGACCTAACAACAGCAATATCAGCTGGCCTGTACCAACCCCAAGGTGAGGCAGCAAGTACCTTGCAGGAAAACAGAAGCAAGTGGCAAAAAGGAAAATACTGCAGAAGAGATCTTTAAAATTTCATATTTATTCCAAACACAGCAGGCTGAAATCTTGGATCTAGATTTCAAAATATTGGCACTATTTTTGTTTCTAATTTGCCTTGGCTATAAGGTCAAACATGAGACTGTATTTTCATTCAGATCCATGGCCCTTCAAATATTAATAGCAAAAAAAAAAAAAAGACAAATGTCCGGCTTTTCTTTTGTTTTTAAGGGTAAAGGAACTGCACACAGATTCAGACATTTCAGGAGAGACCAGCGCCCTAAGAATACCTCAGTAAAGTGGCTGCTTACTGGTCAGCAAAGTTTCAACATTCATTTAAAATTACTAGCATCCACCATATTTTAGTTTTTGGGCAAATAAATGGGAAAATTTACAATAAAACAGGAAATAACCTCAGTATTAACAGCATGCAATCTACAAAATATTACATACATTAAAAGTCTCCAATTACTGTAGGCCTGGCTCACTGTTACAGAATATCCTTCCAAGACAATTCAAAATTCAAAATTGCAAAAATGTATAGTATGGGGGCAGGGAAGCCAACAGATAGTGAGTTTTTTAGTTTTTAAAATCACATCAGTGTTCAGTAATCCAGTGGGGTGGGGGTGGGGCTGTCGGCTGTCCAATGGATTTCCACAGTGTAAGTCTTGAGCACAAAGGACCTCACAAGAGTTTTCTGCAAACCCCAATTCAGCAAGAGTCTAGAAGGTAAGGTGTGTCCCTGGTACCAATCACCAGCTGTTTCTGTGACTATCCACGCTAGTTATTTGCTGGTTTTCCAAATGTCTTACTAATCCACTAAGCTTGTTCTACAAAACTTTCCATGTACCAAAGTAAGCAAAGCTAAACATGTTCATATAGTCTTGCTGGGCCTATAATTGAGCTACAGAACATTCCGGAACGGATCCTGAAGACAGTCAAGATGACCTAACAAAAGCATCAAGTGGGAAGTGTACTAGAAGCAAGTTAAAGTTGAATCCAAAGCACTCAGAAAATCTAAGTGTAACAGCTGGTGTGCAATGTGGTGTTTAAAAAGTAACACTAAAGCCTGTTCCTATGGCTCCTGTGTGTTTGGCAGGCCAGAGCAGGAGGAACACCAGCCCTGCAACCTTAAAGCAAAAGGTCTTGAGGAGGACACTGGTTGGGTCTGAGTTACACAGTGAAGCCTCAGGCTCAGATACCATAGCTGTAATGGAATGTTAGCCTCTGCCTGTACAGCCTCTTCCTCTTTACATCCACAACACTTGTTCAGTTTTCAACCAGATTCTTCTAACATCACTAGCCAGCATGTGCAAGGCCTGCATCTGAATTACGACATCTTCATTTCCTCTTCCTTTTCATCCTTTGGGTGAAGTTACCTACCCGGTCTCATTCTGGCCAACACACTGGGCTGGTAAGAATCCACAGTGGAGCTTTGGGCCTAAATACAAACTGGCCCACCATCGTGGTACTCACCTCCTGGGCAGCAACACCTCCTCTAATTTTTTTCAAACATGTCTTATACTAATTACCAAAGTAATTATTAAAACCACCAGACACAAACTCCACTGAATTTAAATCAACTGTAGATGAAGGAGATGCCAATCATTTCAAAATTATACTGATTTTCATCAGTGTGACTGGGTAGGTATTTTGTCCTGTTAATCTTTCCCAGCACACTTGACTCTGAAGCACAAGGTTCAGATTCTTACAGGAGCACTGCTTTGGAGTCTGATCACATCAAATCAAGACATTGACTGTTTTGTAGCTGGGAGAGTAAACACAACTCAGCATTAGCTAACACTGCCATTGGTAATGGTCCAAAAAGAGCGCAGCAGCAGCCTTCCATTCCCAGTCCAGTGACTGTCAAGAGACTTGACAAATAGTCCCTTCTAAAAAGGAGGGGGAATGTTTTTAAATAGCAAGAGAACAGTAACAGTCTTTCTTCCTAGGCTCTACTCTCTGAAACCGCGCCTAAGGCTGGAGGCGCCCTTCGCAGCCTCAGGACCTGCCGTGCCCAGCTTCACACACCCACTGCAGTACATGAAGTACCCACCACATTTCACATCGGCTTCACTGGCTGCCATCAGCAATGCAGTCTCATGCAACAGTGCATTAAATATTAAACTGATTGTTAACAACCCTGGGAATGCTTGGAGACTTTCACATTTTGTCACCCTTATGCTCTACAAACAGGACAGGACGCAAGGGAGTTGAGGGTCGGCTCACCTAGCGCACTCCAGTGCTAAGAGAGCACAGGATGTACAGTGTTAAAGAAGAAAAACAGCCTTTTGAAACAATCAAGAAGTAGTTAAATATAGTTTTCAAACACTGGTTCCTTCCTCTCCATATAGTGAAAGAAAGTAAGGGGCAAAGTGTCCACCAGGCCGTGAGGTTAGCCCCAAAGCAGAGGCAATGGACATCCAATGTCACAGAGTCTGCAGGAAGAGAAATCCAAGGGTGGACAGTATTCCTGAGAAAGATCCCAGATTTTTTTCTCTAGTCAGTCTTGGTCTGATTTATTTTAGCTAATGTTCATATTGTTGAGCCTGTCACAGATTGAGAAATTGCCACATTTTCAACCCAGACAGCATAATACAAACGACAGCAAGAAGATCCATGTGTTCAGACTTGGCTAATTTTGTTTTTAATACTAGGGGATAAACCAAGACAGTCATAAAAGAAAACTTTATCATTTGTATGCGTCACTCACTTCACTGGGAGTCCCAGGCCTCTAGCTGGCCCGGGAAGAGCTGACCTCCTGAGGGCAGCAGCAGCGCTGCGCTGGCTTTCACTCCGAGTAATGCATGATGGACTCGACGTAGTTGCCAGGGAAGAGCCCGGTCACCCCGTTCATGACGCCCTCGTACCAGCCGTCGTCATTCTTCTTGATGACATAGATAATGGCTCCTTCCTGAAAGGACAGCTCATCTTCCTTGTCTTTTGTATAATCATAAATTGCCACAACTGGGGGGAGGGGGAACAAAAGAGGGGGTAAATGAGAAAAACATTCCTAGAAAGACAGAGCCAAAAAAGCAGGCATCCATACACGGCAACTTTCTGACACTGAAATTTATATTCATATGTTTTCTAATAGCCAGTTCAACACAATCAAATATCCTTTTCTAGAAAAAGGTTCTAAATCTAGTGTAAATGGCAAACAAGCCAAAAACAAAAAACAAAAAACAAAGTTACATTTAGTTAAACTTACCCTTAAACGGTCTATAAGAAACCCAACTGCAGAGCAAACAACAGCTATTCACTTGAACTCATACTAAGGCACCATACTGTGTAAAAGCAAATGCTCATATTTAAACATACTTCTGTTCTGAGACACATTATGAGGCAACTAAGAAAGAAGATAGGCTAAAAAAACACCAGGCCATGTCTCCTTTTCTGGGCTCTGCCTATCAGTGAGTGGGGACTGAGTCCTACAGGTGAAGTCCACGACACATCATCATCTTTAAAACCTACGTTGCATTATATTACCAATTTAATAATCCACAGTAACAAAGTGCTAAGACAACCAGGCCAGCGCTAAGTTCTTCTGTGACTTTTATTGTTTTAAATCACTTGGCAATAGACCTACCTTTTATCATAGGTTCCTAACGTTATACCTACCCTCAAAAACTTTGATAAAATGTCCATAAGAAGAGAGCGGGGAGGATGGGCGGACTCTGGTTACAGCAGTGCAGGAGAACCTGTTTTTAGCATTAACTTTTTTTTTTTACTTTCCTCAAGAAACGCTGTTTAAAATTACCAGTTTTCACTCCCAGAAACAGGAGTGACTAAGTTGGCTTCCCAAAGCTGCAGATGGCCAATATTGTTCCTACGAACATGGTTAGTTAACCTGCGGGGTTTCTACACAATGTGGACACCTGGTCTAATGACCTACAAATCATTTTTCCATACTATTTAAGGTATAATTCAGGCAAATTATAACTCATCTGGTGCCCTGGCACCACCCGCAGCCATCCCCACTGCTGTGTGTAACAGCGTAACAATCCACGACTCCAAAGTCTTCCCTCATGCGCTTGCGTCTCAGGATTCCTCATGCAAACCTAGATTTCACTTCCATAAAGTACAGGTCTTTTGTGTTGCAATGTTTTCATTACCACAACATTTGAAATCCACACACAAATATTCAGTGTCTTCTCATGAAAAAACAATAAAGCCTCTTTCGTCAGAAAGATAGGCCGGAACTAGCTAACTCAGTCACCAGGCAAAAGACACCTGGTGTGGGAACAGGCGGCAGGCATCTGTCTCCCTTGTTTAGAAACCCACCAACTCTTCTCCCAAACGGCTACAACGAGGAAACCACGAGGAAACCAGTCAGGCTCCCCGTCTTGTGTAGCCCAGGCTGGCCTAGCACTTGAACAGAGCTGCGGCTGGACTCAAACGCTAGATGCTCTTAGCTCTTCTTTCCAAGCGCTGGTTCCGGGTGGTGGTTAGATGTCTTCATGTTGTGTTTACTCTGCATTTCCATGCTGACCCGTGCTGCAAAGTGCCTTGTCAGATGTGTCTCTTAGCAATAATCAAGAAACAAGCAGTGCATCTTAACGAAAGACCATTATTACTAATGTTTTTCTTTGTTTCTTCTATGTGGGTTTATTTCTTGACACTCCTAATTTCTAGTGTTTGTGGCGGACAACTTACAAATAAGTTCCCAGTGATTTCTGACTCATGGTACTTGAGTCTTTATGCAAAACCCACTCCCTGCATTTGGCTAAACCTACAAACTTGTTTCTATTGAAGTTTTATAACCTTTATTTTTATTTATGTGTACAGGTATTTTGGCTACATTTATATCTGTGCAGCACATGCATGATGAAGTAACCAGGGGCCAGGAGAGGGCAGCAGATCTCCATGGAATGGCAGTTCTGAGCTGCCATGTGGCTGCTGGGAATCAAACCCAGTCCTCTGGAAGAGCAGCAGTGCTCCCAGCCAGTGCTCCCAGCCAGTGCCTCGTCTCTGCAGAGCCCCAGCTTGTTTAATATGCAGCCTGAGGCTGGAGCACCAGCTCAGTCCATGAAATGCTGCACAAGCATGAGGGCCTGAGTGCAACCTCAGCCCCAGCCTAAGGGCCAGCATGCCGACGCCTGTGGTTCTAGCACTGTGGACGTGGAGCAGCCACACAGCCTAATCGTCACAAAATAAGGTGAACAGGGCCTGAGGAACAACAGCCAAGGGTTTCTGGTCTCCACATGCGTGCATGCAACACACACACACACACACACACACACACACACACACACACACACACAGTCAGTCTTTCTCTCTCTCCCTCCCTCCCTCCCCCTCTTATACACACACACACACACAAACACACACACACACAAAACAACATGGTAAAACTAATGAATTGTCACTTCTGAGACTGGTCAACACACTTCTGTCCTGTCAACACACTTTCTCTGGCTCTTCTTACTTGTTCATTCTAATGAGAAAAGCCTTGTAAGCTGCCCCATGGAAAGGCCAATACAGCCCAGAAGTGTGGGCAGCCAGGCTGACAAGGAAACTAAAGCCCCCATGTTAATAATCCATGATCAGCCATGAGAGACACAGATAAGAGAATAAATATGCTTTCTTTTTTGTTGTTTTTTATTATGAAAAACTATTTTTTTAATTTTTAATTTTAATTTATTAATTTATTTAGATTACAACTCAATTGTTAACCCATCACTTGTATCCTCCCATTCCTCCCTCCCTCCCGTTTTCACCCTATTCCCCTCCGCTAGGTCTATGATCAAGGGGGACCTCCTCCCCCACTATATGGTCATAGGCTATCAAGTCTCATCTTGGTAGCCTGCTTATTCTTTCTTTGCGTGCCACCAGGCCTCCCCACCAAGGGGAGGTCATCAAATATGGAGCACCAGAGTTCATGTCAAAGTCAGTCCCCGCTCTCCACATAACTGGAGAATGTCCTATCCATTGGGTAGATCCGAGTAGGGGTTCGATGTTTACTACATGTATTGTCCTTGGTTAGTGCAATAGTTTGAGCAGAACCCCTGGGCCCTGATCCACCCATCACGATGTTCTTCTTGTAGGTTTCTAGGACCCTCTGGGTCCTTCTATTTCCCCATCTCCTATATTTCTCTTACCTAGAGTCTCAGTAGGATGTCCTTGGAATATACCCAGAAAATGCTCCACCACACAACAAGATATGCTCAACCATGTTCATAACAACCTTATTCATAATAGCCAGAACCTGGAAACAGCCTAAATGTCCCTCAGTTGAAGAATGGATAAAGAAACTGTGGTATGTTTACACTATGGAATACTACTCAGCTATTAAAAACAAGGAATTCCCGAAATTTGTGGACAAATGGATGGGACTAGAGACGGTCATACTGAGTGAGTTAACCCAGAAGCAGAAAGACTCACATGGTGTATACGCACTAGCCCAAAAGGCACGTCCCACAAAAGTCTTCACTTACCAGGAGATTGGGATAGATGTGAGGACATCCAACTGAGACTCTAAGTAAATATGCTTTCTTAAGACAGTAAATTCTGGAATAATTTGTTAGCAATAGGTAACTAGATGTATCTTCTGTAACCATGAAAACATTTTGACTATGATTGTTTCAAATCTACTTTAGCTTTTCAAAAGACTGCAAATGTAGAGATACATATACACAATACATGCATATATGTGTGTATATTATATATTGTATGTATATTACACACACACACACACACATACACTAAATACTATTTAACCTGGCCTTATATGCCTACTGGTTTGCTTTTTAAAACCTCTCTTCTCTGTGGTACAGTTTGGATATTTCTATGGTCCAGGCCGAAGCTACAATCCTTGCTTCTGCAATGTCATTCCAGACACTGTATTTTTTCATCTCCAGGAAGTTCACTGACTGTCTGCCTCTAAAGATATTCTGCTTCTCTCTCATATTCATTTTCCTTCACCTTCTTGGCAATCTGTGGCATTTACAGAACTGATTTTATCTGGAGGTCAAGCTACGCTACCACTTGTTATCCAACGTCTTTAAAAGTGCTGTCTTATCTACTTTCCCCCAGTTCCTGTTTAAAGAAAAAGAACAAATCTGTGTATAGTTGCTCTATCTTGGACAAAACTTAAGTCCACTATTTCTTTCAGATTTAGCTGTTCTGTGATTATGTGCATTTGTTTATCTGTATGCAGCACTGAATGCATCAGCTCGCCCTGAAGACGGACTGTAGAAGTGGGTACGAGCCATCCACCATGCCGGGTGCTGGGAGCCGAACTCAGAGCCTCTGCAGAGCAGCACGCGCTCATCATTGCTGAAGTGTCGCTCCAGGCCCACATGCTCTACTTCTTCATAAAAGCTCACAGGTGACTTGTGGTCCCCGAAGATTCTATGTTTGGGTGCTTGATCTCAAGTAGGCAGACTGCTTAGGAAGCAACAGAAGGTGTGGCTCTGTCGCTGGGCTTTGAGGTTTCAAAAGCCCACATGAGGCCCAGTGCAGGCCCCGCCTGTCTCTGTCTATCTCTGTCCCCACCACACCCCTTCTCCCCCCCCCTCCCTCCCTCCCTCCCTCTCTCTCTGTGCGTGCGTGCGTGTGTGTGCGTGCACGCGCGCGCGTCTACTTTCTTTGTCTCTCTGCCCAGTCCGTTTGTCCATCCTTCCGTCTCCCTCTCCCTCAACATCAACAAGCCCACATCCACCCCCTAGGCTGGTTAGTTTTTTTCTTTCTTTTTAAGCAGGGGCTTCCTCACCATATAGCGCAGCCCAGCCTGCAGTGGTAGGCATAAGCCACCATGTGAAACTGAGCTGACTGATCAGCCTTGAGACTTGGAAGCTCCTGTCCCAAGGTGCCATGTCATGGTTACCTAACAGGCAATCTTACACAACACACACACACACACACACACACACACACACACACACACACACACACACCATTCTACAAAAGAGACGGAGACATCATTATTCTTTGGAAGAAAGTTTCCTATGGAAATACTCAAACTCACACATACAAAAGTAACTCAAAATTAATTATGTAAAGAGTTCAGCACAGTGGTACACACCTGCAATCTCAGCGTGGGGCAGAAGGATCAAGAGTTAGAAGCCAACCTGGACTACCTGGTGAAACTGTGTCAAAAAAATAATAATAAGAGCCAGGCGTGGTGGCACACACCTTTAATCCCAGCACATGGGAGGCAGAGGCAGGCAAATCACTTTGAGTTCGAGGCCAGCCTGGTCTACAAAGCAAGTCCAGGACAGGAAAGGCTACACAGAGAGACCCTGTCTCAAAAAACCAAATAATAATAATAATAGTAATAACAACAACAACAATAATAATAACAATAACAATAATAATAATAATAATAACAATAATAATAATAATAAATAGTGCTGTTGCTGATGGCTGAAATCATGAGGACAGAAATAAATAATTTGGAAAATAATCCTTTTCCTGTGGAATTCCAAAGAAAAGCCTACTTGTGTGTGTGTGTGTGTGTGTGTGTGTGTGTGTGTGTGTGTGTGTGTGTGGTGTGTGTTGCAAATAACTTGTGAAAAGCAATTTCAATAGTAACAGAGAAACATAAATTTTACTAAATAAACTTTCAAAACCACAAACCCTGTAAACTGACTAAATAACCAAAACAGAACAATAATAGATAAATAAAGCTTTACTTCTAAGTACAAAGTAGATAAGACAGATGTTTTCCCATCCCTCAGATGGCCTCCTGACACTTACCCTTTTCCAGGTAAGACCTTGGTGCCCACGGAGGGTCCTCTTCCGCGTAAGGATCACTGTACTCAACCACAGCTGCTTCCTCCTCTTCATAGTCCTCTGGAGGAGGTGGTGGAGGCGGGGACTCATCAAAGACCGGCTCCTCCACGGGTGGCGGTGGAGGTGGTGCATCTGAAACTAAGAATTTATCAAGCTGACAGTAAACTAGATATCATGTAAAGTTCAATATTTATATGAACTTTTAGATTCATTGAATATAAACCTAGACTTGAAAATAAAAATCTTTCAAAAAATAAACGAGCACAGATGACTTCTTCCTCCTTTTCGGGTTAATGCTGATGGATGCTAAATGAGGTTTGGTCTAAACACTTACTGTTGACTGGGCCTCCAGAACCTTTCAGTAATAACGCATCATTAGCTTTCTAAAGAAATGAGTTCAATACTATGAGCTTCGTACTCTATTAAAAAAGTTACCAGAGATATTAGTAACTTAGATAATTACAATCACATAAAAAGTAAAATGAGTTAGAGAAGTAGTTAAAATTTTACAATCTGCTACTTTGGTCTCAATTTTTTATTCAGACAGTTTCTCAACTAAATAAAGCAGACTCACAATCCTCCTGCCTCAGCTTCCTGGGCGCTGGGGTTGTAAGAGTCACCAACACTGCCAGTCTAACTCTTATTAAAGAGTTATACAAACTGGGGGTGGGGGGGGGATTGCTAACACTTCGGTTAACTCCAACCACTGAATTGTTTTTGTTTAGAGAATTGGAATTAATACAGGTTAGTGATTATCTGAAATTCCATGAGACTACATATCCGTACTATTAGAACGACTTAATACATCCTGTAGAAATACGCCTTCATTCATCAGTCACATATTGCAGCATATAAAAAATCATTTCAAACCCAGAGACCTCAAAGCTTTCAAATGCTTGGTATATAGTTGAACACAACAAAGCAAAATAAATGTGCCTTTACCCACTTCTCAGTTTTAATCATCAGCACTTATTCTTACTTGTAAAATGCCAAAATTGTATATATGAAAGTTTCTGAGCAATCCTATTTTTTTAATCTCAGTGCACAGACAATCAGATATACCAAAACCATACTCTAATTTCAGTGCTTTTCCCATATGCTAAGCCATTCTCTACTGACATCCTTTATAAAATAAAACCTTACTCATTAAAAACTCTTTACTCCTATGGGGTTTGAGATTTTTTTCCTTGGGGTGCGGGATCCACACTGTATAGTCTATGCTGGCCTTGAACCTAGAACTAGTCCTATGTTGTTGTTGGTGGTCTTTAAATTAACAAACAAAACATAAAAAAACAAATATATATTCTTAATATACCATTTATCCAAATTTAATGTTTTCATATAATGGGGTAAAAACAACAGTGAAACTTCTATGCATTTATAAAAAAAGAGACTGAGTTAACAACTGCACAAAAACAGAGATCCAATGAAAACCATGTTATAAAATGACTCAAACAATAATACTGATAATTTTTACCTTCCTTGTAACTGCCTCAGAGCCAGCTGAAATCCAGCTAGCTTACCCATTCCCTTGGAGAGTTTTTATTACTATTACTATTATTGTTGTTGTTATTATTAATAAACACCCCCAGGCCAAGGTACTGTTTTTATTTTTAATTTTATGGATGCGAAAAGAAGCTCCCAAGATTAATGTTCCAACAGCAATAGATGGAAAAGCATCTCTGCCCACTACCTTAGAGACCACTACCATAACATAAAATCTGTAGCTCTTAGGTCATGCTTCATTATCACTAAGTAAATAACCACCCAAGAGCCTGTGTGGCTAGAAACCAGGTTCGGCACCGAGAAGAGCATGGTAGCAAGTGTCACAAGATGTGGACAACCAAACTTTGATTTACAATTAAGAAGAGTGATGCTTTAAGAGACCACAGTAGCCTGCATCATAGATGAAGTTCTTTGTGTGGGCCAGGAAAGGCTTCCCGAGACACAATGGATGAGTTGTGTTAATGGCTGGGAGGTTGTAGGACAAGTGGAATAGCTATCTCAAGCTGGTTGTAAAGAATAAAAGTAGGTATTTTATTTATTTATTTAAAAATTTAAGCTCCTCCCACCCCCTACCCCGCTAAGACACAGGGTTCTCTATGTAGCTTTGGCTGTCCTGAACTCATTTTGTAGACCAGGCTGGCCTCAAATATACAATCCCCCTGCCTCTGCCTCCTGAATGCTGGGATTAAAGGTGTGTGCTACTATGGCCAACCAAAGTAGGTATTTTTAAAAGTACAGAGATAAAGAAGAAACTACTCAAAGAATCTTCCAAAGCAGGACAGGCAGAGGAAGCCTAAAAGGACTTGACACAAATGGGTTTTCTGAGTTTGGGCTCCACTCAATGAATAACAGAAATATGAATATGAGAAATATTTTTTAAAATAATAGGGATCTATGTGCACATTTTATCAGTGTAAGTGGTTTAATATAACTGGTTCCAAGTGATTCCAGACTCTTCCATACATTAAATTTAATGCAAAGAATATGTTAGTTGCATAGACTACCTTTAAATTAATGGTTTAAAAGCCTTTAAGATGACTCTAAAACAAAGGTACACATCTTTCAAAAGTCATGTTTTGAAGAAAATAACACTGATTTGAAAGTATTAAGTCCTGCCACAACTGTTAAGTGAGTCCCCACACACCTCACACAAAGGGGGAAGAAGGAACTGAAAGGAAGGTAGGTCAGGGGAGCCCCAAACGCAGTCAGTTACAACAGGAGCCACATTAGGAAGTGGACCTACATTATCTACACAAGTGACAACCAAGTTCTGAACCCCAATCAAGTACTTAAACAACATTAAATTAAAACAGTACTTCTACTAATGAAAAAATTTTGATGTTTCTACAAACTGTATAACTTTCACTAATTACTGGTAAAAGTTAATGACAACTACTTCCATAATCCTGCTCAATTTTAAAGCCCAGTTTTTGGAGGGAAAAAAAAGAAAATATTCTGGTAAGACTCATTGGTTGATTTTTTTAAAAATAAAAAAATAAGCCGAGCAGTAGTGGCACACATCTTTAATCCCAGCACTTGGGAGGCAGAGGTAGGTGGATCTCTATGAGTTTGAGGCCAACCTGGTCTATAACGTGAATCCAGGACAGCATGGAATCGAGAAGAACCCTGTCTCCAAAACAATAATAAATAATAATAATAATAATTTTAAACCCTTTCCATTCATTACTCAATTGTCTTCTTTAATTAATGAACTTAAAATGATTTTTGATAAAATATCATTCTTGCTGTAATGACATTTTAAAATTGGAAAGTCCTTCAAATTTGGAACTCCAAATAGCCTTTTCTAACCAGTCTGTTATTTCAAGAAATTTTAAATGACATATCTTCTACCCTACACTTACCCTCAGGCCCTGGCAAAAGAGCATACCAATGCTGTGCTTGGCACACACTAGACCAACTGACCAGTGCTATGAGGACATTTTCTCCTGGAGCCAGCATGGGTCACACAAGCCAAAAGAACAGGCTGCAAAGGCATAATTTTAAAACATAAGAAATATAATTGGACATACATGAAAATAGCTCTTAAACTGAAGAAAACATCTTTTAAAATTATGTTTTAAAGCTTAAAGATATTCATACAGTACCTTTTAAAAAACATAAAAAGACTATTTTTAGAAGCCAACAAATAAAAAAGTAAAGGGGCTTGACGCATCGACCCTTAGGCACTGTGCTGGCTAGTTTTATGTCAGCTTGACACATACGGTCATTTTGAAAGAAAGAAAACCACTGAGAAAATGCTCCCACCAGACTGGCCTGTGGGCAAGGTTGTGATGCACTTTCTTGATTTTTGATTGATGAGGGAAGGCCCAGACCATTATGGGTGGAGCCATCCCTGGGCAGGGGGCCCTGGGTGCTATAAGAAAACAAGCTGAGGAAGCCTTAAGGAGCAAGCCAGTAAGCAGCACTCCTCCACGGCCTCTGCATCAGCTTCTGACTCCAGAGTCCTGCCCTGCTCAGTCCCAGCCCTGACGTCCTTCAGTGATGGACTGTTACCTGGACGTGTAAGCGAAATAAACCCTTTCTCCCCACAGGCTGCTTTTGCTTACAGTGTTTTATCACGGTAATGGAAGCCCTGACTGAGACCGGCACTAAGACTGAACTACACCAGTTAAAATACAAACACAAAACACAAAGTGCCTGTTATCGGCCATGCTTCTCTAAGTGCAGGGATACAGCAAACAACATGAGCAAAGCCCCTGCTCTGACAGACCTTACGTCCCACTGTTAAGTGCCGACTTCCAGAGAGTTCTGAGCAAGAGCTCGTGATCGTTCCTAGCCCATGAGTGGCACCATCCTTTATATGAAAGGGCACAGTGGGGCTACTATGGCCTGATGACACTGTGTCTTAATTAATGTGCAATTTGATTCTCGAACAAGGCACAGGTTAGAGCATCTCTCCCATAATCACACAACAGTCAGAAATTTCTGACTGTCCAAGAATCTATTAACAACCTGCTAATAAACAAAAGGCCTTGTTTTTATATTCAATTAACACATATTCTACCACATGTATTATATACAGCAAAAGCCCTGAGAGATCACAATCAATCGTTCTCCACGCTCCTCCCAGCCTGTGGCAGAAATTAAAGCAGGGCTGTGCACATCAGGCAAGCGCCCTATCACCAGGGCTGTGCACATCAGGCAAGCGCCCTATCACCAGGGCTGTGCACATCAGGCAAGCGCCCTATCACCAGGGCTGTGCACATCAGGCAAGCGCCCTATCACCAGGGCTGTGCACATCAGGCAAGCGCCCTATCACCCAGCTGCACCTCCTTCAAGAACACATGTTTTATCTCAATAGACAGATGACTGGGAGTGCAGGGATGATTAACCTAACACTGTACTTTACGCAGGCGCCATAGTTCAAGTTCACAGGAGCAACAGGGGGTTACAAAGTGTTAAGTAGTAGAGCAACATGAGTCTATTTTATGTACCTGTGACTTCATCAATACTTCTTCCTTATATTTGCTTACATCTACTACAAATGAGGTCACCTGTGGCCTGTGGGTGGTTTTATGCTGAAGTTTGATAAAATTGTTAACTTTTTATAATAGATTTATGAGTATTTTTGATAGTAAAGGACAGACAAGACTGTTATACACAACCACAACACAACTTTCAACAATGACAAAATCTACACATAAAGGCACCCAAATAATTTAAAGCCATGTTATTCAGGGTTAGCTGTGACTCTCTTAAGTTTAGATTCCATGACTTCATGCAATTTTGTGGCTGATGTGGCCCCTCAATCCCCTCTCACAGAGCCTGGTTCTTTCTGTGAAGCTACTCTTCTCTAAATGTCGACACAGGACTCCCAATTTAGAAATACAAGTCTCCCGAGCTTTCTTAACGCTTCCCCAAAAGACTTGATGTAGCAATAACATTAGTTATGTAACTATGCATGATTCAACATCAGACCACAAACAAAAGAAAAGTCACTGCCAATCTATGGCTACTTCTTAGGAGACAAACTGACAGATGGATCTCCTGTCCCCTACTGTGGTGTGGTCCTTTTTACACGTGAAATGGGAGACAGGGATATACTCAGGCCACGTGTAATACATCTATGAGTCTAGTAATAGAAAACTAGCTTACAGCTTTGTCTGGGCAATTGAGAAAAAAGCAGAATATTTATTTGGCAACTGGAGTAGCTCCTGGTGCAGTTTTTCTTCTCTTATGTTTAGACTTTTATGTGTATTTGTCTTACCTTCACAACTATGTGGTGGGTAGGCAGCTTTTTATTATGGTCCTGAGCTCAAACTTGGGATTTCATGGAAGCTAAGCATGAGCTCTGAGCTGTAAGTTCCAGAATCTATCATTCTAAAGCTATGTGAAACAGAGAAATCTACCACAATCAACTTTTATCTTATTTTTAGTTACGTGTGTAAGTGTGGACGTGTGCATAGGAGTGCCAGCATCTGCAGAGGCCAGAAATATGGGCCCCTCCTGGAGCTGGAGTCGAGCACAGCGCACCCGCAGCCCCTGGGCCATCGCTACAGCCCACATCAATTACTTCATCATCACCACTAGCCGCTCATGCAATGGTTTATTCACATACGTGAAGCACTGGTGAATGACTATCCAGTCAGTCATATGTAAATTACATTCTATGCCTATAATCTGATCTACAGCATAAAGAAGACATAAACTTACTATTTTCTTGAACTCTGGCCACAAATCCCATTAAAGGTAACTGAGGAGTCACCTGTAGGATGGAAGGAGGAGGAGCAAGAGATACTGCAAAAACAAAAAAGGTGCGGAGGATAAGGGGTAAGGGCACGTCATATAAAAGGAAAGGATAATACAATAAGACATATAAGGGAGGAAAGCACTTCTCACAGACATTTGTCTACCTTACATATCCACGTTTGAGGGTAATTATAAACAAGACAATACGCTGGGGAGCTTTAGTAAGCTTTAAAACTACAGCGGGAATCATTTACCATACACCATCTCCTCTAACATGTACTGGGAGCCTTTCCTCTTGTATCTAGTGCAAACGCCTTAGCCAAGAATTCCTGTTGACTACCATGAATAATTTGGTTGATTTTCTGAATTTTATCTTGAAAGTTACCAACGTAAACGCCTGTCAGTATAGGAGAAAAGCTTGACGTTCCAAACCTAACCAGACTTTACTATCTCATAACAAGCAGCAGGCATTAACTGGTTCTTCCTTTAGTTAAACAAATATGGCCTGAGTTCTTACTGAGGGGAGGACTCTGCTAGAGCAGTTATCAGAACCTTTCACTGAGAATCAGATGCTGTTACTGCAATTTTTTTGGAACTCCAACTCATTAACTTTCATCCTTGAGCCTACAGAAAATGCCATGTTCCTCCAGGGGAGTGCTTCTCCATCTCAAGTCCCGGCACAGTTTAGGAATGTGGTAAGCTTTCAATAGGTATTTATGTATGAACAAACAAATAAGGCAAATATCCATATAATTTTTAGAAGGTTAATGCTACAATTAGTTTCCTTGTATTAAGGTATATGCTATGGTATCCATATTTTTAATAGAAATATCTATTTGCTCCAAAATATAAGTAACGAATAAAACTAAAAAGATTCACTCAAAGAGATCACAAAAACCCCCACCTTGATACAATAATCTTTGTGTACCTCCCCTAGAGACAGTGCTGGCCACAGGAGGAAGGCTGCAGAGAACTCATCTCGGAACAAGCACTTGAAGATGCGTATGTTAAGCAGACAGGAGTTGAGAAAGACAATCACGCTTAAGAAACCACGTTAGGATAAAGACTTAGAGGAGCAGAGCATGAGCAGAGTTCACAGGACCAGTATGTTTCCTCTACATAGCTAGTAGAAGGTATGTTTAAAAATTACACACCTTAAACCAGGTGTGGTGGCGCGCACCCTTTAATCCCAGCACTCCGGGAAACAGGCAGGCAGATCTCTGTGAGTTCAAGGCCAGCCTGGTCTACAAAGCAAGTACAAGACACCCAAGGCTACACAGAGAAACCCCGTCTCAAAAAAACAAAACAAAAACAAAAACAAAAAATTAAACAGGGCATAGTTGAGCAGTGGTGGTACACACGTTTAATCCCTGCTCAAGAGACAGAGGGAAGCAGATCTGAGTTTGAGGCCAGCAGCAAACTGTAACTCCAGTTCCATGAATCCAAAAACCCCTCTGATCTCCACAGGTACCCAGCATGCATGCAGTACACATACAGTCATACAGGTAAAACACTCAGACATAAAATAAAGATAATATGTCTAATGAAAGTCATAGAAAGGTGAGTGTGTGGGCATGAAAAAGAAAAGGATGTACACGAGGTCAGCATAAAGAAACTGACTGAGGTCACTCAGCCTCCAATTCTTGATGTCATATTTTCTGTGTTTAGATACAGTGACAACTATATCCTTTGGATCTGATGAATAAATATGATATGGAAAACAGATAACACAACCCTATGTCACATAGTGGGTGCAAGGAGTTTTCTTCAAAAGCTTAACCCAAGACCTGGCACACAGTAAATCAAATCAGATTCTAAAAACAAACAAACAACAACAACAACAAAAAACCCTTAATAACAGTGTGAGTAAACCAGTACTGATAATTAATGATTTAACAAGCACACAGGACAGCAAAAGGGCAAAGAAATTCATTCACAGACTTTGAGCCTGCATGACTAAAGGTAGAGAAGCTATTAGCTCATCAACTTTGGTAGTTTAGTACAGGAAAAACAAGACGGTGAAGAAATAATATGATAAATGGGGCACGTGAGGATAACAAGGATAACAAGCATAAAAGTGAGAGCCAGGAGGAAAATATGGGTAGGAGATATAAGAAACCAAGAAGTGTAAGTCAGCAGCTCCCAGGAGCGGGTGGCGGCTGATGGTGTGCAGACATGCCAGAACAAGCACATGAATGGAGAAAAGCTAAGCACATCACTCTGAAGAGTATCTACATGTAGGGGAAACCAGCAACCCTCAGAAATTCTTTTTTCAAATGATAACTTTAGTTAGGTTCTTCCCTAAAATCAGACTTCTTGGCAGTAAATCCCTGTCTCAGAAGATTGGAGCGGTTGCTGATACTTCTGCAATACCCTCTTTCAACACAGGCAGCTAGGAGACAAGTGAGCAGTGCAGCCATGACATAGCAACTGCCGCTGAGAAACAGGAGCCCAGGGCACAGGGCCTCAGCAAAGGAGGCCACTGCCAGTGCACACAGAGCCTTTTGGTAACAGACACATCAAACTTACTTCCTTCCTCTCAAACAGAAAAATAGGAAATCTCATTCTTCAGGTACTGTTTATCCACCAAATAAATCAATAACTTTTGTACTTGGGCAAAAAAAGTACATGCACAATTTTATGTCTTTTTATGGGCAAATTGAGTTTATTAATTTGGGGGTGGGGTGTGTTCAAGACAAGGCTTCTCTGTGTAGTCCTGGCTGTCCTGGAACTCACTCTGTGGACCAGGCTGGCCTTGAACTCAAGACATCTCCCTGCCTCTGCCTCCTGAGTGCTGGGATTAGAGGCTGTGCCACCAGGGCCTGGCTGAGCTTCATAATGGTTTGAAAGATGAATACGCTTCTTTTCTACACATGAGAGCACATGCTTTCAAGAAGGTCACCAAGAGAAGCCATGGAAAAGCCCATCTCAGACCTTCCTTACATAGAATTTCTCTCAAACAGTTGTTTTTCTAAGCTACTCTTAGAAAAATTTCAAAAATTCACCTAACCAGAATTCAGTTCTATCTGGTTCTGTGCATTCCTGTGAATAGAAGAGACCAGGAAGTGGAAGCTGGGTACAGCTCAATAGCAGAACATAGGCTTCATATGCCAATGCCTTTACACTCCATCCTCAGGAACAGCAGCAGCACAAGTGTGAAGCAGCTTTACACTGGCATTATTTACCCAAGATGGCTCCTTATAAGACCTTTACCTTAGAACAACTAAAGGTCTCTGAGGTTAGAATGAGTTGCATTATTTTTGATGGGCTAGAGAGATGATTCAGTGGTTAGGAGCACTTGCTTCAGAGGACCCAGGCCGGATTCCCAGCACCCACACAGCAGCTCAGGAGATCCAATGCCTTTTTCTGCCACCTATACTCATGTAGTAAGTGAACTGACAAGCATGCAAGCAAAACACCCATACACATAAATAAAATGGGAAAAAAGACACTGGTTAGTTAGAAAAGAGACTTAACAGGGGATGAGGTTCTAGAGAGATCTTAAACCGAGCAAGAACAAGAAGTACAGTTGTGTGGAGAACAATACAGACGCTAAGGCGAAAGGCTTTCCCAACACAGACTCAGCGGGTGAGTGACTGCTCAAACAGTCAGACTTCACAAGCCTAAGTTCCCTGTTGACTTATAAAGTCTTGTGAAGCACCCTCGAAGGCTAGTATTTCAAGCATCCAATTCAAAACAGTTTTAAAGCAATAATGTTAGGCTTCTACATCTTACTTTATAAGCTTTATAAATATTCTTTTTATTTATTTAGTATTATGGATACAGTGTTCTGCCTACATGCACATCTGCAGGCCAGAAGAGGGCATCAGATCACATTATAGATGCCTATGAGCCACCATGTGGGTACTGGGAATTGAACTCAGGACCTCTGGAAGAGCAACCAGTGCCCTTAACCTCTGAGCCATCTCTCTCCAGCCCTATAAATATTCTTTTAGATAAAATAAGCATAATAAAATTTGCTTCTGAAACCAATGAAGAACATTACCTCTGGCTATTACATACAAATTTTAGTTGGGAGTGTTTTATAGTCCAGGGAGAAAATAATTTATGAAATTTCTTTTATAATGTATTTCCTTAAAATAAACATCAATCTAGAACAAGGGAGATTTAAAAGATAATTCAGATAACCAGTAAGAGGAGACTGTTTAATGATACAACTGGGGTTACCAAAGAACTGTTAGCCTTGTAGTCTCAGAACATTAAAAAAGGAAAAAAGGTCATTTTGATGCTCCTCTTCAAATACAATACCACCAAAAGCTATGATGCCAAGAAAAATGAGCTGATTGTGACTTATAATTTAAAAATAATTTGTGTTTAATAGTCAGTACTAAGGTCTATTTGGTTTAGTTGGTCAACTGAGAATGCACGTAGACTTTTAGCTGCCGATTTTTTGGTTTGGTTTTGTCCTCCCCTAAGAACTGTCTAAAATAAAACAACCTGCTGCTGCTCCTTCCTTGCCATGCCACGCCTATCTCTAGTCTCTGCAGATCTGTGGTACTCTGTGCAGAGCCTCATTGCCTTCAGAGAGCAGGGGGCAGCATCAGTCACGCCAACAGTGGTTTTCACTGTTTCTTTGTACATCCCTGGAAGGGAAATTATGTAAACACTTTAAGATCATAAAGCCTCTTTTTAAGAAACACTGATTCGTGGAAGTTAATTGCTACAAAAAGCAACTATTCATGCTATTCATGATTCATGTTCTACTAAACTAGGTTTATTATATGTGTATAAATGTTTATGTACATATATAGATATACATGCATTCTTTCAAGATGCTTTATCCTTTTTTTTGTTTGTTTTGTTTTTGGCTGGTTGGCTTTTGGTTTTGGTTTTGGTTTGTTTTGTTTTTTAAATAGGGTTTCTCCATGTAACAGAGCCCTGGATGTCCTAGACTCGATTCGTAGACCAGGCTGGCCTTGAACTCAGAGATCTGCCTGTCTCTGCCTCCCCGAGTGCTGGGAATACAGATGTGCCCATCATCCCTGGCTTGCTTTATGAACTTAAAGAAGACTTAACTAGTATATGTCTGTGTTTCTGTAACTCTCCTCACTGTTGGTAAATAAATTTAAAAATCAAGTAGACTTTAGTTGTTTTTTTTTTAAAAGAGAATCAAAAGGTTATCAGTTATGTTCTAATTAAAGCATTTCACTAACTTGCTTCTGAAATGATCTCATTAGAATAAACTACTGTCTTCCTTAAACTGTCCTGGCACTATCCTTTCCTATGTTAAATCCTGTTTGACTGCCCTTTATCAGACTCAAAACAAACTGTGTATTTATTAGTGGGAATGCTGCCAGATTTACAACCCACAGAACCCCACTGCCTTGTCTAACTTTATTCTTCGGAACCATGCATCCATGGCAAAGCTCTAACTGCAAAATACAGGCTCATACAAGCATCACTTTGTTCACAAAACGGCTCACTAAGCATCAAGTCTCACAAAAGAGCTGTCAAAGGCAAAATCATATTAGAGGTTAAAGTGAAAGAAAATAATAGGACACTTGATTAGCATGCTTAAGTGTCATGGTTCAAAAGCCAGAGACGTCTCCCAGGGGAAGAATATGATCCAGTTTAGTGGTTGGAGTTTTGGTTGGTTTAATTTGGGTTTGTTTGGGGATGGGGAAGAGTATTAGTTTGATTGACTGACTGACTGAGACAGGGTTTCTCTGTGTAGTCCTGGTACTCACTCTATAGACCAGGCTGGCCTCTGCCTCCTAAGTGCTGAGATTAAAGAAGTGCACCATCACAACACGGCTTTGTTTGGATTTTTTAAATTAGATTTTAAAAAGCACTCTGATAAACAGAGTTATAATTGTCTTCTCTTTTTTTGTTTATTTGTTGTTGTTGATGTTTCGAGACAGGGTCTCTCTGTGTAGCCTTGGCTGTCCTGGACTCACTTTGTAGACCAGGCTGGCCTTGAACTCACAGTGATTCACCTGCCTCTGCCTCCCGAATATTTGGTGACTTTAAAGAAGACAATTATAGTCTACTTCTTTAAAGTTACCAAATTCCAGGCTGGAGACATGGCTCAGAGGTTAAGAGCACTGCCTGCTCTTCCAAATGTCCTGAGTTCAATTCCCAGCAACCACATGGTGGCTCACAACCATCTATAATGAGATCCAGTGCCCTCTTCTGGTGTGCAGACATACATGCAAGCAAAACACTGTATACGTAATAAATAAATCTTTTAAAAAAATTTAAAGTTACCAAATTCCAAGAGAAGAAAGGCAGAATTTAGAATACAGAAGATACAGTCACGGCTGAGCTGCCTCTCACACTTAGCTCAGTTTCAATTCACCTTATTCTCTTTGAGTGTGTAAAACACTTAGATTAAAATCACTTCCTAATGATTTAATTCTACTTTAAAATACATTTGGCATATGTAAATCTGTTTATCAAGGAGGCATTATTGAAATATGAATCTTTAGCACATTAGAGATACAAGGCATTATACAAAGCCCTAGACTCAATTCTGTGTACTGAAAAAATTAAAGACATGAAACAGATGTTTAAAGAGCTGTCAAATTTTATCTACAGAGTCCTCATAGAACTACTGAGTCTACATGCAGCACCAATACTCCCGTCATGCTCTTGCTCTGTACCCTGTTCAGCTGGTATCAAAGCAGCAACAATGAAAACTTTCCCAACCTCATTATGGATCTAGCCCATTTTAGATCAACATCATTGTTTCAAACATTTAAATAAAGTGAGAAAGGGACGATAAGTAGTGATCTCAGATACCCAAGAGAGCTGGCCCATCTTCCACAAACTATTAAGTAAGCTCTAGCTAACAAACTAAAATTTAAGGATTAAAAAAAAAAAATTCATGTACTAGCCAGCCATGGGATGATACACCCACTCAGGTGGCTAAGGCACAAATTCAAAACCTGTATAAATGAGATACTATATTTTTTAAAAGTAGAGGAAGAGGATTGAGGAATAAAACACACTTGAAATGCAAATCTGGAAAATACAACTAGAATGTGACATATTCTGGCAAATTTTAATATGAAAATGAAATTTAAGAAAAAACACAGACTAAAACAGTAAGCATAAAAAGAAAAATGTATTTCAAGTAAGGCAGTTAGGTGGATTTGCACTGCATTTTGAACTGGCTACACTACAAATACAGCATTCAGTTTAGGACAGCCCAGGACAGTGAAGATATTTGGATAAAGACACAAGGGCTTCACTTGCTATGCAATACGTGTGAACAATGTTCTCAGAGCAGCAGTGCAGGAAGGCGGCAAGGACTGCACCACCAGTGGAGCTTACACTGTGAAAGAGGCTTCCCTTCTGCCTTTCTCCCCTCTACAAAAACCATAGAAGGATTGGCAGGTAAAGAGGAAAAAGAAAAAGATAAAACTTAATTTGAAGGTAGGTAAGACACAACTATAGAAAAAGCATGAAATACAGAATAAAAAAAAAAAATAAGTTCACCAGGCTGTGGTAGCACAAGCCTGTACTCCTAGCACTCGGGCGGCAGAGGCAGGTGGGTCTATGAGTTCAGACCAGCCTGCTCTACAGTGTGAGTTCCAGGACAGCCAAGGATGCACAGAGAAACCCTGTCTTGAACAACAAACAAACAAAACAAAGATCACCAATCTTAGGACCGGAGAGATTGCTCAGCAGCTAAGTGCACAACTGTTCTTCCTGAGGACCCAGAATCACTCAATGCCCAGCACCCACATGGCAGCTCACAATATCTGTAGCTCCGGTTTCAGGGGATACGAGTCCCTTTTCTGCTTCTGTGAACATTAGGCACATACATGGTACACAAACATATATACTTGGAAGCAAAACACCTAGTACTCCCGAAATTTTTAAAATTAGAATTAGGCATGGTGGTGCACGCTTTTAATTCCAGCACTGGGGAGGAAGAGGCAGGCGGATCTCTGTGAGTTCAAAGCCAGCCTGGTCTACAAAGAGAGTTCCAGGACAGCCAGGGCTATTAAACAGAGAAACTTTGTCTCGGGGGGGAAATTTTTAGTTAAATAATTTTAAAATTATCACCAATCTTATTTCCTAAATGTAAATCAAATGAGATAATAAAAAAAAGAAAGTGGTGTGGTTTTTTTTTTGGGGGGGGGAGGGTAAGATTCTAAAGGGTCTAACTAAGGTTTTGTTATCAGATAGCAACACAGTAGATAAACTTCCACTCCATAAATTCAAGGCTTATGAGAGAAGGAGTGATTTGTTCCTTAAAATCGGAGGAATTCATACAGGCTTAATTACCACTTAGCAAAAATTTAAAAACAAAACAGTAAGTTGACACAACACACTCATGTAGTCAAGTCTAAAACTTCTTTTGCATTCTCTAGGAAATGAACAAAATATTGAGTATGTGTAATATTAAATGTGCAAAGTTAGCTTTTCTGTATATATGATTCCATTCTTTATTACAATTGTTATATTTAGATCAATTTCTCCAAGTCCCTCATACTCATCACAGTATTGATGTGATAATTGAGTTAAGATAGTTTGATTGCCTAATGCAAAACATCTTCAAGCAAACTCAACTTTTTTGTAATTCATACAGCAGTGATGTCTCATTAAATAAAAAGAAAATACTATTCTTATATATACTCCACTTGAGACCTCACCCTGCAGCCCAGGCTGCCTACTCCTCCTGCCTCTGGCCCATGAGTGCTGACACTACAAATAAGTACTTGTCTATCTAGCTCAATATTAGTTTTAAAAACAAATGACCAGACACGTTGAAAACTATTCCATTCCGGGGTTGAGGGGATGACCTCTTTAGCTTTACAGGTAAGTCATATTTTGACTTCTTAAAGTAAAAAACACAGTATTAGTAAAAACAATATTCTAACCTACCTATTATATATGGGATAAACACCTATTATGTATGAGCTAACTATGCATAACAGAAGTGTTTTTCTTAAGGTACAATGCAAAAGAAATGAAAAGAAAGGGCTAAAGAAAACTCTAACCTGGATTCTGGTTATAAAAAGGACCTCCATTCATCTGATTCTGAAGGCTTGCTTGTGACGTTATGGAAGGAGGGCGTCTGTAGGGCAATGAGCCCCCGATTGTGGGTGGCGTATGGCGAGAGGCAGGCCTATTCATGCTGTAGAACTGAACAGGATGACCTGGAAAGGGGACAGAACACAGATGTATCATTAAAAGAAACTTAGATAATTAAGTACTTTATACACATTTACTCACTTTCTTGTTGGTTGGTTGGGGTTCTTTGTTTTGTTTTTTGAGACAGGGTTTCTCTATGTAGCCTTGGCTGTCCTAGACACACTTTGTAGACCAGGCTGGCCTAGAACTCACAGAGATCCGCTGCCTCTGCCTCCCTGAGTGCCGAGATTAAAGGCGTGCACCATCATGTAAACCCAGCCATTTACTCACTTTCCATTAAGATTATTAAAAATAGCAGTATTTAGCCACCTTAATGTAAAGTAGCAGCTGCTGCCTTGCTGAAACTGCCAAAGCACAAAAGGAGCAAAGTCAGTCAAAATACTAAGTTTGGAAAAGTTACATCTACATAAAAAACTAACACTTTGACTTTCTTAATCATTTGGCTCTGTTTTTAAAGCACCACAACTAATTAAGTATGTACACCTCTCCTACAGACTGAATGTGGCACCCACAGCTAAGTCACCAGGACAGCTGTTCTCAAGCCAGGGGCCATATATCAGATAGCTACATTACATTTCTTTCTTTTTCCCCTCCCCTTTTCTTTTTTGGTTTGTGAAACAGAGTTTCTCTGTGTAGCCCTTGCTTTTCTGAAACTTACTCTGTGGACCAGGCTGATCTCAAATTCACAGAAATCCACCTGCCTCTGCCTCTCCTCCCTGGAGTGCTGGGATTAAAAACATGCACCACCACCACCTGACTACATTACAATTCATAACAGCTGTAAAATTAAAGATATGACATAGCAATGAAAGTAACTGTATGGCTGGGCTCACCACAACATGACCTGTACTAAAGGGCCGTAGCATTAGGAAGGCTCTCCGTGTTGAGGGCAACAGCTGGAAACGTGGAGGCCCTGCTCTCATAAATCAACAGTGCCACTATGGAAAGAGCACATCTTCTCCTTTTCTATCCTATGTACAAAGTCTCGCACCCGATAAAGCACCCTGATACTAGATAGTCTGCCTCCAGAACTATGAGCCAAACAGACTAATAAATCATAAATAATATAGTCTACAGTATTGTTATAGGACACAAATGGATTTTCTCCCCCTTCTCTCCAAAAAAAAAAAATTATTTAAAGCAGCCACTGAACAGTAGAAACCAAATGAAGAATCGTATTTTGGGAAAGAAAAAGAAAAAGAACGAAAGAAAAATGTTTGACACAAAATAATGGTGGTGATAAGCAAAGAACTCTGTTTAAAAGGAAACAAAATATTTCAAGAAAACACTTGATGCTGTAACTTCAAGTCAAGCCCATCTTTATACAATACAAAATGCCTTCCTGAAGCTAGATTATGCCTTAAAATTAGTTTATGAAATATAAGCAAACATTTTTATCATCACCCCAGAGACCTATGTTTATTTTTTTAATATTTATTTATTTATACAGTGTTCTGCCTGAATATGTGCCTACACACCAGACAAGGGCACCAGATCTCATTATAGATGGTTGTGAGCCACCATGTGGTTGCTGGGAATTGAACTCAAGACCTTTGAAAGAACAGACAGTGCTCTTAACCTCTGAGCCATCTTTCCAGGCCCCTATCTATGTTTATTATTCATTTCAAACTATTTCACCTCTTCCGAATCATTAACTGCTAACACCAACTGGAAACATTCTTTCCTAATATAACTAAACCGCTAGCTTTACCTTGCCTTCACATTCCCTTGGTCCTCACTCAGTCAGGCCCTCTTGCAACAGAGCATCAGGACATGAAAGAGCACTAGCCAGCAACAAGGCATGGAAGGGAAAGAGACTCACAGGAAGACAGGGAAAGAGAGGAGATGGTAAACAACATGGAGAAAGACAGAAAAGGCGGAAGAATAGGAAATAAAAACAGAGAAAGAGAGTAAGAGAGAAGAACATTGCATAGGATCTTTTTTTTTTCTTTTCTTTTTTTTGGGGGGCGGGGGGGAACAAGGCTTCTCTGTGTAGCCTTGGTTATCCTGGACTCACTCTCTCACTCTGTTGTAGACCAGGCTGGCCTTGAACTCATAGCGATCCACCTATCTCTACCTCCCGAGTGCTGGGATTAAAGGTGTGCACAATCCTAGCAATTGGGGAGGCAGAAGCAGATGGATCACTGTGAATTCAAGGTCAGCCTGGTCTACAAAGTGAGTCCAGGACAGCCAGGGCTACACAGAGAAGCCCTGTCTCAAAAACCAAAAAAATACAAATAAATAAATAAATAAAATAAAGGCGTGCACCACCATGCCCAGCTATTGCCTAGGGTCTTAAAAAAAAAAATCAGACAATTAACACCATTATGAATTTTATAAAGTTGGATCCACTCTAAACTATCATCTATCTTAAGTCTACCACGCTCAGCCAAGTACCTATTATTATATTATCATTTAATTACTAAATTCTAACTTTAAGTTAAGGTCATTTCTTATTTTGCAGTCTATATTAAATATAGAAATAGCAAGATTTCAATATACTAGCTGGAGTAGTGTAACAGAGTGTGTATCTCAATCAAATGACTGCCCATATTCTCACTTACCCACTACAGAAATGTCTTCAAAAGGACTTTATTAGAGGCTATCTCAACACAACACCATCTGAATCCAATTTGGACAAAAATGTTTTTTAAAACATGTTTTGTTAGTAGCCAGGCCGTGGTGGCACACATTTTTAACCCCACCAATTGGGAGGCAGAGGCAGGCAGATAGATATCTGTGAGTTCGAGGCCAGCCTGGTCTACAAAGTGAGTTCCAGGCCAGCCAAGGCTACACAGAGAAACCCTGTCTTGAAAAAAGGACCCATTTATTAACGAGCATCACATTAACTGTAAAATGTATTCTCATACCCCAGCAAAATGTATGAGGTTGAAATCTTTTTTAAAAGAATGATTACATTCATTTACAAGGAGGGTGCATTTATACCACACAGAGAGAAAGAGAGAGAGAGAGAGAGAGAGAGAGAGAGAGAGAGAGAGAGAGCGCATGAGCGCGCGAGCGAGGGAAGGTTGGAGGACAACTTATAGGAGCTGGTTGTCTCTTTTCACCATATGGGTCCCACGAATCCAAACTCTGGTTGTTTGGCTGGGCAGGGCTTATTAAAAGTGTATTTTCGATTGTTTTAGGCTTGTTTTTATTCATTGCTTAACCTGTAATAGTATAGGTGTGTGCGCCACATAGGCGTTATACACAAGTGCATGTGCGTGTGAATAGTTGAGTATGCAGAGGTCATAGGTCAACCTTTGGTATTGTTCCTCAGGAGCCATCAACCTGATACTTTCACAAAATGTTTTGACTCAGACCTGGCACTCATCCATTAGGCTAGACTGACTAGTCAGCAAGCCCAGGGACTCACCTGCCTTGAGCTCCCCAGCACTGGGATTAGAAACGCGCACCACCAGGCCTAGCTTCTGATGCGGGTGCTGGGGGCGGCACTCACGCTCCCATGCCTGCATAGACAGCACTTTACCAACTACGCTCTCCCCCTTGCCTATAGTACTTCTAATGGCAGGGTTTCAGAACTACACAAGTTGACTCCACACTAAGTTCACAAATCTTTAACAGAATAAATTAAAGAAATATTTACGTTTGTGCTACTTTACTGGACAAATGTATCATAGACTTTATCCCAATTTTCTCAGTAAATTCTTTGTTCACATGTCACTTTCTGAGTAAACATTAATCACTACTTAAAATAAAATACAAAGTAAAAGCCAAACCAACAAATATCATGAAGCTGGAGGTTCAGCAAAGGATGGCCAGCACCTGGGTCTGGCCGCCATGCCAGTACTCACCTGTGGGGGGATTGGAAGAAATAACAGGGGGAGTTGGAGAAGTGAAGCCATCAGCAAGGGTCTGTGCACCCCCAGCAGCAGCGTCTGGGGCAGTAGAGGAGGGGACAGTAGCAGGAACAAGAGGGGTGGGGACAGAGGCAGAAGTAGCAGGAAGGGGAGGAGTGCTGGCAGAGCCAGCAGGGGCTGATGGGAAAGAGGAGTAATAGGCAGCATTAATAAAGCAGTCACATCAGCGTTAGAAGAGGCATTGGAATATTACGCACTTAACAATAGCCCAAAAAGGGAGCATTGAAAAGAGGGTAGCTGAGGTTATTAGGTGAGCAACCAATAATTCAAAATGCTCAGGCTAGTATTGAAAAATGTTAGTTAAAAACAAACCTTCCTGTTTACCTGAAAGTCCTCCTAACCTAGGAAAAAACTGTTCCCTGTATATTGTTATTTTTATAATGAAATGTTCTAAGTATATAAAACTATAGTTCTTTAAAAAGCAAGATATTCTATTAGAATTACAACATAAATCAGAAAACAGGCACATTATCCCACACAATATCTTATCAGTTAAAAAACAGAACAAATATGCACAAATTTTTCATGCTTTTTGTAAAGATGTTATTTAATTGTATTATTATAATTAAATATGTTCTTTTGGTTTTGGAAACAGAAGTCTCACTACATAGCCCACTGGCTCCTAGATCAGTCTTCTCCGGCCATATTTATGTGGGGATTACAGGCATACGTCACAACCTACTTCATAAGTCTATCTTGCTGCATTTGTTTTATTTTGGTTTGGTTTGGTTTTTGGAGACAGGGTTACTCTGTGGAGCCTGACTGCCTTGGAACTTACTCTGTAGCCCAGGATGGCCTCAGACTCAGATATCTATCTGACTTTGCCTCCTACGTGTTGGATTAAATTGGTGCACCAACACCGGCTCATCTTGACTTTTTAAATTAAGATATTTATTTACACATGTGTAAGACTGAAAGAGCTTGTGTGCATGCAGTGTGCCTGTGCACATGCAGATGTCCAGGGACCGGAAGAGGATGCTGGACCATCTGGAGCTGGAGATACAGGCAGTTAGCTGTGAGCCACCCAGCCGGAACCAACCCCAAGTCTGCTACGAGAGCAGTAAGAGCTTCCCTCCATGGGCTGTCTGTCTTTCCCTCCATGGGCTGTCTGTCTTTCCCTCCATGGGCTGTCTGTCTTTCCCTCCATGGGCTGTCTGTCTTTCCCGCCATGGGCTGTCTGTCTTTCCCTCCATGGGCTGTCTGTCTTTCCCTCCATGGGCTGTCTGTCTGTCTTTCCCTCCATGGGCTGTCTGTCTGTCTTTCCCTCCATGGGCTGTCTGTCTGTCTTTCCCTCCATGGGCTGTCTGTCTTTCCCACCACTATTGTGATATATGTTCATGCTCTTAAAAGTAAATTCAAACTCTGCGTCTTCAAATCAAACAACCGTGTTTCTGTTTCAGGGATGGGGAAGATTTTTTTCAGAAACTACTGATTATGTTGCACCTCTAACTCTACATTTTCCACCCTTTGTTACCAACATGAATCTCAAACCATGTTTTCATCATTCCCAAGAAAATGCAGTTATAACACTACCTGAAACTAAAGAAGTAACTCATACAATAACCAATATGAAACCTCAAAGCACCAACTGAACTAGCACCAAAGACATAAAACAAAGTAACAGACAAGGAGAAAGACAGCAAAACCATTAATATTAGCTGGTTATGTCCAGACATCCCAATACGTACGGAGCGCTAAGGAAGTCTTCTTTTAAATCTTTAGTAGGAAGAAAACCAACCTACAGGAGACTCAAGGTTCAGTAGCCAGCGACAGGCAAGCAGACACAGACACACGCGAAAGCTCACTCACTATATGTCAATAACAAATTGAATTCAAATTAATCAAATAAGACCAAACATTTGAGCAGTAGAGCTTTACCTGGGAAGACGCTGGGCGGCGACGGCGTGGGAACAGCAATAGGAACCCCCACACTCCCGCTGCCGCTGTTCTCCCGGCTGCTGCTCCGACTGCTTGGGTGGCTCCCTCCACTGCTCCCGCTGCTGCTGAAGAAGGAAGAGCCAGCGCAGCGTGAGCATGGAAAGCAGACCACCAGGGCTCCCAAGCAGTTCTGGAATGGACAAAGCTACAGAAAATGTAACTCAAAAGGCTTCCATTTCAAATATGAATTTCTTAATAAATGAGGAGAAACTCTGAGTTCAGTAAGCTTGTTTTGATACCTATTTATAAGGTCTAGCTTATAAAAAATGTTTAAGGAAAGTCTCTATGAATGTTAAGGGCAAATTGCTGGTGCTTAATACAACAAAATGATAAATATTACCTTTTATATCCTAGTTTAATACCTATCTAAAGAAGCTTATAGTAAATTTTACTGAACTATTTTATTTCAGTTTGTAATGGCACGGTGATAGACTAACATTTTATTATGAGTATTTTTTCATCTGTAAATTTTCATCAAAAAAATAATTTGCAATTTCCATTCCTGGTTAAAAATGTGTTTTAGATTACTGTAAGTTTTATCTTTGTTGAAAAGTTTATATACTCTGAGATGTCCTTTTCGCCTTCCTGCCTGCTCAAAGTTGCATCAGAACATGAGAGAGAGGGAGAATCAGATGAGGTTTGGGAGAGCAGAGTGAGAAAAAGAACTTAGTGTTGGGAAAATGAGAGAGATTGAGCTGGAGCTATCTGACAGACTGCGGTGCTGCGACCGCCGCTGTGCGCTGAGGTAGAGAGAGTACCTGTAGGTTCGATTTCTTTGACTCACAGAAGCCGTCCTCACAGGGCCCTGCTGCGAGGGAGCCATGTTACGGGTTGGGCTAGGTACGTAATCATTTGGTACCACTGGAGGGCGCACTGGCTCCAGTGTGCGGTAGGGGGAATGCCGCCTACAAAAAGAAGAGCGTATGTATTGTGTGATTAACGTTTCGGCACGATCAAGTCAGAGTTGCCAGTGAAATACAATTTGTAAGCAGATATTGGTTTAACCCGCTATCGATTTGTCTTTCCTTAAGTACAACTCTTCCACCATTAGAGAGAGTTCTGGTGAATATGTAGTGTAAGTTTCAGTCTCCAACCTCAAGTCCCTATGCTAATGTAAGTTTGTTCATTTATTTGCAGAAAACACAAAGGTTTTCCACTGTTTAAGCCAATGTTTTCCTAGACTCTACTCTTTTCTTAGAAAATTTTGAATTATTTTAAGATTATGTCAAAATCTCCCAAATGCACTGAATGAATGCACTAATTATCTTCTTCTCCTCTCTCTCCCTAACCAAAGATATTTAAAGATACAGATGACAAATCTAGATTTTTGGAGTCACAAACTCCACGTGATGATCATTACCAGCCATAACTCATTCCCCTTTTAACACTAAACACATAGAAATGAAAGATATATTGGCACTTTAAAATGCACTATTTAATTTCGTTTTTCATTTTTCCAACCTTTCTCCTTCAACGTCACCTCAGTCTCTTTCCTGTTCCCTCCTCAGAGTTCAACACTGATAAAACATTTTGAAAGACTACCAAAGTCTTCCTATCTTAGTTACTTTCAACTATAAAACCCAAACCAGGCAACGTTATAAACAAATCATTTCCCTTTTCCCAAATTTTCCTTTCAAAGAAGAAAACGGAAAAAAAAAAAAACATCAGAAAGGAAAATAACAAGATGTGAGCTGCTCCTGGAGCGCTGGTTGACGATCACTCAGTTCTCGTTTTTAAGTGACTAAACCCCTCAAGACTAATGACATCTTGCAGATGAGGCTAGGTCTTTAAAGAATCTGGCATGCCAAGGCACGGAAGTCAAAAGGCCTTCTCTCTTATAAGAGGACACCTCTCAACCAGCCCGGCATCTCTCAGTGACTCACTCCCACAGGTTCCCAGAGTGGCTTTAAGCACTGCTTTCCTGGCCACTCAAGTTAGAGCTCACTGACTTTGAATGAGATTACTCTTCTGTTCTTTTCTTTCTTTCTTTCTTTTTCTTTTCTTTCTCCCCCGCCCCCAACTCCCTTTCTCTTTGTTTTTTCCCAAGACAGGGTTTCTCTGTGTAGCCCTGGCTGTCCTGGAACTCACTCTATAGACCAGGCTGGCCTCGAACTCAAGACATCTGTCTGCCTCTACCTCACAAATGCTGGGACTGTAAGCGTGCACCACCACGCCCCCAGCAAATAAGATCAAAGGCACCACTGATCCTACTTCCTTCAAGTATTGTTCAATAAACAAGATAATTAACAACTCAAAATAAATAAAGGCCACTATATGTGCTACTGTGTCAAAAGGAAAGGGAGAAATGTCAGAACTTTGAATTGAAAATATTTTTTAAGAATCCAAACATCTCTTAAATAGAATGCATATATATGTTCATGTTACAAATAAGTTAAATTATTTTAGTTTAATTAATTTAAATTAAATATGAATTATAATATGTATATCATATCTATGATATATATCAGATAATTAATTTCTAAACTCTACTTTTTGACAATGCTTTCTGCACACAGAATGTTCCATTCAAACTTCACTGAGAGCTACCCAGAAAAACAATGATATAAACAAGGTTTAAAAAGTAAAATAAGGGCCAGGCATGGTGGCGCATGCCTTTAATCCCAGCACTCAGAAGGTAGAGGCAGGCAGATTGCTGTGAGTTCGAGGCCAGCCTGGTCTACAAAGCGAGCCTAGGACAGTCTAGGCTACACAGAGAAACCCTGTCTCAAAAAACAAAACAAAACAAAAAAGTAAAATAAGGGGCTGGAGAGATAGCCCAGTGGTTAAGAGCACTATCTGCTCTTCCAAAGGACTCAGGTTCAATTCCCAGCACCCACATGGCAGCTCACAACTGTCTGTAATTCCAGTTCCAAAGGATCTGACACCCCATACCAATGCACATTAAATAGTTTTTTTTTTTTAAGTAAAATACAGCGAACAAGAGGAAGAGGAGTAATTGGTAACTAGACAAAGACTAAAGAAAACAGCCCATGACATCAACTGGACAAAGGAAGCTTAGCTAGCCACTCGGTCTCCAAAGAGCAGCTACACCCTCCTGCTGGTACCCAAGAAAATGCATCACTGGTATGTACGTTCAAAATATGAGTACATTAGAAATTCTTATTTCACCAGAGACTTAACAACAGTCTTACTCAAACCTTAACAAATTCCATTAGGTGGTACACACGAGGGAAATGTAAATATTCCACAGAGGAAAGAAAAAGCAAATGCTCTCTCTGCTGCATCACACTCTGCGGTCATTTGCACACTGCCTTGAAGTTTAACTCTTATTGGACACATTAGATTCTTCTCTATTCTAAGAACAAAAAGATCATATCAGATAAATCCTAAACTGAATTACAGGCACAAATTTATAATCTCAGCATTCCAAAATATGAGGAAGAAGGATCAAAAGTTCAAGGCCAATATGAACTATATTCTATAGCGATGCTTTAGCATAAAAAAACAAACTCATTAAAATTAAAACCATCCTGTTCCTGGTTACATTTTTATGTTTTGTTTTCCACTGACTAAACTTTTAATTTCTTTCCAATATTATCCTCCTTTATATTTCAGATCAACTTTGTCCCACACAAATCCAAATTGCTTGAAAGAGTTTTGATGAGGTAGGAACTATTTTTGTTTGGGTTTTCTTGTTTCTTTTTCTTTTCTTTTTTTAAAATATCACAGACAATGAGTGTGAAACCATCTTCTCTTATATGTTTCTAAAAATCCAATTTGTAGTAAAGTGACCCTCGAAAGTTGATGGAGGACAAATACAACTCCCTTTACAGATGAAAAAACTAAATCGTTGACGAACTGACTACAGGACCACAGACCACACAGTAGATCCAAACCACAATTTCAGCCCGCCCGCTTCTGGACTCTGGATTACAGCGCCTGATCACAAACTTCAATAATGAAAATGCTAGGGTACTATACAAAAAAAAAAGGTCACATGCTGGGAGCGGTGGCACACACCTATAATCCCAGCACTCAGGGAGGCAGAGGCAGGCAGATCTCTGTGAATTCAAGGCTAACCTGGTCTACACAGTGAGTACAGGACAGCCAAGGCTACACAGAGACACCCTGTCTTGAAAAACAAAAAACAAACAAAAACCTAAACAAAAATGAGAGAGAGAAGAAAAAGATCACATACTCTTGGGCACAAATCAAAACTCAAAAATACAGTAAGTTACACAGAATGTTATAATCCACACAGCCTCTTGACAAAAATTTAAAAAAAAAACATCCTAATAAATTCAACTGTAATATGAAAGGATCATTAAAATTTTCTAAGAAAAAGTTAGGCTTCACTTTATAATTAACCATGAATTTAGGCTAAGATTTTATCTCAATTAAAAATTCACTACAAAATTAATATCTAAACAACCACTTCTAAAATACAAAGATAAACTTACCAGAAAAAAAGTTACACATACAAAAAGGTAACATTACGAAGAAAATATTCTCTTTACTCATTTACATAGAGGTGGTGGAGTTTTTTGGGTTTTTTAAACACACATGTTTTTCTATTACAATATACTCACCCCAGTGTCCCCTTCCCTGACACAGGAGGACTTGGGGGCTTCTGAGTTGGGGGTGTTGTACGTGGCAGCCCGCCCAGCTTCATGTTCTGGGTGCTCACCTAAAATAACGTTGAGAAAAAATAACTTACTTTCTACGCAGCTAACTTTAGTGGCATTTGGAAAATAAGGAGGGGGAGGTTTAAATAAGAAAAAATTAGAGGCCATGCAATTTGTATGCAATTCCTACTCTACTTTTCTGTAGTTGTACTCAAAGGACTCTTCCTAACAGTATTTTTCAAATTATTTTAAACTTGTATGTGAAGAATTTATTTGCCATTAGGCCATCACACCAACAGATCACTGGTTAGACTATTTGATATTACATTCCGCTAAAATCAAATAGTATAATTATAAAAGCTTTAGTTGATAACAAAAATCAACTCAATTAGAAACAAGTTCTTTAATGAATTATTTGTTTGGGGGATTGTTTGCTTTAGATAACAAATATATCATAAACAAAATACATTTCCCAAAGAGATATGCAACTATTTATATGCTCAGTTATAACTGGAGAATATAAAATACAAATAATTTCTATGCTATACAAAGACAAATTCAGCTCTTTTAATTTGTGAATCACTCTCACAAATCAGATTTAGCGTTCTCCTTGTGAGGAAATCACCTATCTGAACGATGCTAGTTCAAGGGATTTTCCTAAGCCTGAGGTAACCCATCGCTGAGAACACAAAAGCCACTGTCACCGTGTGACTGCTAGTGGGAAGTAAGCCCACGTAGGCCCAAACGGAAAGCACAAGGAATGAGACAGTGTGACACAGTGCTAAGTCAGAGACAGACCATGACTGCATTCATAAATCTATTCCCAAATGAAATTTCAGATACAGAGAGGTTGGGCAATCTAAGAATAATGACGTCATCAAAGGAGAACGCCAACACTTGTAGAGAACCCCTAGAGATCCAGCTAGAAGGAGTCAGTAAGGAGTACAGCGGAATGCAACGTCACACGTTTGAGACTACCGACAGGCTACACTACTGTTCCCAAAGCAGACTCATCCACACGCTGTTTTAAGCCCTATTATCTTGGATTGCTAGCTTCACAACATTCTTAAAGAAAGGATCTCAAATTTCTCACAATACTGTCTTCAGAGTTAAAACTTTATACTTACGACATGAAAGGGTAAGATATTATACCACTTAAGTTGGAACAGATTTAAAATTATATATATGTATACTTGATACAAATGCTCGCTATAAAGCCTTAGCTAGCCTGACACTCACTATACAGATCAGGTTGGCCTTGAACTCAGAGATCAGCCTGTCCCTGTCTTCCAGGTATTGGGATTAAAGGAATACACCACCATTCCTGGCCAATTTTTAAATATAAATTTTATTAAAACAACTCTTAATTATGTCACAGAATACTGAGGCTGTCAAAATTAACTCTAACTTGGGTGAATTTTTTAAGTCCTAAAATAATGATTATTATTTATCCAAATATGCAAGAAAAATATATCAAGTAATAAACTCTTCAAATGAATAGCCCAGTGAACAAGTTGTGTGTGATGTTAAAACAATCTTTAATGACAAATGGTTACCTTTAAAATGTTAATATTTGTAAAGTAAAGCATTTGTCTATAATCCTTTTGCTGTTATTCTTAAACAGTAAATATAAATTATCAAATAAGAAATAAATTATCCTTACTATCTCCCTCTTTAATAAGCAGAGGGTATGAGAATTTTATCTTTAAAACGTCAGAAGATACTTTCAAAAAACGAATTCACATTTGAAAAAAATTTGTAAGTAATCTGACAAAAAAACAAAACTTTTAAAAACTGCATATCTTGATTTAATGATACAGCAAGATTCGAGTAGTAACCAAAGTCCTTTAAGCTCAACCTTAACACCAAACCCAAAGTTACTGTAAGTGATGAGGGAGGAGTGAGTGATCCACACACTAAACTACAATTCAGTTTGCTAGAAACAAGAAGGAAAAGGAGCAAGAATAGGAAAAAAATAAAAGATAAATTTTATTCTATACATGGGATAGCTAAGATACTTGAAAATAATTTTCCAACTATAATTTGTTTTAGATTTCAGTATATATGGTGCATTTATTTATTTATTTATTTGGTGCTTTTATTTAAATTGCAGTACCTTCTAAAATTCTTAGTATCTACATGCAAAAAAAAACTGAAAAAAGTTGTCTATAAAAGGAATATATATAGACACACACCACACACACGTGTGTGTGTCATATTTAAAAGGAAGAACAATCTCTACAAATTATTTTAAATTTTTTTAAAAGTAGTAATAGTAGTAATGTGGAAAAACATTAGGGGAAAGTGGTGTGTGACTTTTTCTAGAAAGATGTAAACAAATGTCTATTCATCCAAGATACAGCATATGGTAACAACAGACTGGACAGGGGTTCATGCAACTCTGACTTGATGAACTGATGAATTTAACTAGAGGCACTGACAGAAGCATGCGCGAGGGATTGCTTACAGCAACATGAACAGCGCACAGACAACTACAGCACACACCAAGTCTCCTCCAGACACTGTGATCATTTGCATATCCTTAGGGGAGTCAAGGACCTGCTGAGCCACCTCATGAGCTGTCTTTTTAGCTCTCCTTGACATTCCAAGCGAGATGTTAGTAAACTAAATCTGGTGAGGGTTTCATAAGCATAGTCATAACTGCTGAGTGAAGGTGGTAACAGCTACATCCAGAGTTCTACACAGTTTTACAGAAAAAATACATGCTGAGTGGAAATAAAATGGGCGGGGTGAGGGAGAGAGGATTACAGACACATGTCTGTAATTTCAGCACTTGGAGGTTGAGGCAGAAGGATCACTAGTTCGAGGCCAGCCTCTACTCCACAGTGAGTTCAAAACCAGCTTGGACTACATGAGATCCTAAAAAGAAAGAATCTGGGGCTGGGATATGGAATCAGAAGTAAAAATTCATACTTAATATGCTCAAAGCCCTGGGTTTGATAATCTATGCTTTTTAAATATATTTAAATACAGAGAGAAAAAAGAAGGACCATGTATTATTTACATCTATGCAGATTAGAGGAAGGGGGGGAAGAAGTCCATAGTTTCCTGCCAACATTATCCTTGGCTATAGCGCCAGCTAGCATAACTACCAGAGTAGTGCAATCCTTTGGGATTCCAGTGTGCAACTTTTTGGATCAAAGAGCAAAAAACATTGAGGCATCTTATCCAAGCATAAATCTTGTGAGATCTTTCTAGGAAGCTCTCGGGGACCTATCTCTTCCATTAAAACAGATTTTCAAGGTCAAGAAAGAACCATGTGAGAATGGCTTAGGAAGACAAAGGGATATGTCTATTTCTGTCTTTCTTCAGTTAGTTTTTCTGGGCACTGTTAACCACTTTGTAGGTTAACAGAGCAAGAACCAAAATTTGAATACTGCCTGCTATTTTTAAGCTAGTTCACTGTAGTTGACCATTTCAAAGAGGAGGCACCTTTCCACGATTCACATACCTAGGTTACCAGCAGGGTAAGGGCTTAGAGCCTATGCTCCATTGTGACTTTATTTTCCTTCTGTCAGATCCGCCTGCCACGACCAGACAAAAATGTTGTGGCCATGGTACATACTAGGTAATAGAGTCACCTTATCTCCTGATTATCACTGGCTACACTGAAGACATGGCAAACTGCAGAGTAACAGCAAATACATATTTGAAAAGAAATCACAAAATATGGTTAAGGAAAAAAGAAAAAGAAATGCTGCCTGGCAGTGGTGGTGCACACCTTTCGTCCCAGCACACAGGAGGCAGAGGCAGACACAGCTATTGAGTTTGAGCCTGGTCTACAGAGCTAGGGCAGCAAGAACTACACAGAGAAACCCTGTCTCAAAAAACCAAAAAGAAAAAGAAAAAAGTCCTCCGTGCTAATGTGATGAAGATCACTGAATGACTTGACCCTTTACAGCAGCACTTGCTCTGCTCAGCTGGGTAGGGTTTCCTATTGGGTTGGCTGACTGGTTTCTAGTGTTGTAGACAGAACCAGGGTCCTCCTATACATGCGGAATAACTGTCCTAGCACTGTGAAATACCTTCCAGTCCCTGTCTCTAATTCTTAATTTGTATTTTTTAACCATTATCATGAAGATGCTGTGCAAACAAATGATATTCACCTTTTAAAAGACAAAGTGAGATTATGATGAAATATATTTTATACAACATTTTTAAAAGACTAATTCTTTTGCAAAATGTACTGCAACTTTAAAAAAAAGCATATCATATGGTATTTTTTGCTTCTCAATGTTTTGTATTAGAAGTCAAAAGATAGTGACATACTGTTAACAAACCATATATTAAGCACACCATTTATAGAATAAAAAGCTATTACACAGGGGGAGGGTTAACAAAGCATATTAGTTGGCCCTCCAATCAATAACAAAATTTTCACATTTATTTTTTTAAAAATCTAGCTAATTTTATCTCATAACACTTTACAACAGGGCAACTTATATTTCAGTTTCATAAAAGCACTCACTCATTCAGCAAATACTTACTATCACTTAATGTGTGTTTGGTACTGTTCTAGGCACAAAAAACAGGGCAATGACCAACATAGACAAGAATATCTACCCTCCTGGAACACGAAGACACACAACAAAGTTGCCAGACCAAAATAAATAAACAGGACTAATTGGTTGGTTTTAAAGGGCCAAATGTAAAGTATCTCTCTACTCCCCATATGTAATATTCTACGTAAGAACACAGAATGGCAATCCAGCCCTGGAATCTCTTACCTTAAATCTAAGCAACCACTTAATGCATAAATGGAGCAAATCAAAGAGGTAAGGAAGAAAAGCATTGAAAGGTTAGTTGGAACTTCAGATGTGAAGACAAAAGAAAGAAAACAAAGAAAAACAAGTTAAGCAATCGGCATTAACAAAATAATGTTTCAGTAGATCACAGAAAGAGTGGTTAAAGCAGAATGTGCCATGAGCAGGAGTCTCCTTGATGAGATAAATACACAGTTTTATTCGAAACTTTAATTCCTTTAAAGAGTTCTTCAAATTAGCAAACACTAAAGTACAAACAACAGAGTCTATAATCCTAAAAGAAAAGTCCTTTTTTAAGGATTGAAAAGAATTACACAAAGGAACCACCTTCTTATTATAGAACAAGCAAGACCAAATGTAATACTTTGTAGTCCATGTACCCTTTGGCATCAGATTCCAGCAGCAGCCTGGAACATTCTACTAGCAACTGTTAAATCTTCAACAAACTCCCCAAGTTAAAAAATTAGTTTAATTAATCATTTGGTTACATATCCTTTTAATATCCTTTAGTCATTAAAATATATATAAGAATCAACTATAAAATTAAATATCAAATTTCCAGTTAATAATATTTATTCAACACTCTGAATAAGCTGGGTGTGGCGGTCACACCTTTAATCCCAGCATCCTAGAGGCAGAGGCAGGCTGATGTCTGCGAGTTCAAGCCCAGCCTAGCCAACAGAGTTCCAGAACAGCCAGGGCTACAACACTGAGACTCTATCTAAAACAAAACAAAACCAAACAAACAAACAAACAAACAAAACAACAACAAAAAACCTCTGAAATAAAAGTTGTTTTATAAATAAGTTTATAAAACATTAAATTTCAATTTACTGATTTCTGGCCAAAATGGTGGTATATGTTTTATTTATATAGGTTTATATTAGAAAAATATCCTATGCCTGACCTATACAGCTTCAAGATAGGCATATGTGTGTGTTTATTTGAAGTATTTTTCCAATCACTACTGAAATATAAACTGTAAATAATGTTCTTAGAAGAGACCCTAGGGGCTAGAGAGATGGCTCAGAGGTCAAGAGCACTGACTGCTCTTCCAGAGGTCCTGAGTTCAATTCCCAGCAACCACATGGTAGCTCACAAGCATCTATAATATGATCTGATGCCCTCTTCTGGCCTGCAGGTATACATGCAGCCAGAGCACTGTATACATAATAATAAATAAATAAATCTGAAGAAGAAGAAGAAGAAGAGGAGGAGGAGGAGGAGAAGGAGGAAGAGGAGGAAGAGGAAGAAGAGGAAGAAGAGGAAGAGGAGACTCTAAATGGTTTTTAAGTGCAAAGGCCAGCTTTCAGAAAGTACACTTTTCCCCAGCTCTAGCTGGTAGGTGTTCTGAAGTGCTTGCACTGGAGCGCAGTGCTCTGTGTGCAAAGCTCTGCTCTTCTACTGGTAATTTATATACATACTAGATACTCAAATGCATTTTTAAAAGATGGCCAAGATATAAAATGTTATTATTTATTTATTTATTTATTTGGTGTTTTAAGACAGGGTTTCTCTGTGCAGCCCTGGCTGTCCTGGAATCCATTATAGATCAGGTTGGCCTGGAATTCACATCAATCCTCCTGCCTCTGCTTCCCTGAGTGCTGGGATTACAAGCATGTGCCACCACGGCCAGCTTAAATGTTATAAACTTAAAAGCCCTAGAAACAAATAGTAATCTGTAACCTTTATCTACACTACCCTTATCTAAAATGTTGAGATAAAATTATTCTAGAAAAAAAATCAAGTTCATATTCAGTAACATATGCTGTTCTGAAAACTAATGCCAAAAGTCTACTGATAAATTTTTGAGTTAAGAAAAACATTTTAATAATATACTGGATGATTTTTCTGTCATTACTAAATCATTAAAAGATTAGAACAACTATACTATGTAAGTTATCAGCAAAAACAAGCAAATTCCATTGAAAGATGACTGCTTTCGAAGATAACACTAAAGAAAGTCTTAAGAAGGATACAATTGTAGCAAGCAATCTTCACACAACCACAGCTGTGCCAAGATCGGGTTCTTCAGGAAACTGGACAAGCCTTCATTTTCTAGGCTTCCCTATAGCCTTTTGAAAGCCTGACAAAACTACACCTACCTTTACTCCATGTCCAATGTCATCTAAAATTGTGTAGTCAATAGGTTTTCGAATATAACGAACTGGTCGCTCAAGGTTGGCTGGAGCAATAATCTTATGGGTTCTTGAAGTGTTTTTATTGGTAGTCAAAATACCAATTTCTCTTCTTGCAACCTTCTCTTTATGAATATCAACTGTCTGGAAGATATAAAGAAGACAACACAAACATGGATAGCTCTGGTATGCAAATAAACTGGAGATTCAACACTGCCTCATATTCTTTTAATTAACCATTTTCTCTCTAGACTACGTCTTTGTTCATTTTTAAGCTAATGCAAGGGTCCCCAAAGCATGCCCCCAAATCTAATCTTGCCCATTACCTGATTTTTATAGCCCACAAGTTAAAAGCAGAACATAAAATATGCATGTGTGTATGTTTGCATGTATGTGTGCACACATATAGGTGGTAGTGTATGTGTTCACTAGGAGGGAGTGCACATGTGATGTGCACACTTGTTCATGTGGAAGCCAGAGGTCAATCTTGCATGTTATTTTTCATAAACTGTCCATCTTGTATTTTTCAAACAGAGTCTCCCACTAGAACAAAGGCCTTGCTCATTTGTCAAGGCTGGCTGGACACCAGTCCCAAGCATCTGTTGGTCCCCACCTCCCAGCATGGGGATTACATATGCACACCAGACCCATCCTTTTACATGGGCTTCAGGGACAGAACTCAAGTCCATATGGTTGTGCAACCAAGTCATTTCGCCAACCCATAGTGATCGTTTTCAACAGTTTAAAAAAATAAAAATAAGAGTAGTATCATGTCATGTGAAAATTGTATCAAATTCAAATTTGGGTTCCTATAATTTTATTGAAATATACTGTTCACTTGCTTACTTATCTATGGCTACTTTTAATAACTAGTCACAACAGAGAACTTACAGGTTGTGAAATTTAAAATAATTAGCTCTTTAAAGAAGGTTGCTGGCTACTGGGTTTTTAAAACCATGCTAAGGATTTTCTTTCCATTAAGAGCCACCCTAGTAAGGGCTGAAGAGATGGCTCAGCAATTAAGAACATTGTCTGCTCTTCCAGAAGTCCTGAGTTCAAGTCTCAGACCCACATGGTGGCTCACAACCACCTCTTCTGTAATATAATCTGATGCTCTCTTCTGGCATGCAGATGTACATGCAGATAAAGTACTCATTAATGACAGACAGAAGAAAGCAGCAGAAGCCAGGCATGGTGGCACATGCCTTTAATTCCAGCACTCAGAAGCCTGAGGTAGGCAGCAGATCTGAGTTTTAGGGCAGCCTGCCTGGTCCACATAGCGAGTTCCAGGACAGCCAGGGCTATATGAAGGAACCCTGTCTCAAAAAAAAAAAAAACAAGAAAAAGAGGGCGGGGGGGGGGGGGGACGGGGACGAAGCAGAGTACTCTTGTTATATGTTTAAATAACCTATTATAACCTCTATTATTGTTTATCCATTTTCTTTTTAAAGAAGGAACAAAGCTAATATATAAATATTAAAATGAGGATAAAGGTCTAGGGTCAGGGGTGCAGCATTTTCCTAATATTTACAAGGCCCTGACTCAATTCCCAGTATCCAGCCCACTCCTCGCAAGTCAATTTGACAGAAAAGCTCATCTGCTTCAGCAAGTTGCTTATATCTTACAACACAATGCTGATCACATATCTCATTAGTATTTATCAAGGGATCACACATTTTTAGTACAAATGATAATATATTTTTACTTATAGTCCCCTATTATTTGCTAACAAAAAATAAATTTCTCAGGAAATGTAAACACTAATGTAGCATTTTACATAACAAGTTATGACTTTGTAATCTATAGACAGCAGCTATTTTTAATGTAATACAACAGAAAGATAAGGATGCAAGTACATAAAAAGCACTGTTCTTGAGTCATACTTGTTACTGTGTAGTAATAGGTAGACAAAATCTACACTACTTCCCCACTCTGAAATAAGCAAAACTGTCTAACACTGCCAGACATGTTCTTGAGGGTAAAACTGCCCAGATCAAAAACCAAGGATCTAGAAGAGCTTCTGGTTTTTTTCTTACATTATTTACTCAAGTATCAATTGTGACTGTCTATGATAGCTAGATTTTATGTCTACTTGACACAAGCCTACGTCATCTGAGAAAAACAACCCCCCGTTGAGAAAACAACTCCATAAGACTAGGCTATAGGCAAGACTGTAGGCAATGTTAATTAGTGATTGATGGGGGGAGGGCCCAGCCCACTGTGGGTGGAGCCATCCCTGGGCTGGTGGTCCTGGGTTCTGTAAGAAAGCAGGCTGAGCAAGCCATGAGGAGCAAGCCAGTGAGCAGCACCCCTCCATGGCCTCTGCATCAGCTCCTTTTTCTCCTGCCTTGTTTATCTCTATAGTAAGAAAGGTTAAGCAGGGAGTAGTGGTGCACACCTTTAGTCCCAGCACTTGGGAGATGGAGGCAGAGGCAGAGGAAGGCATCTCTCTAAGAGTTCAAACCCAGCCTCGTCTACAAAGGGAATTCCAGGATAGCCAGGGCTGTTATACAGAGAAACCCTGTCTTGAAAAACCAACCAACCAAATCAACAACAAAAGGCAATACATAGTTAAGAAAATCAAAAAGTATTAAGTTGTATTCTTGCCACCTCAGATTGAACTGCATGAATTCTTGCGGCAAGAATAAAATTTTCATTTTAGAAAAGTAGTGTTTTTATTTGGTACATGAATAAAAATTTGATTGACAAGCACTAAACCTATTTTAGGAATAAAAAGAACACTGGTCCAAAAGATTGTGAGGTCTTCAACAATGATCTACAGGCCTATAATCCCAGCACTTAGGAGGTTGGAGACAAGAGGATCAAGAGTTCGAGACCAGCCTTTACTATTTACTGAGCTCAAAGCCAGCTCTGGGCCCAGCGTAGTGGTGCAGAAGCAGGTGGGTCTACAAAGCAAGTTCCAGGTCAGAAAAACCCTATCCTGAAAAACAAAAACAAACTAAACAGCTCTGGCTCCATAAGACCCTATCTCAAAAAATCAAAACAAAAGCCCTAAAATGCAACAAATACTACCACCACCACCAGCCCCCCAAAAAAACCAGAAAAAATAATATAATAACACCAACCCGTACGTATCACCTAACTTGTAACATGCATCAACTTAAAAGGTTTTTAGGGACTGGAAAGCAGAGCACTGGCTGCTTCCCGGGGGCCTGGGGTTAATTCCCAACACCCACATGGTAGGTCAAAACTGTAACGCCAGTACAGGAGACTGGGTACACTCTTCTGGCCTCTTCCAGAGCCAGGTATGCATGGGGCGTACAGACATACATGCAGACAAAACATCCACACATATAAAACAAAATTTAAATTTAAAATGGTTTAGAGGTTAGTGAAGTCTATGTAAGGTACTTTTAAATATAACCTATTGCTACTATGCTTTCCTGAAATCACATGTCCAGCTTTCAGTAATCACCACATCTGCCCTCTTAATAGGACTCTGAATCTTTGGAAGTGCAGGTTCCATTGCGATGTTTGCAAAGAATTTTAGTATTTAAAAAAAAAAAAAAGTAGCAGCTGGGTGTGGTGGTGCAGTCCTTTAATCCCAGGCAAGAGGCAGGTGGATCTCTTTGAGTTCAAGGCCAGCCTGGTCTACAAAGTGAGTCCAGGACAGCCAAGGCTACACAGAGAAACCCTGTCTCAAACAAAACAAAACAAAACAAAATAAGTAACTTTATCCTAGTATTCTAACATTACCAATTATATGAAAATAAACACAGTCGTTTAGAAAAGGTCTCAGTAACCATTCTTCCCTGTGGCAAGTACCTGCTCAGCCAGTGAACAGGGCTAATCAAAGCAGCGCTGCAAACAGCACTACTGTTGCTACACAACCTGTTAACTAAAAAGCACACCCCAAAGACTACAACAATTGTTCAAAACATAAATATCTACTCTCTCTGAGTTTGTTAAAGTTAGTTTTCCCACCTGTCTCACTGTTTGGCTACGCTGGTCTTGCATGCTGCAGGCTTCCTCACACAGCATGTCAGCTGCGCAGGGCTAAAATGCTTTGAAGAAACCATCCTGGCTCCCAGAGCCCCTTGAGCCCAGGACCCAGTCCCACGCCTCCTTCACGAAGCCAAGCACGTGACTGGACAGGAAGCACTATATAAAATGTTTCGCTTCTGCTTTATTCATACATTACTGTTTCGAATTACCACAGATGATTAGAGTTTGGCCATACTGGATAGCTACCTCAGGTAGCAACTCATCAGTTACCGATGATTAAATAAATTTGGTGTTTTTAAAATAGGTTTGCATTAAGCATTTATTTGCTAAACTACAAATACATTTCAGATTATCCATCTTCCATAAATAAATCAATTATTTAAAAACTTAATAGATGGCCAGTGATGAGATTCAGCAGGTGGGGCTCGTACCACCAACAATGATAACCTGACTTCAACTCCCAAGAACGCACAGTGGAATATGAAACCAGCTTCCACACGCTGTCCTCTGAGCACTTGCACTCACACACAATAAATGAATGAATGAATGAATGAATGAATGAATGAATGAATGTGAAAATTAAACTTAATGGGTAAATTTTACTGTTTTAACTGATATTTAAACTCAAATAGGGGAAAGTATTTTAGAACCAAAGGCTGGCAAACTGTAAACTATAGTTACATGGCAAATCTGGCCCAGAGGTATTTTTGGTTGTTTGCTTTTTTGTTTTGGTGTTTTGAGACAGGGTTTCTCTGTGTAGCCCTAGCTGACCTGGAACTCTCTTTGTAGACCAGGCTGGCCTCGAACTCACAGTGATCCAACTGCCTCTGCCTCCCAAGTGCTAGGATTAAGAGCGTGTGCCTGGCCAAGTTTGTTTGTTTGTTTTCTTTTTTCAAAATTTATTATGTATACAGTGCTCTGCCTGTATGTACAACTGCAGGCCAGAAGAGGGCATTAGATCTCATTATAGATGGCTGTGAACCACCATGTGGTTCCTGGGACTTGAACTCAGGACCTCTGGAAGAGCAGTCAGTGCTCTTAACCTCTGAGCCATCTCTCTACCCCACCGAGTATTTTTAGTATATGTGCTGCCAAAGCGAGCACCACCAAGTAATTTTATACAGCTCGCAAACTAACATGGGTTTTAACATTTTTAAAAAGTTGTCCAAAACACAAGGATGCACATGAATGTGTCCTGGGCAGCTTACCCAGTAAGACCTTGTCCTTAAAACAAAAAAAACAAACAAACAAAAAAAAAATGGTACATGTGTTTAAAAATAGTACAATGAGATGACTACAGCCCACAAAACCTAAACAAAATGTTTACCATCTGCCCTGTATAAAGTTTTCTACTGCTATTTTAGAATATTTACTAAGTATTTGCTTTCTAAACACACAACATTTTCTTTATATTACAGAAGAGGCTGTTAGGGACTGGAGACAACTCAGTGCAGACTCAGAATGTAGGATACTTTAGGTTTAATCCTTGGCACAAAATAATAAAAATTTTCTCCCAGTCTAGAGATCATCGAATATCTTTTATATTAAGTTGATTGTTTTAAAGATAGCTGAGCCAGGTAGCAGTGGCGCACGCCTTTAATCCCAGCACTCAGGAGGCAGATGCAGGCAGATCTCTGAGTTCGAGTCCAGCCTGGTCTACAAAGTAAGTCCAGGACAGCCAGGGCTGTTACACAGAGAAACCCTGTCTCGAAAAACAAAACAAACAAATAAACAAAAGATAGCTGAGAAGCTTTAGGAGCTGCCTGATGGCTCAGTGGTTAAGTGCTTGCCATACAGAAGAGGACTTGAGTTCAGGTTCCTAGGTCCTCTGTACAAGTCAAGCACAGCAGCCCACACCTGGAACCTCAGAGCTAGGAAAGCAGAACAAGAGGCTGTATGGGGCTCGCGAGCTAGCCCATCTGCCTAATGCATGAGCTATAGCTTTACTAAGCCATCCTATCTCCAAAACAAAACAAAAAACAAGGTATGGGGAGCTGGAGTGATGGTTAAGAGCACTGGCTGCTCTTCCGGAGGTCCTGAGTTCAAGTCCCAGGAACCACATGGTGGCTCACAACCATCTATAATGGGATCTGATGCCCTCTTCTGGTGTTCATTAAGACATGTACATAATACATAAATAAATCTTTAAAATATATATATATATATATATAAGGTGGAGAGTGACTGTAACCTCAAGCTTACAGATACACACTCTCTTTCTCTGGGACCTGTGTGCATGTTCATATACAAACAAAATTTAATTATTGAAGCAAATTCTACAAAATGTGAAATTTTGTGTCTGCTCTTGCTTCTGACAAACACAGGGTCTACTGCAGAGTTAGTCTTTGCCTCCCAAGGCACTGACCTCTAGAAGCACAAGAGTTCAATGCATTTCTAACAACTCCACCAATTCTGACCTACTAACCTCTATCAACTTCTCTCATACTTCTCACTTACTCCATCAGAATGGCTTTTAAACCTAGCATTATTATTAAATGTCAACGTGCAATATGCAAACGGAGCAGGGCCGAGGGGTGGCTCAGCTGAGGGAATGTTTGCACTGTGCAAGCATGGAGAACCTCAGCCCCAAGGAACAGCCAGGCGTGGCAGCGCACTACTGAAATCACAGCACTAGGGAGCAGGCACAGGGGGACCCCTGGGACTTGTACAACAGCAAGTCTAGCCAGTGAGCTCAAGGTTCAGTTGAGAACCTGCTCAAAAAAACAAAAAACAACTAAGGTTGGAGAACTATTAAGGAAGACATCCAACATTAGCCAATCATTTTAATGTCTTTAAAATTCATTTTGTAATTAAATTAGCTTTCCGTTGTGGCATTTTTTTTTAAGCGCAGACCAGTTTTAAACTCATCACCTTCCTCCCTTAGCCTCCCCAGTGCTCATGCTACAGGTGCTTACCACTGTTCCCAGCTACAAGATTACTTCAGATGGACTTAAAATACAGGAATGGTTGTCAAAGCTACACCAACAGGGAGCCGTCAAGAATTTATATAAAGAGATTCTACCAACATGACAACATGTGGGGTTTGGTTTGGTTTTGGTTTTGGGGGTTTTTTTGTTTTGTTTTGTTTTGTTTTTTTGTTTTTGTTTTTGAGACAGGGTTTCTCTGTGTAGCCTTGGCTGTCCTAGACTCCCTTTGTAGACCAAGATGACCTCGAACTCACAACGATCCACCTGCCTCTGCCTCCCGAGTGCTAGGATTAAAGGCGTGTGCTACCACGCCCGGGTGACCACATGTGTTCTAATGATTTTGAAAGCTGTATCAAGAGGCACCCACTGGAAATTTATGTATAGATTCTAACAACATGAGAAGATGAGTTTCAATGCTAAAAGAGCAAAATCCCAAATTCTATACCTATGATAGCCACAGCTATATTTTTTAAACTGTGAGAAAGCAGAGTGTAAGGAAAAGAGTGAAAACCTTGGGCAAAAGTAAAAGGTTTGTTTTTCCATTTCCTTTTTGTGTTTTCACAAACATGGCTTTTATTTTATGAGTTCAAACTTCACTGTAAAAGCCAACAAATTAAAACATACAGTGATATTAGTCATAGTGTGCACAACTCAACGGATTCTATGCAGTTAGAACAGCCATGCTAAAGCCATGGACTTTGCTTTGCACTTTACACTTGCACTATCAATGACGTTTTTATGTACTTACGCAACTCTTCCCTTCCCTCTCAAAGAAAAACCCACCAGAGTCAAAACTTGAAAAACAATTACCTTTATATATCTTTCGTGACTCGTGAGTCCCTTATCAGTACCCTGTTCTCCCTCATCAGCTAATACTACCCTTTCTTGGTCCCCTTGCTTAACACTTAAAGTTTCATGTAAAGATACTGTTTACAAGGTTTGCTAATCTAAACTTTCCCATTTTGCAGGTTCCATTCTAATAAACATAAAACCTGAACTAAGCTGAGTTTAGCTCAGTACCAAAGTGGTTGCCTACCATGCACAAGGCTCTAAGTTCAATTTCCAACACCACTGTGGTGGTCTACGCAGGAGTGGCCCCCATGGGCTCATATATTTGAATGTTTGGCCATTACAGAGTGGTGCTACTTGACAGGGTTAGGAGGTGTGGCCTTGTTGGGGGAAATGTGTCACTGGGCATGGGCTTTGGGGTTTCAAGTGCTCAAGCCAGCCCAGAGGCTTCTCTGCTGCCTGCAGATCCAGATGCAGAGCTCTTAGCTACCCTCCAGCACCATGTCTGACTGAGTGTCACCACACTACCCACCATGGTGATAACGGACTACATCTGGACTGTAAGCCAGCCCCAGTTAAACGCGTCCTTTTTAAGAGCTGCCGTGCTCATGGTGCCTCTTCACAATAGCAGAACACTAAGAAAACCACCAAAATGGGGTTTAAACGCTTACTGACATGGAGAAAAAATTACATTAGCCACCAAGATATCAAGTCATTACTTTTAAAAGCACTAAAGACACACACACAGACACACACACAATCTGTCAGTAGATTTTTTTAAAAGATAATTTTTCACTTCAAGAGTTATATTACTGGGGTACCCAAGTTTTAATAAAATTCATCACAATTTACCTTTCTTTCAAACTATAAAGATAGTAACATCACAAAAAGAATCATGAATCAACGCACTATTAAGTTTGTATTTTCCAAATAGTCCATGCACACTAACTTGCATAACAAAGACAAGCAACAGGCTGTGTGTTGCTCACAGGCAAACAGAAAATAACATGGTCTCACTTGTGAAATATGGTTGATTGAAGATTCCATCCTCCGTAACTGGGATGCCTGGATATCCAGCATCTGTAGGACATTGTTGGCCAAGGTGTTTATCAGATATGCAACACTTGCTAAGGATTGGGTGGTGTAGGCTTTGGTTTCTTCTAGGGCTCGCTGTTTATCTGATGACTACGGGGGAAAACAGTGACCATTAATTTAAAGATAATTTCTAGCAAACTTAGTCATCTAAACCATTCTGTTATTGAACCTATTCACCAAGTCAAAAATATTCTGAAAACCACATTATTATGCAAATCCAAAACTAAATAATTTGAGGAATTCACTGATATTTTCAATTTAACTATACATCTTTGGTTTTTTTTTTTTGGCTTGGTTTGATTTTTTTCCAAGACAGGGTTTCTCTGTGTAGCCTTAGCTGTCCTGGACTCACTTTGTAGAGAAGGCTGGCCTCGAACTCTCAGAGATCCACCTGCCTCTTTCGCCTGACTGCTGGTATAACAGGCATGTGCCACTGCACCCAGCTATACTCTACATCTCTGTATAAGTACAAATAAAATCCTGCCGCTATCATGTAAAATCTAAGTGCCAATGTACACTTTGAACAATGACAGCACATACACATCTTCCTAATTTAACTACTTAGGCAGCATTGATATAAATGTACAAATACTTATTCTACTTTCCTGAATCTTGATTTCCTTTCATTCTCACACATGTGTCTATCAAAGTATTAATAAGATAAATAAAATGGCTGATAATAAAAAGTTATAAAACTGAAATAAAAAAAAAACCTGAAATGCCTGGCTACTCTGTACTCCTGTAATTTAAGTGACAACCTTAGGGAACAGAATTTGCCAAAGTCAGCCCTTTCTTAGCAGTCAGTGACACCTCAGTCTCATAACTGCCACAACCCAGAAACCCTATTTGAAAAACAGATCATGCAGCAAGATGTAACTAAATGACTATTTTCCAGGTTACAAAGCAAAGCAGTGATGTATTTGATGTTGCCAAACACCTTTTGTAGAAAGACTCTGTGGCTTCTGATGAGGATAATCCAAGTTTCTGAATCAGACCCTGGAGGTTGGTGGCAGCATTAATGTAAGCTACAATGGTCACCATTCCTCAATTACAAAGCAGAGGATACATCCCTGATCCAATCATTCCAAGAAGTTGTGGACAGGAAATGAAAAAAAAATTAAAGTTGCTTTCTAAAGCAAAAATCTCTGTATACAACTGCCACTGCAGTGACAGGGTTTATCAAAGTCTACTGCAGTTCCAACCATGTCTCTCCTACAGTCTACAATGCATAGATACAAATTTCTTCAAGGATTGAAGAAAAGTTCTTTTGAAGAAGTAATTAACAAAATAACCAAATAACACCATATTATCGTGAAAAAAGTTAAGGAAAAAAAGAAGATTCAAACAAAATCAGAGATGAAAAAGACACATTCTAACTGATAACCACAGAAATACAAATGCTTCCTACAACTACATGCTAATTAATTTTAAAACCTGGAACCAGATTTCTGGGTACATCCAGCCCCTACCAAAGCCGAACAGGAAAGATACACGTATCTTCAACCAGCCAACAACAAGCAGTAAGACTGAATCAATGACCAGGTTCTATTTTTAAAAAAGAAAGGACTGGATGGTTACACTGATGAATTTTACCAAACTTTCAAATACAAAATAATGACAAGTCATGCACAGTATACACATCTATCACCCTAGTACTTGGGAGGCTAAGGCAGTAAGATTTCAAGTTCAAAGCAAGCCTAGGCTACACCATCAGATCTACTGTCCAAAGAACTACAAAACCAATGTCAACTCTCTTCAAACAGTTCCAAGTACGGGAAGCAACTCAACTCCCGCACACTCGTTCTACTGGGCCATCACAAGCCTGGTACCAATACCAGACAAAGACACAACACAAAAAAACTACAGGCTAATAACCCTTTGAACATATAGATGCAAAACTTCTCAACAAAATACTAAGTCAAAGCCGGGCGTGGTGGAGCACGTCTTTAATCCCAGCACTTGGGAGGCAAAGGCAGTTTGAGGCCAGCCTGGTCTACAAAGCAAGTACAGGACAGACAAGGCTACATACACAGAGAAACCTTGTCTCAGAAGGAAAAAAAAAAAACCCCAAAATACTAAGTCAAATACAAGAGCATGATCATGTGAGACTTACTCCACAGATGCAATAGGTCAGCATGACAATTGGTAAATAAAATACATCAAATAGAATGAAGGCTAAGAAAAATGTGTAATCATCTCAACCGATATAAAACAAGCATTTAATAAAATCCCCTTTGTGGTGGTTTGAGTGAAAATAGCCCCCACAGACTCATAGGGAGTGGCACTATTAGAAGTGGCCTGGTTGAGTAGGCGTGGCCTTATTGGAGGAAGTGTGTCACTGAGGGTGAGCATCGAGGTGTCAGATGTTCAAGCCAGGCCCAGTGCCTCACCCTCTCTTCCTGCTGCCTATGGATTCCATACAAAAATCTCAGTTACCTCTCCAGCACCATGTCTGCCTGTGCACTGCCATGCTTCCCACCATGACAATAATGGACTAACCCTCTGAACTGTAAGCCAGCCCCAGTTAAGTATTTTCCTTAATAAGATGCTGTGGTCGTGGTGTCTCTTCTCAGCAATAAAAAACCCTAAGATACACTTCATGACTTTAAAAAATAAAATCTACAAAAATTTAGGTATAGAAGCATATTGTACTTGAAGCCAGGCAATGGTGATGCACACATTTAATCCAGCACTCAAGAGGCAGAGGCAGAAGAAGATCTGAATTCAAGGCCAGCCTGGTCTATAGAGGGAGTTCTAGGACAAGAGCCACACAGAGAAAACCTGTCTTGAAAACCAAAGGCAAAAAAACAAAACAGAGAGAAGAACTGTACTTCAAAACAGTACTATAGATGATGACAATCCGCCAGCCTACATTATCCTCTGACTGGTTTCTTTGTTTATTGTTTGTTTTGGATACCCTAGAAGAGTATGCTAGATCTGGGAAAGATGCCGTTGGTATTTTATAGGAACTGCATTGAACCTGTAGATTGTTTTGGACACTGCGGGCATTTAATAAAAGGCTTCCTATCCCAAGAGCTCACTGCCAGTCAATAAGGTGAGCCTATGTCTCACTGAGAAGTCCAAAGGCGGAGATCAGGAGAGGAAGACACCCAACACCTCCCACCAGCATTCATATGTGCACACACAAGTGAAGTATCTCCAAACTCACAGGCATGTACCACACACATACACATAACACACACATAGGTAACCACACATTCACAAGGCACACATACACAAGTATACACAAACCACAAATATACACAACATACCAGACATACACACACACACACATATGAAAAGCAGACACATAAACATGCATACACCACACATACACAAAACACACAATACACCAGGCATACACACAATACATATATGTATACGCCACACATATATACATACACCACACATGCACATACATACATACACACACAATACAAACAAAAAATAATGTTACTGTTAAAAATTTTAAAGTCATGAGGTGTACTACATACACCATTAGTCCCAGAACTCAGGAGGCAGAGGCAAGGAGATCTCTGTGAATTCAAGGCCAGTCTGGTCTACAGAGCAAGTTCAGGAAGCCAGGGCTACACAGTGAGACCCTGTCTCAATACACAGAAAGAAAGAAGAAAGAAAGAAAGAAAGAAAAAAAGAGAGAGAGAAAGAAAGAGAAAGAAGGAAAGAGGGAGGGAGGGAAGAGAAAAAGATTGTTCTGAAGGAAAGCCGTGCTGTGGCTTACATCTGAAGGTCAGGGAACTTGTGATAGTCAATTCTCTCTCTATCACGCAGGTCTCAAGGATCAAACATGGGTTATCAAGCCTGGGGCAAATGCTTAATTTACCCTCAAACTACTGGCCCCTAAAACCAAGGTTCACTCCTTCCTCAGCTTTCACTTCTAACTACTGAATTTAAAGAATTTTACCTCTTAACTGTCTCCCAGCCCACAGGTCTGCTTACATAGACTACTACTACCTTGCACATCCCAGCACCTCGGTGTGTCTGCGCTCGTAGTCCCCTTCCTCTGAAGCATCCTTCCCCTCGTGTTACAAGCATCACCGCCCTCTCACGTTGGACACTTCCCCCTCTCCACACCGCACACCTAATCCACTTGCCGAAACACTTCCATTCTATCTGGGCTTTTCCTTGGGGCATCCTGGCCATATACCACCTTGCCAATGTTTCTGTACTAATTTCCAGAACAGAGCACAGAGTCTTAAACATGGTCTAAGTTTCATCTGAAACCTCCAATTCTTCCTCTTACCCACATAAATGTACACCAACGCCTCTACTCACCCTCCACAGCTTTCCCTACTACAGCACACAGCTCTTACTCACTCACCTCACCAGGCTGCCACTTACAGAAACCCAGGTTACGGTTCTCAAAGTGTGGGTCATGGTTTCCTACCCTGGTCTTCTCCTTCCCCTGTTAATAGTCTCTACCCATAACCTATGCTCTGGCTGACACTCATCGGCTTTCTCAGCAATGTATTACAGACTTGCAGAACACAGAAATACATGCACGCTTCACTGCTCAGACTCACAGATCCCATACAGTAAGCCTCTAGAAACAGACGGTGCCTAACACACTTTTCATCGTACACATGAATCACCACTACTCTTCTTTTGCCCTTTTCTCTGTTTTTCTGTTGTTGTATCTGCAGTGATGGGGATCAAACTCACATGGACTGAACTGCTGTGCTCACCGTGAGCCGCAACCAGGATCTCTCTCATGGGTAATGCACAACTTTCAGTTTCCTACGATCCTAATGGCTTAAATACATTATTTTTCTTCAGGAGGTATAAAATATTATATTCATTCTGTGTCAAATAAGATTGAATTATGCTTTCCCCATATCAGTATTTTCAGAGCCTAAAAAAGGACATCCACAAAATTGAAGCATTTAACTCAGCCTTCTAAGACCTGTCCTCCTCACAAGGCACTCTCTCTTCCACAGTCAGAAAGAGCCTAACCCTAAGAATGGGGAACTGGGCACACAGGCTGGGTGTTCACTGATCCTCCCAGCTAAACAGAAGGCAGCTCACAGCTCAGCCCAGCAGGAATTCTCATGGCTTATTTCCCTCACCTAATGAGGGGAAAGACAGACAGAAAACTGGATCTCCAGAAGCTTTAACACCATCTGAATGACTGTGTACAAAATAAGGGAAAGATTGAACTTGCATCTCAATATGATGTATTTCTGGAGAGAGAGAAAATACAAGAACCCTGCACACCCTCTAAAGACCCTTAACTGCTGTATTCCTAACACTTTTTCTTACTGTTATTTACCTCCCTGTTTTGCTTCTACTAAATAGTACTACAGACTTGATAGAAAACTGAGGGTGTAGATGACTCTGAGGATAGGAAAATAGTATTTAAAAATCAAGAATAGCTAGGTGTGGTGGCACACACCTTTAATCCCAGCACTCGGGAGGCAGAGGCAGGCTCCAGGACAGCCAAGGCTACACAGAGAAACCTTGTCTCGAAAAATCAAAAAAGGAATAAAAAAAAAAAAGAAAGAAGAAGGAAAATAATCAAGAATAGGCATACACTGCCAGGTGGTGGTGGCACATGCCTTTAATCCCAGCACTTGGGAGGCAGAGGCAGGAAGATCTCTGTGAGTTCAAGACCAGCCTGGTCTACAGGACAGCTAGAGCTGTTACACAGAGAAACCCTGTCTCAAAAAACAAAACAAAACAAAAAAAGAACAGGCATACACAGGAGGGAATTCTCCTCTGCACACATGATCCTTAAGGCTTTAAGACTAAGACTTCTGGGCAAGATGGTTCAGCAAGTAAAGGCATTTGCCACCAAGCCCAACTACCCAAGTGCCGGGAAACCTGACCTGTATAAAATTCTTAAGGCGCCTCCACTGGAGTTACTGAGAATGTAGCTTTCATGAGTCACCATCCAGGCAAGGGTGGAGTTTTAGCTGATGCAACTGCCTAGGAGCCACTCTGCTCTCCTCTAAGTGACCCCTCTTTTTGTTTTGTTTTTTGAGAGACAGGCCTTGGCTGCCCAAGACTCGATTTGTAGACCAGGCTGGCCTTGAACTCACAGCAATCCACCTGCCTTTGCCTCCCGAGTGCTAGGATTAAAGGCGTGCACTACCACACCCGGCTTTATTCTCGGATGGATGGATGGATGAATGGAAGGATGGATGGACGGACGGACAGACAGACAGACATCCGAACGGACAGGATAAATGGCTCAGTGGTTAAGGACACTTGGTGCTCTTGCAAAGGAGTCAACTTTGGTCCCTAGCACCCACAATAAGCATTTCACAGGTGCCTGTAACCCCAGCTCCAGAAGATCAAACACCCTCCACAGACACCACACTCAGGTGCACCCATACATACACACAGACACAGACACAGACACAGACACACACACACACACACACACACACGTCATACACTTATCTATCTCTAATTTTTTAAAAAGAAGATAATTCAGTAAGGTAGCAGGATAGCCTTCCAATATACAAATAACAGATTTTTAAAAATCAGGGAAACAATATTTTCACAGAAACTGTGATAGCTACTTTTTGTTATCAACTTGGCTACATCTGAATGAACTACAGTCCAGATATGAAGGGTACACTTATGAAAGATTATTTTTGCTTGGGTGAATCCACTCCTAGTACAGACCTTTGAGATAGGAAAACACATGCCTTTGATTCAGATCTTAAAGCAGGAAGACATTAATCTGGGCCACACCTTCTGCTGGAAGCCTACATAAGCCATGGAAGAAGGAAGCTCTTGCTTTGCTAGCAAGTCCATTCCTTCACTGGCATTAAAGTCTACTTCTTCAGAAATTCCCACATCTATTGAAGACCAGCTGAGACATCAGCCTTGTGGACTGAGCAACTTGTGGATTTTTGGACGTTGCATTCACAGCACATTCTTGTTGGATGTATGGGAGCATAGCCTGCACACGATCTAATAAATCCCTTCATAAGTCCTGCTACTCTAGAGAACCCTAACTACTACAACAGCCTTTTTTAAAAAGCGTGGAGTAACTAAAAAAGCAAGAGAAGGACCTGTATAGTAAAAACTTTTTTTTTCCCTGAGACAGGGTCTCTCTGTGTATCCCTTTGTAGACCAGGCTGGCCTTGAACTCACAGCAATCCGCCTGCCTCTGCCTCCCAAATGCTAGGAGTAAAAGCGTGCGCCACCACACCTGGCATAATAAAAACTTTTAAGACACTGAAGGAAGAAGTCATCAGAAGATAGAATGATGTCTGTCCCATGCTCATGGTTAGCAGGGTTAATATTGTAAAAATGGTCAATCTACCAAATCAATCTATAGATTCAATGTAATCTGCATCAAAATTCCAACACAGTTCTTCACAAAAACTGAAAAAATAATCTTAAACTTCATATGGAAACACACACAAAAACCCAAAATAGGTAAAAATTGAAGGAAAAAAGAACTGCTAATCACCATTATTAATTTTAAGCTACACTACAACAAGGCCATAGTAATAAAAACAATATGATATTGCCATAAAAACAGACAAACTGCTCAAATGAATAGAACTGAAGACCTGGACATAAGTCAGCATGCCTACTGACACCTGTCTTGTTTGTTTGTTTTGCTATTGTTGTTTGTTTAAACAAAGAAATGAAAAACACACACCAGAGAAGAGACAACAGCATTAGAAAATAGTGCTGGCCAAAATGGTGTCAAAGAATTAAATTAGACCCGTATCTCTCACCCTGTACAAAATTCAACTCCAATTTTTGTGTCAACTTGACATAAGTCATCATAGAGAAAGGAACTTCAGGTGAGAAACTGCCTCTATAAGACTGAGCTATAAGGCATTTTTCAATTAGTGACCAATGGGGGACCCATCCACTGTGGACAGTGCCACCCCTGGGCTGGTGGTCCTGGGTTCTATAAGAAAGCTGGCTGATTAAGGCAGAAGAAGCACCTCTTCATGGCCTCTGCCTCAGCTCCTGCCTTCAGGATCCTGCTGTGCTTTGAGTTCCTGTCCTGATTTCCTTTGGTGATAAACTACAATGTCTATGGAAGTGTAAGCTGAATAAACCCTTTCCTCCCCAACCTGCTTTTTTCGCTCATGGTGTTCCACTGCATCAATAGAAACTCTAATTAGGAAAAGGACACATAGACTAAGCAGCTCCACAGAGACAATGTAGGTGCAAGGGACTGCAGGAAAAGAATAAAATAAAATGACTTTAGTGGGTGTAACATTTTTCTGAAGTGTTGAAAGTGTTCTGAAGTAAGACTTGGTAATGGTCAAACAACTCTGTAAATACACACATACATCAGAACCCACTGATGTTTACCACCCTTCAGATGCTTAGAACTGTATTTTAAAAGTTTCTAAAACTCTAATAATCAGTGAGATGGCTGGTGGTTGCACAGGTCTTTAGTCCCAGTACTCAGGAGACAAAGGCAGGCAGATCTCTGAGTCTGAGGACAGCTCAACCAATAAAATTAGTTCTAGACTAATTAAGTCTACATAATAATGCTTTGTATCGTGAAGATAAAAATAATTAAACTCATTAAAAGTCAGTGAGACAGGGTTTTAGCAAATCAGCAAAAATGACAACAGTTATCACAGCAGGAAAAGAGAACAGAATTGACAGTTGTAGTCAAAAAGGACCTTATTTACTTTATACAGCAGCATATGAATAAGTAACATCAAATAACATTAAACCAATGTGAATTAATCAGAGAGCTTTTAATCTACTAAAAACATTCTTTGCCTGGCATGGTAGCACATGTTGTAGTGTTAATTACTTAGGAGGTTGAGGTAAGAGGACCTATGAGACAAGGCTGGGCAACCCAAAAACCCAGCTCAGAACACAACAACAACAACAAAAATATATACACACATACATACACACATACATACATACATACATACATACATACATACATACACACACAACATACATACACACACATACATACATACATGCATGCACACATACATACATACAGCAGTGGTGGTTCTCAACCTGTGAGTTGTGACCTCTTTGGGGGTCAAGTGACCCTTTCACAGAAGTTGCATATCAGATATTTATATTACAATTCATACCAGTAGCAAAGTTAGTTATAAAGTAGTAAAGCAGTAATTCTATGGTTGGGGGCACCACCACATGAAGAACTGTATTAAAGGGTCGCTGCACTAGGAAAGCTGGGAACCACTGACACAGAAAGCTCGGACTGCGGGTGTGGCTCAGTAGCAGCATTTGCTAAGCTTACATGAGGCCTAGAATTTGATCTCATCAGGGGCAGAGGGGTGGAGGGGTCTGAGATGGGGAGGACACAGACAGGACTTAAAAAAGAAAAAAAAAGCAAGATGCAGTGAATATAAAAGCACTTGCCACCTGAGGCGAGAGCTCAGTTCAGGCTCCAAGACCCATGTAAAGATAGCAGGAGAGGAAGGAAAGAACTCTACAAAAGGACATGGTAATGAATGTTAATGAATAACTTTGGATATCCATTTTTTTATCATTTCCAACATTGTTAAGAATGGTGAAAAGCCAGGCGGTGGTGGTGCACACCTTTAATCCCAGCACTCAGGAGGCAGGGGCTGGTGGATCACTGTGAGTTCGAGGCCAGCCTGGTCTACAAAACAAGTCCAGGATAGCCAGGGCTACACAGAGAGACCCTGTCTCAAAAAAAAAACAAAGAATGGTGCAGCTTGAGGCCTGTCACATAGGTTATAACATTAACACTGTCAGGCACTTAACAATATCTAGAATGACGAATGAGACATGCCTCTGTGCACATCTGTGAAGGTTTTCCTTCACTTGGTTCTATGAAATGGCAAGGCTCACTCTAACTGTGGACAAGCCAAGTTTAAGGATTTGCCTGCTTCCTTTTTCCTGCCTTATCCAAGAGTTCCGACACACTGTCCAACCAGTGTCGCCCCTTCCCTAACATCAGAGCACAGCCACTGTCCTAGCAGTGTCACCCCCTTCCCTAACATCAGAGCACAGCCACTGTCCAACCAGTGTCGCCCCCTTCCCTAACATCAGAGCACAGCCACTGTCCTAGCAGTGTCACCCCCTTCCCTAACATCACAGCACAGCCGCTGTCCAACCAGTGTCGCCCCTTCCCTAACATCAGAGCACAGCCACTGTCCTAGCAGTGTCACCCCCTTCCCTAACATCAGAGCACAGCCACTGTCCTAGCAGTGTCACCCCCTTCCCTAACATCAGAGCACAGCCACTGTCCAACCAGTGTCGCCCCTTCCCTAACATCAGAGCACAGCCACTGTCCTAGCAGTGTCACCCCCTTCCCTAACATCAGAGCACAACCACTGTCCAACCAGTGTCGCCCCTTCCCTAACATCACAGCACAGCCACTGTCCTAGCAGTGTCACCCCCTTCCCTAACATCAGAGCACAGCCACTGTCCTAGCAGTGTCACCCCCTTCCCTAACATCAGAGCACAGCCACTGTCCAACCAGTGTCGCCCCTTCCCTAACATCAGAGCACAGCCACTGTCCTAGCAGTGTCACCCCCTTCCCTAACATCACAGCACAACCACTGTCCAACCAGTGTCGCCCCTTCCCTAACATCACAGCACAGCCACTGTCCTAGCAGTGTCACCCCCTTCCCTAACATCAGAGCACAGCCACTGTCCAACCAGTGTCGCCCCTTCCCTAACATCAGAGCACAGCCACTGTCCCAGCAGTGTCACCCCCTTCACTAAAATCACAGCACAGCCGCTGTCCCAGCAGTGTCACCCCCTTCCCTAACATCACAGCACAGCCACTGTCCTAGCAGTGTCACCCCTTCCCTAACATCACAGCACAGCCACTGTCCTAGCAGTGTCACCCCCTTCCCTAACATCACAGCACAGCCACTGTCCTAGCAGTGTCACCCCCTTCCCTAACATCAGAGCACAGCCACTGTCCTAGCAGTGTCACCCCCTTCCCTAACATCAGAGCACAGCCACTGTCCTAGCAGTGTCACCCCTTCCCTAACATCACAGCACAGCCACTGTCCTAGCAGTGTCACCCCCTTCCCTAACATCACAGCACAGCCACTGTCCTAGCAGTGTCACCCCCTTCCCTAACATCAGAGCACAGCCACTGTCCTAGCAGTGTCACCCCCTTCCCTAACATCACAGCACAGCCACTGTCCTAGCAGTGTCACCCCTTCCCTAACATCACAGCACAGCCACTGTCCCAGCAGTGTCACCCCCTTCCCTAACATCAGAGCACAGCCACTGTCCTAGCAGTGTCACCCCCTTCCCTAACATCACAGCACAGCCACTGTCCTAGCAGTGTCACCCCCTTCCCTAACATCACAGCACAGCCACTGTCCTAGCAGTGTCACCCCTTCCCTAACATCACAGCACAGCCACTGTCCTAGCAGTGTCACCCCCTTCCCTAACATCACAGCACAGCCACTGTCCCAGCAGTGTCACCCCCTTCCCTAACATCACAGCACAACCACTGTCCTAGCAGTGTCACCCCCTTCCCTAACATCACAGCACAGCCACTGTCCTAGCAATGTCACCCCCTTCCCTAACATCACAGCACAGCCACTGTCCTAGCAGTGTCACCCCCTTCCCTAACATCACAGCACAGCCACTGTCCTAGCAGTGTCACCCCCTTCCCTAACATCACAGCACAGCCACTGTCCTAGCAGTGTCACCCCTTCCCTAACATCACAGCACAGCCACTGTCCTAGCAGTGTCACCCCCTTCCCTAACATCAGAGCACAACCACTGTCCTAGCAGTGTCACCCCCTTCCCTAACATCAGAGCACAGCCACTGTCCTAGCAGTGTCACCCCCTTCCCTAACATCACAGCACAGCCACTGTCCTAGCAGTGTCACCCCCTTCCCTAACATCAGAGCACAGCCACTGTCCTAGCAGTGTCACCCCTTCCCTAACATCACAGCACAGCCACTGTCCTAGCAGTGTCACCCCCTTCCCTAACATCACAGCACAACCACTGTCCTAGCAGTGTCACCCCCTTCCCTAACATCACAGCACAACCACTGTCCTAGCAGTGTCACCCCCTTCCCTAACATCAGGGCACAGCCACTGTCCTAGCAGTGTCACCCCTTCCCTAACATCACAGCACAGCCACTGTCCTAGCAGTGTCACCCCCTTCCCTAACATCACAGCACAGCCACTGTCCTAGCAGTGCCACCCCCTTCCCTAACATCACAGCACAGCCACTGTCCTAGCAGTGTCACCACCTTCCCTAACATCAGAGCACAAGTTATTCGGCCTTTTAACATGCTCAACATGGACTGAAGACCAGTAAGTCTGCAGCAATCCTCCTGACCACTGTTGTACATGTTACATGATGTTACCCTATCATCTAAGGCAAACTATTAACCCTTTAATAATTATTATTAATATTCTATTGGTTCTGGTGATATTAAATTTGTATATAGGTATTATTTTTATACATAAAGTTCATAATCATATCAATTAAAACATTATAACTGTACATGTAAACCTAGAAACATGACCCCATTACCACGGAATTTAAAAATAACTAGAGACGTTTATTGTCAGTGACTTCCAACTCCCTTTCAAGCAAAAGTAGTGGGCTGTGTACTTATATTATTTTTCTGTATCTTAAGCTAAGGAACTAAAATTTTTTTTATGAAACTAGTCCACTCTTCTAGAGCAGGGACACAGTTTTTAAAGAGGAATCAGCACCATCTCCAGGCAGGAGCCCTGTAGCACCACATGCTAGAAAAAGCTGGTACCCTTTGCTGGCTGCCCCTACTCAGCATGATTTCTGCAGACTCTTCATGTTCCTAACAGTGGTTTTTCTTGCCTCTATTTAAAGTCATTAATAAATAAGTAAATGAAGAGGAGTAACAGTAAGAAAAACAAAACAAACAAAATTCATATTATTTTTAGCTCAACCTCATTATCTCAAATGTTGTCACAAAGGCTATTCACCAGAAATCAGAACCGTAACCGAGCTCAGCACTGGGCCCATGACTTAGTCACCACTCAGCTCTCAGCAGAGGAAGACACTTAATGAGATTTTTAAATGAAAAGACAACAAAAATGTATCAAGATCATTTTTTAAAAACAAAAAGTATATACACACAAAAAGAACAAGCAAAACAATACCATTCCTGTCCACAGAACTTCAGACCAGCAAGGTCACTTCCCTAATTTTATAAAAGAGAACAATCTCTTTTGCTACATCCTGGAAGCTGTAGGTAACTCAGGATTTGATAAGCATCCACTAATGCACAAGTCTTGCACCAACTAACATAAATGAACTGCACTAACTCTAAAACACCAACCATGTATGAACACTAATCTCCATTCTGTGGACCATATCTGTGTTGAATACTTGGGAAAATATATTTACCAACTTTCTTTTTTTCCTTAGCATAAATCTATATACACTATTCAAATTTGTAAAAACTAATTTATTTCACTCCTCTAAGAATTTTTCCACTGTTTGCTAGGAAAGACTTAATTTGTTGATCTTAACCAATTCTTAGATTTCCTAGGTGCTGGAAATAAACAAGATAGAAATAAATAAATCCATGCATCCTTTCCCTCACTGACAGGAAGGAAAGCAGAAAAATAAACATTCTCTGTAATGTGGTAATGTGCAGAAAATAAATAAAATGTGGAGAGAAAAGTACAGGCAAAGGGGAGAGAGGAAGGAAGGAAGGAAGGGGCAAATGAGCCAGTCATGGAACTCTCCAGAGACCACAACAAGCACAAGCCAAAGGCCTTAAGGCACAAAGTACACCCACCTGGTTTGGGAGGCAAAAAGAAAAAAAAGAAAGAAAGAAAAGAAAGAAAAAAGGAAGCCTGGGGCAAGGAATGACTGCATCAGTAAAGTATCTGCCACACAAGCATGAGCACCTGAGCTGGAGCCCACAACACACTAGGCATAGGCTTCTAAACCCAGCGCTTGAGGGTGGAAACAGGGGGGGGTGTGCTGAGCACTCACCCTATCCTAATTGGTAAGACAAGACCAAAAAGAAACTGACTCAGACAACAAGGTAAGCAGCCCTACAGGAACGGCGCTAGAAGCTGACTTCTGGCATGCACATGCATGAATAACCAGCAAAGTAGCTGGCATACTGAACAGAGTAGAAAAGTGTAGCAAGATGAGGTCAAGGCTAGAAGCCATACCATTTGTGGTTTGCGGCGTTTTTGTTCTTTTTGAAATACAATCTTCAGCTTCACTGATATATAAATAACAATTAAAAGTTGTATGTACTTTAAAAGTACATAGTTTTGAATACATCAACACTGCACTGCAGCGCTGTTCGGCAGCTGAGCACTCACCTTGCATAGATAGATAGGGTCCCACACAGTTACACCAACATCATTTGATAGACAGACAATAAATGACTACCATAAGCTAAGTCACACATCCATCATGTCACACGGGCTACCTTTGGAGAAGGCACTTAAGATCTAGTCTTATCAATTTCAAGTATATACTGTGCATTAACTCACAATGCAATACATCAGACCTCCCAGATTCACTTGATCAATTTATGCCCTCTGATCCAACACCACCAACAGCAACTACCATTTCTCTCTGCTTCTAAATTTGCATTTTTCAGATTGTAAAATCACAGCATTTGCCAGGCAATGGTGGCACAGGCCTTTAATCCCAGCACTAGGGAGGCAGAGGCAAACTGATCTCGAGTTCGAGGCCAGACTGGTCGACAGAGCAAGTTCCAGGACAGCCAGGGCTACACAGAGAAACCATCTCAAAAAAAAAAACAAAAAAAAAAACAAACAAATAAAAAGGAGAAAAAGAAAAAAAGACAACACTTGTCCTTTTGTTTGTTTAGTGTTCAAGGTTCATCCAGATTGCCCACCTAGCAGGTTTTATTGAGTAATATTTCTTTGTATATATGGACCTGTGCCACTTTTTTATCCATTCATTTGTTGAATACTTGTTTCCACATCTACTAGGCCATTGAAAATAAAACTAAAATGGACATGTGAGAACATGTGCCTCTTTGCAACAGTTTCCTTTATGAGATGAAGATCCAAAGGTAGAATATATATCCAAAAGTGGGACTGCTAGAGCACAATGTTGTCCTACTTTTCATTTTCTGACAAAAAAAAAAAAAAAAAAAAACCACCCAGAACCAAAAAACTTCCATGTCACTTTCTATAATGGCTTTAACAACTCACATCACCACCAAGAATTCCCTTTTCTCCACATCTTGCTGGCACTACCTTCTTTACGACACCATCCTAATAGGTGAAGGAAGCCTCACTGTACCTTTGGTTTATGTTTCCCAACAATTACCTGTGGGATACTGTCCATATACCTGATGCTCATTTGCCTGTCTTCTTTGATGTTGTCTTTTCAAGTCTATTATAGTTAACATTAACTATCACCTTGACAGAATCTTTTAAAAAAATCACCTGGAGTAAGACTTCTGGGAAATTCTGTGAGGGTGATTACATTAATCTTGTGAGAATGTACACCTTAACTGTGGGAACAATATTCCCTGGGCAGGGGATCCTGGACAGCGGTGCAAAACAAAGAAAGCAGTGTGGGCAGCACAGTGCACGTGTTAATCACCGTGCCCAGCTGCTTCAAGCTCCTGACATTTGGACTTCCCCATCATGACAAACCCCTGAACAGTGAACCAGAAGAAACCCTTTCTCTCTTAAGTTGCTTTTGTCAGTCAGAACATTATCTTGATCATGGGAAGATAATGTCCTATACCCACTTTTGTTCTGACACAGGGTTTCTGTATGTAGCCCTAAACTCAAGAGATACACCTGCCTGTCTCCCAAGAGCTGGGATACCCAATTTTTTATAGTTTGCTTTATTTGCATTGTTTTGCCTGCACCTGTATCTGGGATAGGGTGTGGGATCCTCTGGAACTGGAGTGTCAGACAGCTGTGAGCTGTCCTGTGGGGGCCAGGAATTGAACTGAGGACCACTGCAGGAGCAGCCAGTGCTCTTAACCACTGAGTCATCTCTCCAGCTCCATTCTATCCACATTTTTAAAACTTGGTTTGGGGTCTACGCTATTGTGTTTCATGAGTTATTTATATTTTTAGTTTGATGCATTGTTCTTATTTATAGTTGCTTCTGTGGCCTGTACTTTGATGCTCTGTTGAAATAAAAAGTTATTGCCAATACCCGTGTGGAAGAGCTTTCCCCAATGTCTTCTGTCAGATTAAAATTTCAAATCTTATATTTAAGTCTTTAACCTACTTCAAGTTAATTTTTTCAATTTTTTATGTGTGTGTGTGTGTGTGTGTGTGTGTGTGTGTGTGTATAAGAGACATGGGCATGCATGCCACTGTACATGTAGAAGTCAAAGGAAAACAATACAGTCAGCTCTCACATTTATGCAAGTCCCAAGACTCAAATTCAGATTACCAGACTTGCACAGCAAGCACCTTAAGCACTGGGCCGTCAAGTTAATTTTTGTGTTTAGAATACAGAGTCCCATCTCATTACTTCACATGTGAAGACAGTTTTCCCTTTAATTGAAGGCCATCTTTCCCTGCTGTGTAGTCTTACTATATATCAAAGAGAAAGCGCAGTCGACTACATATTTTTGAGCTTGCTATTCTGTTCTATTGCCATAGGACCGTTTTATGCTGGTCCCATGCCATTTTGGTTACAATCGCTTTGTAATATACTCTGAGATAACAGAGTACTATGTCTCCAATTTTGTTGGCCTCAAGATGGTGATGAGTATCCAGTCTCTGAGGTTCCATATAAATTAGGATTTTCTAATTTTTGTAAAAAAAAAAAAAAACAAAACAAAAAAAACTCTATTGGAACTCCTGATGACAGTGATTACACTACATTCACAGGCAGCTTTGGGTAGTGTGGACACTATTCATTCTACAACCCATAATCACAAATCCTTCCACTCATTGCGTCTTATATTCATAAGTGCCTTATAGCTTTTAGTATGTAGATATTTTACCTCCTTGGTAATTACTAATTTATTCCTAAGCTTTTCGTTTGTTTGTTTTTCAAGACAGGGTTTCTCTGAGTAGCCTTGGCTGTCCTGGACTCACTTTGTAGACCAGGCTGGCCTGGAGCTCACAATCCGCCTGCCTCTGCCTAGTGCTGGGGTTACAGGTGTGCGCCACCACGCCCAGCTTTGACCTTGTTATTTTTAACTTTGTTTTGATTGTGTCTTTATGGTTTTCTGTGTATACAATCATGCTTTTCTGTCTGCACTGTCACCAAAAATAGTATTAATAATAAATTCGAAAATAAGAGATCAGTTATCTGTAAACAAAAACAACCACTTTTCCAGTGTGGCTATCTTTTTTCTTTTTCTTTCCTAAGTGGTCTGACTAGGACTTCTAGTATTTTTCATAAATAGTGTTATGTTTAAGGAAACTATGAGGGACTGTAGAGATGGCTCAGTGCTTAAAAGCACTGGCTGTTCTTGCAGAGGACCAGGGTTCGATTCCTAGAAGTGGCTCACAACCATCTGGAACTCCAGCTCCAGGGCATCTGATGCCCTTTTACTGGCCTCCATGAGCACCAGCACACATGCAGTGCACAGACATGTGGACATGGGCAACACCCATAAAAATTAAATTAAATTAAGAACCATTAGTCAGGGAACTCTTGATTCTAATAATAAAAAGAATTTCAGGCCAGGGATGGTGGTGCATGCCTGCAGTCCCAGCACTCAGGAAGCAGAGGCAGGTGGATCACTGTGAGTTCGAGGCCAGCCTGCTCTACAAAGTTCAGGACAGCCAAGGCTACAGAGAAACTCTGTCTTGAAAAAACAACAACATTTGTAGGAGGGGAAAAAAAAAAAAGAAAAAAAAAAGGAAAAAACAACAACAACAAAAAGAATTTCAGCTTTCATGTATGAGTATGAATTAGCTTGGGGGTTGTCATGAATGTTTATAACAGCTGTACAAAGCACAATACCTGACAAACCCAGATGTTGACAAGGATGCAGAATAACAGCCTTTGCTGTTAGGAACGCAAAATAGCACCACAGAAAAGCATGTGGTGATTTCTGTAAAGTTAAACAGGTAGTTTACCCTGTGGTTCAATAAACCCAATATTTTTTTTTAAAGCAAAAGGAAAAAACCTTGACCTACTCAGAAGGTCCACTATTTATAAAAAAAAGTAACGAAAGATTCAGATCTTGTATGATGCCAAGGGAAAAGGTGCCGTGCAATGCAGCATGGGTGATATGACACTTGTGAGCAATCAATGCCCTTCTGCAGCTGAAGTTTCACAGCCACGGCTGTGCCTAAAAGGAGTACTAGCAGAAAGCCTTGTTCCATCACAACCCAGAGGGCCACAAATGACAGCCTCCCTGTTAGACCAGGAAATGGACAGAAAAGGCTCTGTGGTAGCTTCCCACAGACCTCTTATCTCACAGTATAAAGGCAACACAATTGTGCTACGACTCAGATCTGCAGCAGTCAAACTGCATACCACATGGATACATTCACCTTCCCCAGAGTGGGAAGATGGCAGAAGCCATTCACTTCCCTTTACTCAAAAGGCACCTGGAGGGGCTAGAGCGAGATGGCTCAGAGGTTAAGAGCACTGGCTGCTCTTCCAGAGGTCCTGAGTTCAATTCCCAGCAACCACATGGTGGCTCACAACCATCTATAATGAGATCTGGTGCCCTCTTCTGGTGTGCAGGCAGCACACTATATACAAAATAAATAAATAAATCTTTTTTTTTTTTAAGGCACATGGAGGCAAATGATTATAGCTGTCTTGATCAGTGGCTAATGCTAGAAACAACCGAGATATACAATAATAGACGAGTCAAATAAACTCTAATTCTTCTATATACTTGTCAGCAAAACAGAATGAAATACACAGCATTGATATTCAAAAATGAGTATGTTAAATGGAGAAGTCAAACAAACATGAAAAAGACTATATAATCAATACATCCATTTAGAAAGCATGGGGGTGGGGGTGCTGGCTCAATAGCTAAGAGCACAGTCTGTTTTCCAGAGGCCCTGAGTTCAATTCCCAGCAACCACATGGTAGCTCACAACCATCCATACTGGGATTTGATGCCTTCTTCTCCCATGCAAGTGTACATGCAGATAGGACACTCATACACAAAATATACCTTTTTTAAAGATTTATTTACTTATTATGAATACAATATTCTGTCTACATGTGTTCCTGCATGCTAGAAGAGGGTATCAGATCTCATTATAGACGGTTCTGAGTCACCATTAGTTGCTGGGAATTGTACTTATGACCTCTGGAAGAGCAGCCAATGCTCTTAACTTTGAGCCATCTCTCTAGCCCACTTTTTTTTTTAATAAATCAAAAACAAATAAAAGGACATTGTGAAAAAGGCAAAAACTATAGGGAGAAAAAACACTGCGTTTGTCAAAGGTTGGGAATGAAGGGAAGGACGAATACAATATGTAAAAAGAAAAGCTTATATTATAGCTGAACATAGTGGTGCTCGCCTTTAATCCCAGCGTTCAGGAGGCAGAGGCAGGCGGATCTCTGAGAGTTCGAGGCCAGCCTGGTCTACAAAGTGAGTCCAGGACAGCCAAGGCTACACAGAGAGACCCTGTCTCAAAAAACCAAACATAAGCTTATATTATGGAAGTAGGATGAGTGTGAAAGGATTCCTTTGCTGTGCTAGGACTTGAAGCCAGACTCATGCTCATACACATGGGCACACTTCCGCTGCGCTACATCCCCAGGGCCTGACTCTGTAACAGTTTATCAAACTTTCTTTCTTCTTTTAGGGGGGAGGAGGAGGGAGGTTAGTTTTTTTCAAGAGAGGGTTTCTCTATGTAGCTTGCCTGTCCTGGATTCACAATGTAGACCAGACTGGCCTAGAACTCACAGAGATCTGCCAGCCTATGCATCCCTGACTGAACTTGTTATTTTTTTATATTTTAAGTGGACTATTTTGCCTGCATGTATGTATGTATGAATGCCACACGGTCTCCTGTTGCCTACCGAGACCAGAAGATAGCACTAAATTCCCTAGAACTGGAGTTAAGAGATGGTTGTGAGACACAGTGTGGTGCTGGGAACCCAACTGCCAGAGCAGCAGGTGCTCTTCACCACCCCACCATCACTCCACCGCATCACTTGTACACCCCCAAAGGGTGATCTGTACTACAGTTGTATAAACCTCAGTAAATTTGACTTGAGAAATCAAAATTTAAAATAACCAAGCTGTAAATGACTGAAAACAAAACTTTCCTGCTACCCTGTGTTTCTGTATCAATGCATACTACCTGCAAATAAATTAAAATTAAAACGTTTTCCTTGTGCCGGGCGGTAAAGGTGTACACCTGTAATCCCAGCACTCGGGAGACAGAGGCAGGTAGATAGCTGTGAGTTCGAGGCCAGCCTGGTCTACAGACTAAAACCAGGATAGCCAAGGCTACACAGGGATACTTGTCTGGAAAAAAACAGAAGAAAAAATTAAGTATTTCAAAACAGACTGCATGATTCTTACTGTTTTATGACTCCAAACTGCAAAGGAGTTCCATAAAAGTTTAATTATGAAGTCTAAGAACGGGCTACTGTTTATTGGTGAGAGGACGGCCCTCACACTCACTACATACTATATAAACAAAAACAGCCCATGTGCAAAACTATTTCCACTACATATTCTACAGATAAGTAAAGCAATTCTACTTATAACTGCACATCTAGTGGAGAAAAGACTCTGGCTAAAAGAAAACTATCACAGTAAAAATAAAAGGTAAACAGAAAGGCTTCTGTTGATTGGGTCAAGGGACAGTTTTGTAGCAGCCAAGGCTTCAAGAAAAGGCAACATAAGACGGAACTGAAGATCCTGGACTAACAATAATTACAAGGCTACTGAAGTACCTCAAGAAAGCACAGGACGCACACAAATGAAGACATTTGAAGGAAAGCAACGAGCCCAGGGTACAACTTAATCTACTTTTACAATCCTGTCAAAAGTATTGATAATGACTAGTTTGTCACTGAAAACCCATTCGCCAAAGTGTCTCTCCTGAAAATTAGGACTTCTTTCTCAGGGGGTGAGAAACCTCATCTCTGGGAATTTTCTCTCCCTCACTCAGCCCAATGTCCACCTACTCAGTCCATTCCTCTCAGTGGAGACAAAGCACAAAGTTGGGAAGGATGTAACTACTGCCACTCAAATTTCTGCTCAGTGATGCCCTTCCACACCCATTTTAAGTCCTTCTCATGTTTTTGGTTTCTGAGACAGAGTGTCTCACTACATAGGCTGTCCTGGAACTCCCTATGTAGACCAGGGAGCCTTGAACCAGAGATCGGCTGGCCCTTGCCTACTGAGTAGTGGGAATAAAGGTGTGGGGTAAACTTTTTAATTTTTGTTCCAAATAAATCTCCTGAAGAATGATTCCTCCCTTTATATATGTGTGTATATATATGTATAAATAAATGTACATATATTTTTAAAAATTGAGACCTTTGCTAGGTGCCATGGCACATGTCTGTAATCCAAGCACTCCTGAGGTGGAGGCAGAGGCAGGCAGATCTGTGAGTTTGAGACCAGGCTGGTCTATAGAATGAGTTCTAGAACAGCCAAAACCACACAGAGAAACCCTGTCTTGGGGGTTCAGGGGGAAGGATTTTCTTCTTATCTATATGAATTCCAAATAAAAGACACAGTAACTTTATTTTATGTAACAGAAAATTGTAAATTTGGACAAGTTGATTTTTCAGATTTACTTCAGGAAAACAACAAACTTATTTAAAACACTAAAATGATTCATTAAATTCTTTTAAAATGACTAAGTTCCAAGTTAATTAAAAAAAAAAAACAAAAGCCAGGCGTGGTAGCACACATCTTTAATCCCAGCACTCAGGAGGCAGAGGCAGGTGGATAGCTGTGAGTTTGAGGCCAGCCTGGTCTACAAGTGAGTTCTAAGACAACCAGGGGTACAGAGAAACCCTGTCTCTAAAAACAACAAAAACAAAAACAAGTTACATTTTGATACAATGAAACCAGTGTTGAGTTAGTTAATTGGAGCTAGAAGCTAAGGCACAATAGCATGAAAAGCTTAATAGAGCATTTGCTCAGCGATCCTGCCAATTACACTTTCATGTCTTACAGGCTCACAGACAGCATCAAGACTCTGCTGGTCAGTCTTTCCATCATCACTAGAAGGACCAGCCAAATGCACTGCTGGCTCAGCACAAACCAAGCAGCACCGATTCTGCTTATCACTGTGCTGCAACAAATCACGTAAGGAGTATCATCCCGGGAAAGCACAGCAGCAATCCAGAGTCCAGCAACAGGGGACAACCCAGGAGATAAAGTGGAAACTATACTTAGTAGTATAATTCCACGGTAAAATGTATTCTTAGCATGCCCAAGATCCTGTGGTCAATTCCCAACACCAAAATTGAATAAGGAATTAGTAACAGACCAACTTTGACACTCTTTAAGATAGAATAATTATAAAATTTAAGACAAGTGCTAATCTCCTTCACTTCTCCGTTGTATTAATTTATGTACTTTTAACCTGACAATTATAATCTAGAATTATAGTAGCACTCATCTTTCAAAGTAGACAGACCTGTTTCTTAAAGCCTTGGCACTGGAGTTACAGACAATTATGAGCTGCCATGTGGGTGCTGGGAATTGAACTCAGGTCCTTTAGAAGAGCAGACAATGCTCTTAACCACTAAGCCATCTCTCCAGCCCCCAGACCTGTTTCTTATTAGTTGGCCACAATTGCAATCTAATCACTTTTCCATCCCCCAATTTCTCTCCCTACAACATTTTCCCATAATATGCTACACAGGCAACAAAAGTAGGGCTTTTGGTCTTTTAGGTTTTGCTTCTCCCAGCAGCTGTGAATACCTGAAAATAAGCATAATCTTCCTCCCCACAATCCACTACAAAGTATAAATTAACTATGCTAGGTTTGTTTGTCGGTATCCAATAGGGATTAGTTCTAGGAAACCCTTCCATGCTCTCCCAAACCCCCAACCCCACCATCTTTGGATATTCAAGTCCTTTACATAAAATGGCATATTTACATATAAGCTGTCACACATCCTCCCCTATACTTTAAATGTGTACATACTTATAGTACTTAACAACATGTAAATGCCATGTTCAATAGTATCATTTAAGGAATGACCCAAAAAAAAAAAAAGCCTGTTTGCATTTATACAAAGGGAATGCATCACTCATCATTTGATTGAAATCGCCAGTGGAGGACCGTCCAACAGGGAGAGCTGGGAATATGTGGTATTAATGGGCATCTAACTCGCTGAAAGGTCAGTCTCTTAAACCACATTATAAACCCCTTAAGACTTTGGGAGTATACCTTCAACAGTTTTGGGCCAAAGAAGACAAGCAAAAATTAAGCAATAAAACCCCTGAATCATTCCTCCAGAGCTCTATATTAGTATGGTGTATGACAAACATCTGTGGAGGGTTTGTTTTTTGTTTTTAATCACTCTCTGACCAAAGACACACTTCTTACTGATCATACACTTTCAACCACTTCTTTGAAGGAGATTCAATTCCATCTGATTCATTCTCCAATACAAATGTTTACAACACAATAATAGAGTTCACATACATTATTTTTTATTAACCATGTGGTCCTCAAAAAAAAGAAAGAAAAAAGAAAAACTTAACCTGTAAATTACAGAATCTCGGGAGTTTTTGTTTATATTTTCCAATATAACTGATGTTGAAGGTATCCGCAGAGACTCCAGTAGGAACAAGAACATTAAAGAGCAGGTAACAGTTTAACACCATGCTGCCATTTCCACTTTATCCAAAGAGAATTTAAATGAGAGTGGGGGAAAAAAAAAAAACCCCGAGCACCTGTAATTCAGTATAAGCCCTACGGAAAATTGGATTTGCAAACCATGAGTAAATTTTTAAAAGTGTTGTTTTAATCCATAAGATTTTTACATTTATCCCATGACCAGCTGTTTCTCAGCTCACCAATGTCTCCCCCCAAAACACACACACTCCTATCTCACCAATGGCCCCCCCTCCCTTCTCACCTTCCTACACACACACACACACACACACACACACACACACACACACACTGAGTCCCTGTGCCAAACCAATCATCATGGGGTGGGGGGAGAGAGAATAAACCATGTGGTTCATTTTCCTAAATCTCTGTGAAAAATAGTCACAGTTCTCTTTCTTATAGGAAAATATCCTATTCTAACGGGGCCTGGGGAGGAAAATCGGCTCATTATCAAGCAGTTTCCCATTCTCCAAAGGAGGAGAAAATGGCATTAACTTGTAATAAGAGACAGCCGTTCCACCGTGTCCCCTTTACAACCTTAAAACAACATAAAAAAAAAAAACTTAAGGGTTAAGAATTTTTGTTTTGTCTTCAAGGTGCATTCACAGGAATGGAAAACTGAGGCATTTCACTTTGCACGAACAGGACCCCTTTAAATATAGTTCAGAATTTGAGCAGAGGGTAACCTATCCCTGTTATCACTCACTGCCCTGCTATCCGAGCAGGATTCCGTTATACAGAAAATGCCACTCTCCACCTCCTCCGCCATCCAGAACGCTGACAGGCGAGGAGTGCGGGGGCAGAGGAGAGGAGGCGGGACGCCACACACGCACCGCACGGAGGACCGGCTCCGGGCTTCAGGGGGCGTCCGTTCTGCAGACTCCGCTCCCCCGAGCCGCCGCCCTCGCCCCGTCCCCACCCCGGCGTGGCTCCCGGCGTGGCTCCCGGGGCCGAGCACCGCGCGGCCTCCTCGGCTCGCCCGCGCCCCCGCGCGCCCCTCACACCCCGCGCCCTGACGCGTCGCACCTGGATGTAGTTGTTCTCGCAGTAGTCGGCCACCCGCTCCAGATTCGTGTAGCTGTCGAAGAGGGCCCGGCGGCCCCCCGGGATTTCCTCTTCCAGCAGCATCTGCAGCTCCGCCATCTTCACATCCTCCTCCTCCTCCTCCTCCTCCTCCTCCTTCTCATACAGCCCGCAGAGGCAGCGGCCGCCGCGACGCCTGGGAGAGGAGGAGCAGCGGCGACCGAGGCGGGAATCGGGAGGAGCGAGCGGCACCCCCGGCGCGCATCAAGGGGGGAGGGGGAGGGGGCGGCGGGGACGGGGGCGGGGCGCGAGCCGACGGGCCGCGAGGACGGTCACCGCGGCGACGGGCGGGCGGGCGGGCGCGCGCACGCGCGCTCCCCTCCCTCCGCCCCCGAGCGCCCGAAAAAAGATTCCCACTCGCGCCGCCCCTCCCCCACTTCCGGCGTCTCCTAGCGACGGGAGGGCGGGGGCCGGGATGCGCGCGGGAGCCGGCTCCCGGTTAACCCTTCGTCCCCGCGCGGCTTTCCCGGCTCTGGGAGTCCCTCCGCTGCCTTTGTTAGCGGGGCGGGAATGTCCCGCCGCCACCCCACCCTTCACCTTCACTACACTCCGGGCCGGAGCCCTATGGAGGTCATCTGCGGGAGGAAGCTCTCAGGCCCCTGTGGAGGCCTAGGGAGAGGGTACAGCCTCTTCACATCCTCTGTGAAAGATCACACCTCCTCAGAACACGCAGAGCCTCTAAGTACCACTTTGGACCTCATCTTCTTCTTTACAGAGTTAATTGCAATTTCCTATCCCCAAACCTGTTCATTCTTTCATTCATTCATATTCCCTCCGTCCCACTATCTCCTTTTGGGAGGGTCTCCTATGTACACCGGGCTGGAATTACAGGCGTATGCTGTGGTTGCCCAGCCTGGGCTTCCCCCTCTCTTCACTTTTCAGATTTTTGATGGAGGTTTTGTTGGTGTTAATGTCGTTATTCACGTGGCTATAATATAGCATGAATAAAATTAAGTACATACATGCACATTGGGAACACGTTTACTACAAAAATTATGATCTTGCTTGTTTGTAATCCAGATATCGAATCTTTTCTTTTTTTTTATTTCATGTGCATTGGTGGTTTTGCCTGCATGTAGGTCTGCGTGAGGGTGAAACAGGAGTTACAGACAGGTGTACGCCATGTGGGTGCTGGGAATTGAACCTGGGTCCTCTGGAAGAGCAGCCAGTGCTCTTAACCACTGAGCCATCTCTCCAGCCCTTTGAGTCTTTTCCTATAAATATGATTATCTTACACAGTGAAGCTTGAAAAAAACAGACACCCTCTGAGATACTAAGACCTTGACCTCTGTTTGTTCTGTGGAAACCCAAAGGGTACCATCTTAGAGGGGTAGTTTAAGATTTATGGTTTCAACGTTTGATTGCTTTTGCGGTCACTTGGCCGTCTTACGGGTAAGTTTTCAGATGGTGAAGGAACGATTATACATTCCTTAAAATAAATAAAATACACACCATCAGGCATTTGTGGAGTAAACCCTGTGTTGTTACATTAGCTTTATGATAAATACATTACCAACATGTGTGAGCTTTCTCTGCGAAGCCTAAAACAGCATTTTTAAATGAAGATGTGGTCCAGCTGGGTCTATTCTTTGCCTCTTCAAACACCTGTCTCAGTGAGAATGTTCTCTAAGTTAAGTGTGAGAAGCTTGTTAAAAACAAAAGGGGAGCTCGGGCTTGTCTCTCAGTGGCACTGTGTGTAAGAGTGGAAAAAAGAGAAACCTAAAGTGTGCGTAGGGGCATAATTAATGGAAATGGCACATACGCCTGGTTCAGGAAACGAGGTACAAACAGGTAAAGAAAACACACAGTGGCGGGGTGTGGTGGCGCACGTCTTTAATCCCAGCACTCGGGAGGCAGAGGCAGGCAGATTGCTGTGAGTTTGAGGCCAGCCTGGTCTACAGAGTGAGTCCAAAGCTACACAGAGAAACCCTGTCTCAAAAAAGAAAAAGAAAAGAAAAGAAAGAAAGAAAACAAACATTGGATCAGACTTTCATACAAGCTTAAGCAGTCTGGAGAGATGGCTCAGCAGTTAGAGCGCAAACTGCTCTTCCAGAGGACCAGATTTGGGCTCCAACACCCATGTCACGCTGTTCCCAGTCACCTGTGTCTCTGCCACCAGGAAATCCAACACCCTGCCCCAGCATCCACCGATACCTGCAATCATGCGTTTCCCATAGAAACACACACATAAATAAAAATAATATTTTAAAGAATTTGTTAACATAAAAAGCATAGCTCTCATCTTAAAGGGATATTAGAAACGGTTTATTCTGGAGCCATTTTGAGCTACCACCGCCACCGGGACACAGACTTAGGGTACCCCCCAATTCCACGTTCCAACGTGAAAGTGCTTTCATCACGTTTTTGTAGTTTTACAGAATAAAAGTTGTAAGTCAAAGCAAGTTTAACATACATGGGTGGGTACATCAGAGAGGCAGGTGGATGAAGATGGGGAAAGCCTTCTATGCACTCAAGATGCTATCTGATGACATTCTTAACATTGGCTGAAGCTGGTTGCCTGCTAAGTTAATAAATACTGAAAGATTTGTTTTATCTATTGTCACAAGATGTTACTTCCGACTGGGGGTGGGGGTGGGGTGTCTGCACCGAATGGCTCTTTGGAGGGCCAGAACTTAGCCCGTGATAAGGGAATCAGCCTCTGGACCTGCAAGATTCCAGTCCTCCCAGGGCACTGAAATTCTAGTCAACCAGTCAGTCTCTGCAGACACAGATTTCTTTCAGTTTCCCTCACTTACCAGAGGCAGCTCCTATCCAAAAGTTTCTCTTTATAAAGTCTACCAGATAAGTTAAGAGCAGACAGGGCCCTCCCCGACACAGGAATTCCCACCTAGGGTTCTGTCAAATGCTGCCTAGCAAGGGTTCCAACAAACAGATTTTCCTGAGAGAATCCAGTCGCCAGAGGAAAGCTGGAGTGCTTCCTCTAGCTTTGTGACACCTTCTTCGGCTCGGTAAGGAATCAGGAGGAGGACTGTAGCTCAGTGGGAAAGCCCTGGGCTGGCTAGCACACATACAGCCTTTAAAACTCAGAAGCCTTGAGGGCCCAAGGATGGAGGTATACATTTTGGCTGCCACCAAAATGGGTTCAATAAGAAAACAACACAAAAAACTATAAAAGGCTCCACAAGCCACAAAGGCTTTCTTAAGTTGATGGATATAGTTGAAATCTACTCATTTTAAAAGTTTTTCAGATAAACTGTTATGGTAAAACAGGAATTCACTTAAGCCATCAAAAGGTAACAAAATAATAGTATGTATTTCATGTGAACGCCATATAAATAGAGACAAGCAAGCCTCTGGGGCAAGAAGACACATTTCAAGAAGTCTTTAAGAAAAAAATAATTTTACCCAGTCAGTGGTGGCACAGGCCTTCAATCCCAGCACTCAAGAGGCAGAGGCAGGGAGCCGGAGAGATCACTTAGTGTGGTTAAGAGCACTGGTCCAGAGGACCTAAGTTCAATTCCCAGCAACCACATGGTGGCTCGTAACCATCTGTAATAAGATCTGGTGCCCTCTTCTGGTGTGCATGAAGACAAAGCATTCACATGTATAAAATAAGTAAATAAATCTTTAAAAACATATTTTTTTTAAAAGAAGGCAGAGGCAGGTGGATCTCTGGGAGTCCGAGGCCAGCCTGGTCTACAGAGTGAGTTCCGGGACAGGACCGCCAGAGCTGTTACACAGAGAAACTTTGTCTCGAAAAAACAAAAATATAAATAAATAATGTTTTTCTTTTTCCATTCTGCCATGCTAAGTCACACTTCTGATTTTTTAGCTCTGTATGTGCCACACATCCAATTTAAATGCTAATAATAATACCTATTAACCGCTTGTTGCTTGTGACATAACCTCTTACAGGAGGAGGGAAGGTCAATAGCCATGCAACAAAAGAGCCCTTGCTTGGTTACAGAAGGTGCTCATTTGCATAGGAGTGGCTCCCACAGGGTCATATATTTGAATCTTTGGTCATGGGAGTGGTGGTGCTTGACAGGGATTAGGAGGTGTGGCCTCGTTAGAGGAAGTGTGTCACTAGGGGTGGGCTTTGGGGTTTCATAAACTCAAGCCAGACCCAGTGGCCCTCTCTTCTTCCCGCTGCCTGTGGGTCCAGATGTAGAACCCTCCTCTTCCTCTCCAGCATCACGTCTCCCTCCTGCTGACAGGCTTCCCACCATAGTGAGAGTCGACTAAACACCTGAAAATGCAAGCAAGCCCCATCTGAGGATGAATATCACAGAACCTTGCAACAAATCCAGTTCTTGTCCTTACAGATAACTGCTTTTTTCTAGGTTATCTTCTTTGTCAAAAAAATACAAAACAAAACAAACAAACAAACAAAAAAAAAACCGGACCTCAAAGAAGATGATGAGCATCAAAGAGCCTCCTTATGGGCAAAATGTCCTCGTTCCTGCCACAAACAGAATCTGCCTAAAAATGGGCAACTTAGATGCAGGCAGAATCGACAGCCGCCAAGTCATGGTAAGCAAGTTCTCAATAGTTCCTGCCCTGAGAACAAGTCTGGGAGAAATATTAGGCAAGAAAGCTGAAGATGAGGCTCCAATGTTATAAAGCGTATTGGGTGACTGGGCAGGCAGTAAACTGTCTTAAGTCAATTTGTACATTTTGGAAGCTGCTATCCCACACTGCTGGTTAAGTTTTATTCCTTCTCAAGTCTCTGAGGGGCATTGAAGACAAGATAGTATAGTTTTACAACCAAACTTAGTTGGTTAGGGGACAAGATTGTTTTAGATCAAGATAAAGAAGTTAAGCTATTAGAGTTGAGATAGGATAAATACTGAATCTCATTCGGAAATTTAGACCCAAAAAGACAGAAAAAACACTTACTTCAAACGAGACGAATGCAGATGGCCAAGTCACTAAGAATATAACATGCATAGAACTCATTATTCTCATGATTGTCACATGGTTCTCCCTGCTGTATGTAGTTTGTTTTATACGTGTGTAATAAAATAAAAGTATTTTTTTAAAAAAACCACTAAAAGCTAGCACAGTGGTGCACACCTGTAATCCCAGCACTAGGGAGGTAGAGACAGGTAGATCTCTGTGAGTTTGAGACTATCCTGGTTACAAAGTGAGTCCAGGACAACCAATGCTACACAGGAAAACCCTGTCTCAAAAACAAAAACAAAAACAAAAACAAAAATCTCTAAAATATAGACCCCAAATTTAACTCAGTATTCCACCACAGCAAACAAAAGTGGCACAGAACAATAATCCTAACACATTTTGGGGACTTGTCAACATGTGCCAAGTTTATTTATAGAAATAAAAATAAAGGAATCATTAGTACAGTTCCTAAAAAATAATAAATGGGAGGGGGAGTACAGTTCTGAGTATAGTAAAATAAAATAAAAAATCAAAAAACAATCTTAGAAAATATAAAGATACTGGGACTACAGGCACGAGCTACCCATGCAGTTTTTGCAGTGTCTAGAGCCACAAGCATACTGGACAAACACTTTACCAACTCAGCAACATCACTGGCCCCCAGTACCATCACAGGTCAGGGGGAAATAAAAATGCAAGAATTAATGGATAAAAGTTAGAAAAAATAAGAGATTATAATACAAAAACAACACATAACTTCAAATTTTCTTAAGTTTATAATAATAATAAAAAAAGAAATATAAATAAGTATGTAACACTGGGATTTTTTTTTTTTTAAAGATGTGGGTATTTTATGTATGAGTGCTCTGTCTGCATATACACCTTCTTGCCAGAAGAGGGCACCAGACCTCATTATGGATGGTTGTGAGCCACTATGTTAGCACCGGCAATTGAACCTAGGACCTCTGGAAGAGCGGACAGTGCTCTTAACCGCTGAGCCATCTTTCTTTCCAGCCCCAAGACTTGAATTTCAATGGCCTTTTAAATTTTATTTTTAAGGAGAAATACAATATCTAGGCTTCTATATAATTAGAGATAGCACAATCATTAAAATAGCAATCTGGGAAAAAATGTGTGTGTGTGTGTGTGTGTGTGTGTGTGTGTGTGTGTGTGTGTGTGAGACAAAGAGTTCCTGTTTGTAAAATGTGAAGAACAAGGAGCTCTTACAAGTCAACACGACAAAAGCCAGGCATGGGGCGCACACCTGGGATCCCAGCTGCTGGGGAGGATGAGGCAGGAAAGTGAGTTTAGATTCTGTCTAAAAGTGGCAGGAAGAAAGATAAATGTCCAATGTTGAAGAGAAAAGAGTATGTGCAGGATCTTTTACAAATAATAAATAGAAATGATTGATAAGGCCAGGCATAGTGGCACACATCTGTAATCCCAACACTCCAGGGCCCGAGGCAGGAGAATTGAGGTTTCAAGACCAGCATGGGCTACAAAGCAAAAGAGCCCTTTTGTGAGCTCTGTTGAGAGTGAGGGCGGGGGAAAGTTCAAGAGGTATAAACAAACAAGGTCAGTATCACCTGAATTAGGTGAAAATAACTTTTTGCGTTCAGATTAACAAAGAATAATACCAGTCACACATACTAGTCATGATTTTAATATTGTATATTTCTTCTAAATAGTAATTTGTGCATGCGCGTGCATGTGCGTATGCTTTAAAGCTGTTTGATGTTGGGGCCGGTGAGTTTTCTCATCTTAAATTTTCTAAAATTATTTTTCCCAAACCTAGTGTTTGTATTTTGCAATTTAACTATCAGCTTGATTCTAAGCAACAGTTAAAATCTCCGATTTTTTTCTATGTCAGGCATTCCAAAACGCTAAATACATCATTTTTAAGTATACGAATGGCTCTTTTTGGAGTTATTCCTCAGTATCCACAGGAGATTGACTGTGGGCTCTTTACTCTGATACCAGACCGTGCAAGAATGTTTAAATCTCTTATACAAAATGTCAAGATATTTCATATGACCTACACACATCCCCTATGTTGGATCACTTTTAGATTAATTAAAACATATAATGCCGCGTAAATGTTGTATCTGTCACTCCACATTTGGCTAAGTAAAAACAACAAAAGTCGGTGAGTCACCTGTGTAGTGGTGGCACACACCTTTAGTCCCAGCACTCGGGAGGCAGATCTCTGTCAGTTCGAGGCCAGTATGGCCTACACAGAGACTTCCAGGAGAGCCAGGCCACACAGAGAAACCTGTCCAGGGGCAAAGTAGTGGTGGAGGTGGGGGCGGATAAAAGAATAATTTCAAGTTGCAATTGATTGAGACTACAGAGATAGAAGCCGCAGGTACAGAAGTCAAACGGTATTTATTTCTAATGAATTATCTTTATAATTCTCAGACCCGAATCCTCATTCATCTCTTGAATAATCTGGCGCCACGGCAGCCTAAGCCTGGCTTAAGTTAAGTGTGGTTACTGGCTTCATGAGAACGTTTGGTAAGCATGGCGAGAGGCTGCTTGAGCTGCCTGACGTTCGGCTGATAAAGCGCCTCTCCCTCGCTAGCACTACACAACCTGGGCATGTGATGTCCGGGTATTCAAGACTGTCTCAGTGGGAAGAATGGTGTCGCTCAATGGTAGTGCGTCCGCTTATTCTACAAGAGACCCTGGGTTCGATCTCTAGCACACACAAACAAGACATAGTTTGTTTCACGCTATCTTAGCTGGGATTTCTGTAAGTGCGATAAAACATGACCAAAAGCAACGCCAAGAGGAAAGTTTTATTCCATCTTGCACCTTGTAGCCAGGGCAGGCATTCAAGGCAGGAACCTAGCCCGAAGGGGCTGAGGAAGGGGCCAGAAAGGGGTGTGGCTTACTGGCTAGCTCCTCCAGCTTACTCCCTTCCATCGCTAACCACGCCCTACCCCGCTTAGCTTCCGAGATCAGGTGCATTCACTGTGGTAGGGCTGAAGACTCAGCCTGCTTTCTTCTGGCACCCAAACTGCCAGCCCATGGGTAGTACTGCTCACAGTGAGTGGAGCTGTACTGTCCACTCAAGACAGGGTTTCTCTGTATAGCCTTGGCTGTCCTGGAAATCTCTGTGTAGACCAGGGTGGCTTCGAATTCACAGCAGTCGCCAGCCTCTGCCTCACTAGTGCTGGGATTAAAGGCGTGCACCACCACGCCCGGCTCCGAACTGTCCACTCTTATGTCAACAAGACACAAACTCGAGTCAGTATAGAAGAGGGAACAGCAATTGAGAAAATGCCTCCATTTTTTTTTTAAAGAAAGCAAGCCATGAGGAACAAGCCAGTGAGCAGCCGTTGTCCAAGTCCTCTGCATCAATTCCTGCCCTGCTTAAGTTCCTGTCCTGACTTCCTTTGATGATGAACGGCTATATAGAAGTGTAAACTGAATAAACCATTTCCTCCCCAAATTGCTTTGGTCACGGTGTTTCATTACAGCAATAAAAAAAAGGACCCAACTTAAACATGGACCTTCCACTACATACTTGCCAACAGGAAAATCATTTATTTATTTGGAGGGGGGTGCGTTCAAGATAGGGTTTTTCTATATAGTCTTGGCTGTCCTGGAACTGTCCTGTAGACCAGGCTAGCCTTGAACTCATACTTGCTTCTGCTTCCTGAGTGCTGGGATTAAAGGTGTGCACCCCACCACCACTGCCATCCAGCAAATTTCTGGGTTTTAATCAGATTTAAGGCTGTTAAAAGAAAAAAAATTGGGGGAGTAGGGGTGTGGACCAGTGGTGGAGTGCTTTCCCTAACATGCACAAGTTTCTGAATATCATCCCCACACTGAAAACAAAAATAAACCAAAAAGAAAGGGGGGAAAAAATCTAACACTAACTACTACTAAACAAAGTAAATGTATGAAACAAGAAGTTTCTGTGTGAGAGCAAAAATGAAGGCCCTAGGTCTGAACTTTGAATTTCTACAAAGCTTTATCATCTGAAATTGGGTTTCAAGTTCAAGTTCAAGGATACTTAATTGTTGAAAATACCAAACTATTAAAAAGCCTAAAAAGCTACGGATTGTACTTATCATTCATTTTTATTGTTCTCCTTATGGATCTTATAAACATACAGTATAGAAAACAGTATAATTCAAAGAATTGCCAAATTATATTCAGGTTTGTATTAAATTATGTTGAAGATTTAATAAAACTTCAAGCTTCAGAATTAACTGAAACTTTATTACTGAAAATGGCAATGACTTTCATGTACTACATGAGTTTGAAATGTACCAGTTTTTCTGATTCATTAGTAGCATTAAAACTTGTATATCAAATACAAATTCACCTACAGCATATGAGTTCCAGGCCCAGCTAACGTTTTGTTTTTTTCAGGGTGCTAGCAGTTGAATCTCAGGCTTCCAATGTGTTAAGCATAGAGCAATATCGCCTGCCCAAGAGTTTGTTTGTTTGTTTGTTTTTTAAGGATCTGCTTGGCATCCATTTTGATAACGTACAAACAAGGAAGTTGCTAGATTTGAGGCCAACTGCTAATTAGATGTGCTGGTAACAATTCGCACTTCTGTAGTACAGGTTGATAAGAATAAGGCTTGCTTAGTATTTGATTTCCTTTCTGTTACTATAGCGAAGTACTATTAGGAACTGAGTAGTTTACAAGAAATAAAGGACTGGTTGGCAGTTATTCTGACTGAGGGCTGCAAAGTCTAAGAGTTTTGGCACAAGCTTCTGGTTGCAATGTAAGTGGCAGAAAGGGACACATATGGTGAGACAAAGCAAACATGTTGCCTCGGGCCTCTCTTATAAATCCACCAATGCCATCCCAGGGTGCTATATTAGATGCACTTTACTATAATAAAATACCCAAGGCAACTCTCTTACAATGAGAAACGGGGTTACTTTTGCTCATGTTTCTGGAGTGTCTAGTACAAGGCCAAGGGCTTCCTTCTGAGGGCTGATTGCAACCCCTCACATCAGGCGCTTAAGGCAGAGAAAGTCACTTACCTCAGGAACCAGGAAGCAGAAAGGGAAACGTGGACTGCCCGGTGTCTCACAATCTTCCTCTGGGCAACAACCCCATTACCAGAGGCGTCTCTAAGTTTCTGCTGCCTTCTGACAGTGCTCTGTCATTGAACACATGGCCCAGTCCCTCTGCCCACACAATAGCCCAGCTCCCTGCCTGACGTCATTTGGTTCTAAGTACCTCCCAAAGGCCCCACTTCCAAAAACCACTCATTTGTGAATCTAACACTTAGCCGGTCAGTAGTAGCGCTCACCTTTAATCCCAGCACTGGAGAAGCAGAGGCAGATGGGTCTCTGAGTTCGAGGCCAGCCTGGTCTACAGAGTGAGTTCAGGACAGCCAGGGCTACACAATCTGCAGTTATGTGAGTTTTTTGTTTTTGTTTTTGTTTTTTTTTGGTCAAAGTCATTTTATGTAGTTTCTTGGAAATAAAGGAACATATGAAATTTTTGGTTTTTGTTTGTTTTTCTGGGATAGGTTTTCTCTGTGTAGCCTTGGCTGTCCTGGAACTCACTCTGCAGACCAGACTGGCCCCAAACTCACAGTGATCACCTGCCTCTGCCTCTCAAGTACTGGGATTAAAGATGTGTGCCACCAACGCCCAGCTTTAAATTTTGGTATTTTTAAATGGCAGGGGACAATGAGTTTAATTATACTTAAAACACATCTAGTTTCCTTCTTCCAGGAATTAACATATTTCTTACAGATCACTGTTAAATACGCCTGCTTATCCATGTACAAATAAGTGAATGACTCAGATGACTATTTCATGCTCTTAGGATGAAATTTCAAGGGAAAAAATCACAAGACCTTCCAAAAACAAAACAAAAACCCCACATCTTTGGGGCTATGATTCACCTATAGGAAGCTAGGAGGTTTATCCACAGTGACAGGAGAGATAACGTTGAGGACACAAATGCTGCCTAGCATAAAGTCTGTGTTTCACAATCCAGTCCTACTGAAGATTGTGCCACAAACTTAGATGCTGGCCCTGAGTCTCAAGACATTGTCAATATGTTAGCCAGGCAGTGGTGGCACATGCCTCTAATCCCAGCACTCAAGAGGCAGAGGCACGTGCATTCCTATGAATATGAGGCCAGCCTGGTCTACATAGGAAGTTCCAGGATAGCCAGAGCTACATAGTAAGACACTGTCTTTAGAAAAAAAAAAAAAAAAGTCAGTATCTTGATGGAAATCTGTTGAGACAGACTTCATCTGTTACTGAAAAACCTTCTTCTAAAACTGATGATGAGTGATCTTTACAATACGTTAAGCTCATTTTGTTCTTGTTTGTTTGTTTGTTTGTTTTTCAAGACAGGGTTTCTCTGTGTAGCCTTGGCTGTCCTGAACTCATTTTGTAGACCAGGCTGGCCTCAAACTCACATCAATCCGCCTGCCTCTGCCTCCTGAGTGCTGGGACTAAAGGCGTGCACCAGCACGCCTGGCTCATTTTGTTCTTTTAGTGTAATGGAACCTAAGGAAACAGAGAGAGAGAGAGAGAGAGAGAGAGAGAGAGAGAGAGAGAGAGAGAGAGAGAGAGAGAGAATATATATATGCATTACTGTCTTCTTCCAAGGAGTAAATGGCCAGTTTGATGTTGTTGATTTGTTTGTTTAGTCTTTTTGGTTTTTCTAGACAGGGTTTCTCTGTGAAGCCCTGACTATCCTGGAACTCAATCTGTAGACAAGGCTGACCTTGAACTCAGAGATCTACCTGCCAATGCCTCCGAGTGCTAGGACTATGTCCAGCTCAGTTTGAATTTTTTTTTTTTTTTAAGATTTAGGAAAAATACTAATAAGCCGGTGTGGTGGCACACACCTTTAATGCCAGCACTTGGGAGGCAGAGGCAGGCAGATCGCTGTGAGTTTGAGGCCAGCCTGCTCTACAAAGTGAGTCCAGGACAGCCATGGCTACACAGAGAAACCCTGTCTTGAAAAAGAAGAAACAAAACAAAAACAAACAAAAAGAAAAAAAAGGAAAATACAAATAAACATATGTTTAACAAACATATAAAGATGGGTTGGGCGGAGGCCATGAGGAGAGGTGGGAAAGATAGAAAGATGGAGCAATACATGCTATGGCGAAAGCTACAACTGGAGATGTAATGGTGGTGACAGGTGAGAGAGGGCTGAGGCTGACATGTTGTCATTGCCCAGTAAAGTCCCTGGGATGCTGTACAGCAGCCTGGAGCTTATGCAGATGCAGACTCAGGCCCCAAACCTGCCGTCCATCTTGGGCAACGATGGAGGCCCAAGATGAGGAAAGGTTCAGTTTCTGAACTGGGCTTCCTCAAAAGACCACCATGGTCCAAGAAGCCATTGAAGGCCATGGTGCTGTCTGCAGTCCATGCAGCTGCCTGAGATCCATGTGGACGCATGGAGTCTGTGCCGCTGACTGATCCTCCGGCTTCATGGCGGGAGGGGGCCAGGAGCATCCTGATGTGAGTGTCCTGTGTAGCCACCCAAGGCCATGTTGAGGCACAAAGCCCATGCAGCTGTTGAAGGCCATGAGTACATCTGTGGCCCCGATATGGGCTGTGTTGATGTCTGAGGCTCGTGTTACAAAGCCCATGAGGTCTGGACTGCCGTCTGAAGCCATGTTAACGTCCAGGGACATGGGAGAGCTGGTCCTGCCCATTCAGGCCTTTCCTATTCTCCTCAGTTGATATGTCTGGTGTGGACACAAGCCAGGAAAGACCCATACACATGTCCAGGGGCAGGGGCAGGGGCGGGGGCAGTCTGGACACTAGGAATTTGACCATGTTCCAGTGAGTATATGGACAATACAAAATGGACTTGCTTTTTCCTTTTTTTTTTTTTTTTTTTTTTTTGTCTTCTTGCATTGGGGAACAACATGGAGAAGGAAAGTCGGACATAGGAAGACTGGGAAGTAAGCATGATTGGGGTACATGATGTGAGATCCCCAAATAACCAATTAAAATATAAATATTTCGGGGGCTAGAGAGATGGCTCAGAGGTTAAGAGCACTGACTGCTCTTCCAGAGGTCCTGAGTTCAATTCCCAGCAACCATGTGGTAGCTCATAACCATCTATGATGTAGCCTGATGCCCCTTCTGGCTGCAGGTGTATATGTATACCACTGTATAAACAATAAATAAATCTTTTAAAAAGTAAAAATAAAAATAAATATTTCAGGCCCTTGTGTTACAAGTTCATATAATACTTCATATACATAAGAGTTCATAATATAAGAGTTCAAATAATAGTCACAGTTATTGCTACTACAAGGTACAAGGGACTACCTGTGCACTTATCAGTCATTTGCTTAAGAAATCTGTAACACCGAAAGGTAAGGTGTTAATTCCTTCCCAAATCCTACTGCTCTCTTCTTGCTCCTACAGGCAAACTAAAATGTGACCGTGAAAACACACTGGGAACTCAGCGTGGAAGGAGAGACGGGATGGAGTTTGGGCCGGAGCAGCCCATCCCTGGGCACACGCTTGCCACTGTAGAAGTTGCTTGTGTTCGGAGTCTTCCTATGTCGCCAACTAAGGATTACATTTAGACTGCCTCAGGGATGCTGTTATCAGTTTAGGGTTGACCAAGATAGTTGATTTACCAACCTTTCTAGGACCTTCCTCTAAATAAGAATAAAGCACAGAACATATCCGTGGCTTTCCTCCAATACTAAATCTTGTCTTTGAAATCAGACCAGTTATGACCAGAGAGAAAGAGCACAGGATGGCATTGATTTTGGCAGGCTCACATGCCCGAGGGCTGTCCTGTTGCTGGATTCACATTTTCCAAAATTATATGATTTCCATGGGGCACCACCCATATAGAAACATACCACGGTGCCCCATTCCTTGTGATTAGATCCTATATCAGAGAAGATGAAAAACCTCAAACAGACAGACATGAAATTTACATGCACATTAAGAAAGGTTGTCATGGCAACTTTGCTGGAAGATATGTATTTTTAAATCTAAGTAAATTTAGCATTCAAAACACATTTGCTTCTCCCTCAAAGGTTCTGTATCAAGAACATCTTAAAACTTGCTTTCAATTTTCTTTTTAATCTATACTTTGAAAGCTTAACAAAACCCTGTGACAGTGACAGCAGCATAGGATTGAGCACAAAATTTCAAAAGATGCAAAGAAAAAAGCCTAATACTTTTACTTCATTCCCAGAAGTCCTAGGTGGCTTCCTCTACCATTTTGGTATAGGCTATGCCTTCAAATTCCTGGAAGATCCTAAGGTCTCAAATCCATTGTCTATTAGCCAGTGACCTTGCCACATAAGCAACGGGTGGTGAAAACTGTACGCAGCGGTGTGATTAGACAGTTCATATGAAGGGCTGATATTGCTCTCTAACAATCAGACAGGTTCTGAGCTATGGACCCTCTCACTCTGAAAGTGTTCTTGTTCTCATCAGCACCAGTGTGGACACTCTTCCTTGGAAAGGTAACCGAATCTGATCCTCTTGTTCACGCACTAACGATGAAACAATGGTTTGACTCCCGATGGCTTTTCTTTTCTTTTCTTTTCTTTTCACTATGTAGGCCAGGCTACCCTTAACTCACAAGCCTCCTCCTTAGCCTTGTGAGTACACGTTCACCACCATGCCTGGCTTGCCAATTTCCCCACACTATAGCCCATAACTAAACCCATTGGGTTTTTTTGTTTCGTTTGGTTTTTGTTAAGTAGTCACCTCTAAGTTCCTTCCTGGTAACGTGGGAGATCTGTGTGCCAGAGGATTCTACATGGTAAAGCTTCAGACAAGGGAGTGAGGTTTTCCTTTCCAAGACAAGAACAGACAGACATGATAACAACCACACCCGTGTGTTCTTGTTTTGGTGAAGGGGACTAAACCCAGGGCCATGTGTGAGCTGAAGCCTTGTCCCCTAACAATTGTTTTGTTCAGGCCATCAGCAGTGAGTGCCTACTATAAAATTTAGCATGACAAATGGGTAGGGATGGGGTGGTCAGGACAAGGTTAGAAGAATCAGTAGTCGTCAAGAAGTTTAAGGTCATCTTGAGCTACAAAATGAGCTGGAAGCCAGCTTGGAATACCAGTGACCATGTGTCAAAAACAAAGCCTAATAACACTAGTCAATCTCACTGACGGTATTAAAATAACCTGAAATGCCAAAGCTTGAACTTTTATTTACTTTTTCTAGTCTCATCCTGTGGCATAGGATGGCCTTGAACTTCTAGCAATCCTCCTGCTTCAGCCTCCTGGGTATTGGGACTACAGGAATGAGCCATCACAGCCAACCTGTGCTTTTTTTTTTTTTTTAAGCCAAAGATCTTCTGAAGATCACTCCAGGAGGCATGCGGGCACAACTGCTTCAGCAGTGGTGGGGGTGAGGGTGGGTTAGAAGGATGGGGTATTTGCAGCTAGCTATGTTACAGCGTGAGACCTTGCTTAAAAAAAAAAAAAAAAAAAAAAAAGAATTCTAGTACTTGGGAGGCAGAGGCAGGTGGATCGCTGTGAGTTCAAGGCCAGCCTGGTCAACACAGTGAGTTCAGGACAGCCAAGGCTACAGAGAGACCCTGTCTCGAAAAACCAAAACAAACAAATAACAATTCAAAGCATCCCAAAGCTACAAAAGTTATTCTTTTATTTTTAAAACATTTAAAAAGATCTATTTCTACTTTTATATGTGGATGACACATGTGCGCATATGTGGAGGACATCTCAGGTGTTTTTGAGACAGTCTCTCGCTGGCCTATCTCACAGATTGGGGGGAATTGCTGGCCAGCAAGCCCCAGGGATGAGCTGTGTGTGCCTCCACAGCACCGTGATCACACAGGCACACCTCCACAGCCCTGTGATCACACAGGCACACCTCCACAGCACTGTGATCACACAGGCACGCCTCCACAGCACCGTGATCACACAGGCACACCTCCACAGCACTGTGATCACTCAGGCACGCCTCCACAGCACCGTGATCACACAGGCACGCCTCCACAGCACCGTGATCACACAGGCACGCCTCCACAGCACCGTGATCACACAGGCACGCCTCCACAGCACCGTGATCACACAGGCACGCCTCCACAGCACCGTGGTCACACAGGCACGCCTCCACAGCACCGTGATCACACAGGCACACCTCCACAGCCCTGTGATCACACAGGCACACCTCCACAGCACCTTGATCACACAGGCACGCCTCCACAGCACCGTGGTCACACAGGCACGCCTCCACAGCACCGTGGTCACACAGGCACGCCTCCACAGCACCGTGGTCACACAGGCACGCCTCCACAGCACTGTGATCACTCAGGCACGCCTCCACAGCACCGTGATCACACAGGCACGCCTCCACAGCACCGTGATCACACAGGCACGCCTCCACAGCACCGTGGTCACACAGGCACGCCTCCACAGCACCGTGATCACACAGGCACGCCTCCACAGCACCGTGGTCACACAGGCACGCCTCCACAGCACCGTGATCACACAGGCACGCCTCCACAGCACCGTGGTCACACAGGCACGCCTCCACAGCACCGTGGTCACACAGGCACGCCTCCACAGCACCGTGGTCACACAGGCACGCCTCCACAGCACCGTGGTCACACAGGCACGCCTCCACAGCACCGTGGTCACATAGGCACGCCTCCACAGCCCTGTGATCACACAGGCATGCCTTCACACAGGCACACCTCCACAGCACCGTGATCACGCAGGCACGCCTCCACAGTACTATGGTCACACAGGCACACCTCCACAGCACTGTGATCACACAGGCACGCCTCCACAGCACTGTGGTCACACAGGCACACCTCCACAGCACTGTGGTCACACAGGCACGCCTCCACAGCACTGTGGTCACACAGGCACGCCTCCACAGCACTGTGGTCACACAGGCACGCCTCCACAGCACCGTGATCACACAGGCACACCTCCACAGCACTGTGATCACACACCGTGATCACACAGGCACACCTCCACAGCACTGTGATCACACACCGTGATCACACAGGCACGCCTCCACAGCACCGTGGTCACACAGGCACGCCTCCACAGCACCGTGATCACACAGGCACGCCTCCACAGCACCGTGATCACACAGGCACGCCTCCACAGTACTATGGTCACACAGGCACACCTCCACAGCTGACTTCTGTGAGTGCTGGGAACTGAATCAGGTTCTTGTGCTTTCCTGGCAAATTTTTACCAACTGGAGCTACTTTTCTAGCCGGAGCATGTCCATTAAAAAAAACAAAAACAAAAATACTCTAAGAAAGATTTCTTTGTGATGTTTTAGTTAATTGTGGACCGATGGGCAAATGAAGCTCAGTTAGCTGGCTCCTCTGTGCGCGATTTTCCTAGTTTTTCCACACAACCTCATTTATTGGCAATTACGATAAGTCCCGCACCCCCCCCACCCCTACCCCCCTACCCCCCTCACCCCCGTTTAGTTAGGGATCCAACCTTTGCCTTGATCACTGCTTAGCAGACCTCACTTGCTTTAAAATTACCCTATTTCTAAAGCTCTCACTGGCACCTGGTTTCCATATCAATTGCTTACTCTAATCCTTTGCACGTTTGCAATTTACTCACTCAACTAGAACAACACACAACCAAAACCACAGGCCACCCAGGCAGGAGGGGCCAGATCTAACAACTTGGCGTAACTTACAGAAACAACAAAATAGTAACCAAGAACAGATTTCACTTAAAGTTTTGGAATATACTGCATAAATTAAATGTGTGTGTGTGTGTGTGTGTGTTAGAAATAAATGCTACAGCCTGATTGGACATCTGTAATCATGGAAAGAAAAAAAAAAAGAGGAAGGGCAGAAAAGGAAGGCAGGCTGCACCAATTAAATTCTAAATAATTGTTCATAAATAGCTCTTAAAATTATCTGATCAGTAAATGCATCATAGGATAACTTAATAACTAGGGTGTATGTGTGTGTATGTTCAAGCATGCATGTGCATGAGCTAGCTCAGGACAGCCAAGGCCACACAGAGAAACACTGTCTTGAAAAAGGAGAGAAAGAGAGAGAGAGAGAGAGACAGACAGACAGACAGACAGACAGATTGCAATTATTCCTTTTCGATGTTTGTTTGGCATTCTTCCTACCATTGTCTAAAAACAAATGTTTACAAAAAAGAGGAATTAAAAAAAAACTATCTACTTGTATTTATTCATGTGTCAATCAAATGACAACCTGTCAGTTTTTTCTTTCCATCATGTGGGTCTCCGGGAATCAAACACAGTGGCTTGGTGGCAGGTGTCTTTACTGGCTGAGCCATCTTGCAAACCCAGAAAAAGGATTTAACTAAAAACAAAACAAAAAACACAACAGCAGCGGAGGCGGCAGCAGCTGGGGCTCAGTGGCTAAGAATTTGGGTAGAAGAGTAGCAAATTGCAGCACAGAGCAAAAATCTAAACTAAAATATAACGCTATCAAGAAAGCATCGCAAAGCTGGGCGGGGTGGCGCACGCCTCTAATCTCGGCACTCAGGAGGCAGAGGCAGGCGGATCGCTGTGAGTTTGAGGCCAACCCGGTCTACAAAGCGAGTCCAGGACAGCCAAGGCTACACAGAGATTGCTAATTCTTCGTTGGGCCACTTCCCATTTAATAACCCATAAATACTTGCACGTGTTTCTTATCTAGGCTGTTTTTCTCCACCACTGATCCTCAGAGTAAACTCCTCCAGGCCACGTGGTTCCTCTTAACCTATCCCAAGGAGGTCTCTGCTCTCTCCTCTCTCCCGTGATCCTTAGGCCCTCCAAGCCGCTGAACCTTGGCCCCGCCTACCTCACCCTGCCCAGGTGTAGGCATTTAGTCAGCCAATCAGAGTTAATTTGAAGGCAAGGTTACACAGCATCGCGTGAGGGTCAGCTAGAAGAACAGTACAATCTTGGGGATAAGCAATTAACTTCAGCACCAGGCCACGCCATAACAGAGGGCCAGTCGCTTTGAAGTACATTCTGGAAGCAACTGGGCTATTCCCAGACGATTCCGAACTGTTCAAAATGCTGAGCCATGTGCAAGCCTTTAGAGGAATGCTTGAGAGCAACGAGAAAATACAGCAGATGCTAGACCCAATGTCCAGGGGAGTTACTAAAACCTAATGAAAATAATTAAGACACGCTAATTAATACTCAGAAAACAAAAATAATCCCTAAATAGAATGACAGGTAATTTATTAGAAATGCAAAAAGACGGAATGTTATATTTTTCTTTTATGAATATTCAGAAAACAGGATTCCCCAATTTGCACAAAGGAATTCTCTAAGATTATTCATCTGAGAGATCAAACTAAGAAAATCAAGGTTAAAAATAATGGCTTAGCTAGGTGGTGGCAGCGCATGCCTTTGATCCCAGCACTTAAAAGGACAGAAGCAGGAGTGTCTCTGCGAGTTTGAGGCCAGACTCGTATACAGAGTGAGTTCCAGGACAGCCAGGGATACACAGAGAAACCGTGTCTCAACGCCCACACCAAAAATAAAATAAAATAAAATTAAAAAATTTAAATGGCTTATAAGATAATACAAATTAAAAGAAAATTAAACTAGTCTAGTAAAGTTGTCAGTCTATCGGTGCAATAAGTATAAACGCATATCATACATTAAGAAGCTTTGACATATAAAAAATCCAAATTTACATCCCAAAGCACTAATAGGTTTAAATTACAAAATGATACTGGTTTAGAAAAGGACTCAGCACATAGTCCCTTCGTCTGCTTGGCAGACTTTAAGTGTATAAATGCCTAGTTTCTTTTGGAGACAGTGACCCAAGCTTCTTCCCTGGATGATGTGACCAGCGCATACTTCGTTTCAAACACTTGTCCCTCCACCGGAAGCAGGCGCAGCCCCTTCAGCAACACGCTCACAAGCACTGTGGCCACCGTGTACGCGAACCTGGGCACGAAGAGAGCCGACCGGTTACTAAAGGTTAAAACATTGACGTTAAGAATTAAATAGCTTGCTCACTTTCGTTAAGACAGATCATCAGATTCCGAGCAAGAGAGCGCCGCATCCTCCCTCTCCCGCCGTTTACCTCAGTTCTGGGCATTCCCACGTGCCTGAGAAACCAAGCGAGGAAAACGCCTTCACCACTGACTCGTCAGCAAAGCGATCTGGATCAAACCTGAAAGGAAAAGCCGAGGCCACCTTAACACTGTCCCGCTTGCACCTTTAACACCAACACCAAACACACACGCTGCAACAGTTTAGATCCACTGCGGCTGGCGCATGGTGCTTTATTACGCTTCCAAACCACCCAACACAGACTTCAGTCTCTTAATGCTTCTGAATGTTAACCTCTAAATGATAGATTTAAAAAAAATTTTTTTCAGAGCTAGCATTGTAGTAGGAACCATCATGAACTACAAGGATGAGTCAAATACCAGATATTATCTATTTTTTTATTTTTTTTTGGTTTTTCGAGACAGGGTTTCTCTGTGTAGTCTTGGCCACCCTGGACTCGCTTTGTAGACCAGGCTGGCCTCGAACTCACAGCGATCCGCCTGCCTCTGCCTCCCGAGTGCTGGGATTAAAGGCATGCGCCACCACGCCCGGCCACCAGATATTATCTAAATAAAATCAAGACCTTTTCTATAAGACCACCTGATCAATGTGTAAGCGATTTTACATGGTTTCTTCTATTAAAATTAGGGATCCAAGAAGGCTAAGAGAATTTTGTTTTGTTTTGTTTTTTTAACTTTCCGGGGTTGGGGATTTAGCTCAGTGGTAGAGCGCTTGCCTAGCAAATGCAAGGCCCTGGGTTCGATCCTCAGCTCTGGGAAAAAAAAAAAGCAAAATAATTTTAACTTTATCAAATGCTACTGGAGAAATAGAAATATTGAAAAGAAAACATGTAAGTTCTTTTCAAATACAAATGTTTAAAAAAGATGTACACTGAGTTAGAGAAGAGGATCGTGGCCACATCCTAGCGGGCTTGGTGGGATTACCTGTCCTTCCAACACACAGGAAGGTGGTGTAGTTAGCATTTGTTTGTTTGTTTTTCAAGACAGGGTTTCTCTGTATAGTCTTAGCTGTCCTGGACTCGATTTGTAGGCCAGAGATCTGCCTGCCTCCACCTCCTGGGTGCTGGGATTACAGGGTGTGCCACCACTGCCTGGGCTGAATTAGAGTCTAATTAGCCTATTTAAGAGTACTGCTGCAGACTATTAAAATGTCAGTATTTACAATACGCCAGAAGCCATATCCTTTGCATTAATATGACTTACATGTTGTGGAAGTTTTGGTTTATATGTAAACTTGTCTTTGTTTTAATCCCAGCTGTGGGATATGAGGGCTGCTCTAGTTTGTCCACAGCTGATAACTGCCTGCTCAGAGGGCACGTGATGTTTGTCATCTGTGAACTACCTCGTGTGGGTGTGCAGTCTCTGTCAGTGGGGATAAAAGCCAGGCCCTGAGAGAGGCTGGGGCCTCAGAGAAAGAAGAAGGCTGCTGGTGTTTCCCTGCTGCTCCTGGGTGCTGCTGATGCAGTGTGAGGTCAGAGATAACCTGAAAGCAGGGTTGGACTTGCCCCATGGAACCCGATGGCCCTAAACAACAGGAAGCAGCTAAGGGAAACTACGTCCCCTCTCTACACTCACCTTCTCTTTCCCCTACCTGGTGTTGGGGTGTTGGAAGGGATTGGGGTGGCTTTTGCCTGTAATTCCACACTTGGGGAGGCAGAGGCAGGCAGATCCCTGTGAGTTCGAGGCTAGCCTAGGCTACAAAGGGAGTCCAGGACAGCCAAGGCTACACAGAGAAACCCTGTCTCAACCTCCTTCCCCCCAAAAAAGAGACAGACAGAGAGACAGAACCAAAAATCAAAATAGATAATGTTACACGTCTGTAGGTTCAGCATTTGGGAGGCTGAGGCAGGGGGATCACAAATTCAAGGCCAGCATGAACTATCAAGCAAGACCTTGCCTCAACAGTAAATAGAGAATAAATAAAGGAGGTAGGGGGAGGAGAGAGTAGAGCCGACAGAGGAATGAGAAAAACCAATGAAGGAGAAGCAGCAAAGAGCAGACGGAGGTGGAACGGCTTCCATTGTGACATCATTATCACATACTAATTTTTTCCCCAAAACATTGGAAAGGATGCATACACATAAAATATGCACACACACATTAAAAAAAAAAAAGCGGCCAACAAGACATAACAGTATTTCCTACTTGTGTGGTGATGGCCAGGTGCTGGGGTCCTGAAGAACCACACCAAGGGCATAAAGGACGAGGGTCTGAAAAACAAACCATCTAGTTAGTCAGGCACGACAAACACAAGTCACCCAGAAGCTCTTCCACTCCAGATGATACACAGGACGTTATCCTGGTGGCCTGATGGCAGAGCCGGCTTCCTAAGTAGGCCACAACATCTGGATGCCATCCAGGAGAAAGCAGATCATGTAAATTTATGTGAAAGTGTACAAGCTGCACATGGTTTAACACTGAAAACCACTGTGGGCATCAGTGGGAATCCACTACATAACGGACAGCTGAGTAACGCACAGACCGACGACTAGGAGGAAGAGCAGGGTGAGGGGCGTGGGTGTTCAAAGAGAGTCCAAGAGAAACGCAGACAGTTAATGCAGTATGAAAAGCCGCTCCACCTTTCTAACGGTCAGGGAGAAGCAAATGAAACAAGGAGATAATTTATACATGATTAACAAAAGATACAGAAGATTCATAAATCCAATGTGGAGGCGATATTTGTGTGTGTGTGTGTGTATGTATGTGTGTGTATGTGTGTGTGTATGTGTGTGTCTGTCTGTCTGTCTGTCTGTGTGTATGGATTGAACCCTTGGGTCCTACTGAGCTATTTTCTCAGTCTTAAAAGGGTTTTATGATTTAGTTACTTAGTTCTTTGCTGGGTTAATTAGCTTCTTGTGCTAAGGACCGAGCTCTGTGCAAGCTAGGCAAGCACACTGTCACTGGGCCACATCCTCAGCCCTGGAAAGGCATGTACTATCATTATTAGTGCAGTAATAAATTGCCTTTTACGAGGTTTAATTATTATTAATGACATAACTCATTTGTCGGCGCTGAGGTTCAAAGCCTTGCACATAGCTGGCCAAGGGCTCTCTCTCCCTGAGCTGCACTTTAGTTCCTACAGGTAACACATGGCTTTCGAGCCCCACACCCCATTTCCTCACTAGGTAGCCCATACCTCTAAGAGGGCTTCAAACTCAAAGCAATCCTCCTGCCTCAGCCTCTCAAGCACTGGAATTATAGGCATGCCTATACCTAGCTTTCAAAAACTCCATTTCTAAGGCATTATCCAATACTTCTACAACTATGTAATTTATAATAAAAGAGAATGTTGATCTAAGTCTGCTTTAGTGGGCTGCTTAATTTACAGGACATAAGTTAGTACGACACATATAGTAGAATACTACACAGCTGTTAAAATCTCCATCAAGTGCCAGCTTTATTAACAGTTATGATATCCTCAGCGAAAAAAAAGAAAATAAAGAACAGCATATTAATTTTAAGATTTCATATTAAGACTCAGTTTCAAAAATATCTGTTATTATTGTGTGTGTGTATGGCGTTGGTTCTGGGGATCAAACTCAGGCTACCAGGCTGCCATAGCATGTGAGTTATCTATTGAATAATCTTACTGGCCCCTAAATTGAGCTTTTAAGATACATACGTGTGCATGTTCCTGCACATACAGCACAATAATCATACACAAGAGTGAGCAAAAATACAGGCTGTTGACAGCAGTTCACACAGGCAGGGAAAGCTGAAGAAAGCCACATTGGTCTACAACTCAAGCGGCTGTGACTCAGTGACAGCCACCGTAAAGTGAACTCAGTGGTGCTTTGGGAGAGTTTTGTCCCAAAATGCTGGCATTTTCAACTTACTGGTCTTTTGCTTGTCTATTATGGTTTCCAATTTTATAGCCGTGTGTGTGTGTGTGTGTGTGTGTGTGTGTGTGTGTGTGTGTGTGTGCGCGCGCGCACGGTGTGTGCACGGTGTGTGCACGGTGTGTGTGTACATGTGTGTGTGTATGTGTGTGCGCGTGTGCGTGCACGCATCTGAGTGTGTCTGTATTGTCAATGTGTCTCTTGAGGTTTTTCTTTGGCTTTTGTTTGTTTTGTTTATTCTGATTTGTTTCTTTCTTTCTTTGCCTGTTTTCTAAAGAGAGAAAGAAGGCTGTGGAGTTGGAGGGGCAGGAAGGATATGGGAGCAGATGAAGGAGAGGAAACTGTGATCTGAATATGTCACATTTAAAAAAAATTTATTTTCAATTAAAAGAAATACAACAAAAGCGCAGGCCAAAGGCAGCCAAGGATTAGGTGACTGAGGTAAACAGAGCATGTACTTCCTACCTCCTTAGGAATAACGAACGGGCCTACTTTTCCTTCAGCATCTTGAAGCCGAGCAGAGACAGGGGTCAGTTTGGCAGTCCGAACGGTTTCCCAGAGCACTTGCCGGCAATAGCTGTTTTTTTGTTTTTTAAATTAAGCAGACATGACATAAATAAACATGACAAACATGACCAGAATGGAGGTTAAAAAAAAAACCACATGACTGGGCTGGAAAGATGGCTCAGAAGTTAAGAACACTTGTGGCTCTTTCAGAGGACCCCAGGTTTGGGGCCCGGTTGCACCCACAGTCTCCAGTTCCAGGGACCTGGGAATTTTTCTTTTTGGCTGTTTATGTTAAAACTGAAGTCTGGGTTTTGAAACCTTCAGATGCCCAGAGATTGCAGAATAGTTTGAGACTGCTACCAGGTGGGTGCCTGTCATTTACAAGTGAGTAGTTTGCAGCCACAGGCAGCAAGGCCTTTCATGTCGCAATGCTACCTTTTCTAGAATCTCATGTTAGCGAAACCGTGCAGTAGGCAGTCCCTTGCATTTTGTTTCTTTCAATGAATAAAACCAGGTTTATCCAGGTGGCTGTCTATATAGTGACCTTGTTTTTCTACTAGTTAGCAGCCTCCATGGTACAGCAATGTCATAGTTTACTAATTTATCGTGTAAACACCGCACTGCTCCTAGCTCTGTGCGTTTTCAACCTACAGCCATCAACATCTGCATAAAGGTCTTTGTGTAGGCCTGCTTTCTTTTCTCTTAGGAATGCTGGGGGATTTCTGAGCCACACAGAGGTGGAGTATATGCTTAATGTTATAAAACCCTACCATAGCATTTCCCGATGTGTCTGTCCTATCTTGTATTCCCATAATAAAATACGGGTGTCTGCATGCTTGACATTCAGGATAACCAAAAGGTTAGCTAGAACTACTTTATTATTTTTTAATGTGGCACAAGAGTTACATAGTCTTGTTTTTAAATTTAGTATTTTGTGTGCATAGGTGTTTTGCCTGCATGGATGTCTGTGCCCCATATTGGGGTGTACAGCCCATGGATGCCAGAACACGGCACTGGATCCCTGGGAACTGGAGGTACAGATGGCTGTGAACTACCATGTGGGTTCCAGGAATTAAACCTGAGTCACCTGGAAGAGCAGCCAGTGCTTAACTACGGAGCCATCTCTCCAGCTCCCAGAACTACCTTTATGACTTTAGACAGACACTTATCCATTAAAATTTGTATATAAATAGGTATAGTATAAACAGTTGTAATCACAGCACTCAGGAGGCATTTGCCTCAATAAGCAGAGACTGTCCGGAATAGTTAAGAGTGCTTGCTTTTCAATCATGAATTTGGATCCCAGCACCTGTGCTGGGTGGCCAATAACTACCTGCAAATCCAGCTGTGGGGATCCAACTCCCCCTTCTGGTCTCCACAGGTACCACGCCAACCCCCCCCCCCAATATGTGCACAAACACTCGTATAGACACACACAGGTTTTTGTTTTGTTTTGTTTGTTTTTGCAAGACACGGTCTCACTATGTAGCTCTGGATGTCCTGGAACTCACTCTGTAGACCAGGCTGGCCTCAAACTCACAGTGATCCACCTGCCTCTGCTTCTCGAGTGCTGGGATTAAAGGTGTGTGACACTACGCCTGGCTAAATAGTTTTTTAAAAATAAACAGAAACAGCCAGGTGGCGGTGGCGGCGGCGGCGGCGGCGGCTGTGCAGGCCTTTAATCCCAGCACTCGGGAGGCAGAGGCAGATACATCTATGTGAGTTCAAGGCCGGCCTGGTCTACAGAGTGCGTTCCAGGAGAGCCAAGGCTAAAGAGAGAGACCCTATCTTGAAAAAAACCCAAAGCCAAACCCAAACAAACAAAACAAACAAATCAAAATGAAAACCTATGTAAATATTTTAAGATCCATATATGTATCCATCTCTCCTACATATTAGCGTAAGCTTCACGTTAATAAATAAACCATCTGATATTTGCCTTACAGTGATTTTTTTTTCCCCCTTTCTTACCTGAGCTGCTCCATTTTCTCTGAAGTAATAGGACCCTTCCCAAGAACTCGGTCTATCTCCTGGTGGAGCTTCTTCTGAACTTCCTCCGACATCATTAGAAAATGGATTGTCCAGGTACACACTGCATAAAAATTACATTAATTACACAGAAATAGCTACTGCATAATTTTTGGTATAAAATAAGAAAGAAAAAAAAACCTAGTGGTTTAGTTTGTAAATTTCCTTTTCTTCCTCCTAGGACATGATACATAAATATTACCAAAAATTAAAACGAAATTCTTTACAGGATTTGAGGGAGTTTTTGTTTGTTTTTTCTTTTTGTTTTTCGAGACAGGGTTTCTCTGTGTAGCCCTGGCTGTCCTGGAACTCGCTCTGTAGACCAGACTGGCCTTGAACTCACAGAGATCTGCCTGCCTCTGCCTCCAGCATGCTGGGATTAAAGGCGTGAGCCACTAAGCCTGGTTAGGATTTGAGGGGTTTTGTTTTTGTTTTTGTTTTTGTTTTTTAGCCAAACACACATGTTTATAGATGATGGCAAAATACAAGAGCTGCTGAGACGCTGCCCTTCTGGAGTCTGGCAGATAACTCACACCATTGGGCATCCTACCTAAGGTTAGTGCCAACAGACACGGGGGGGGGGGGGGGGGCAGGGGGGGGAAGAGGGGAGGGGGAGTACTGGATGCTGGAGACCTTGACGGATGGTTATCTGCTTCAACCCCATGAAATAAAAACCTGACTTAATCAGGTTGTTCACTCAGAAGCGCTAATTAAATGACTCCTACAAATCAAAGTAGTCGGAGGTTTGCTAATACACCAGCATTAATTTTTTAAACCGTTAAATAACTAATTCTTGCTCAGGCTATTGGCTCCCCGGAACCACATGAGAGTTTGTTGGTGCTGTGACATCCACCGATTCTGATTATTCAGGTTGGGGTAAGGTCCACCCACCTGCACAGTTTCAGAAACTTTAATCATATTTATTTGTCTCTTGTGTATGCATGCATGTATATTATGTGTATAAGTAGGTTGACATGCCTGTGGATTCAGAACTTGTAGCAGTTGGTTCTCTCTTTGTGGAAAGAGACTGAATCCAGGTCATCAGGTTGATGGCAAGAACGTTTACCTGAGCCGGGCCTGGTGGTGCACGCCTTTAATCCCAGCACTCGGGAAGCTGAGGCAGGCAGATTGCTGTGAGTTCGAGGCCAGCCTGGCCTACAAAGCGAGTCCAGGACAGCCAGCTGCATGTTTATTTATTTATTTTAGATTTATTTATTATTTATACAGTATTCTGCCTGCATGTATGCCTACACACCAGAAGAAGGCACCAGATCTCAATATAGATGGTTACGAGCCACTATGTGGTTGCTGGGAATTGAACTCAGGATCTCTACAAGAGCAGTCAGTGATCTTTCCCTTTTAAAAAAGATTTTATTTATTTACTTATGTTATGAGTGCTCTATCTGCATGTATACCTGCAGGCCAGGAGAGGGCACTAGAGGGTACAGATGGTTGTGAGCCATCATGTGGTTGCTGGGAATTGAACTCAGGACCTTTGGAAGAACAGTCAGTGATCTTAACCTCTGAGCCATCTCTCCAGCCCCTCCTCCCAGCCACACTTTTTTTTTCCTTTTTTTCTTTTTTTTTTAATTGAAAAATAAAATCATTCACATTACATCCATCCACACTTTTAATTAGTACTCTGACACTCACGCTGGAGGGCACTGGCTCATGGCTCACTTTTGGTTTCAGCTGGCTTTTGGATTATTTTCACGTGGTAAATGGAACAAAAAAGCATAGGAAACAAAGTAGCTGTGCTCCCTAAGCGCCCTGATACATCTTCTCGGTAGCGTATGCTGAAGCCGCAGTACCTGCAGCTCTACCTCTTCTACTGCAGCTGCTTTGTGATGTGTGTAGAGTATTGTTTACCTCGCCTTACATCATGATGATGATGATGATGGTGATGATGATGATGGTGATGATGATGATGGTGATGATGATGATGATGGGGATCAGACCAAGGTCTTGTGTATGCAAGGCAAGTGTTAAAAGCTACACTCACAAAACCTAAAGTTAACTTTTTAAAATGTCTGTCTGATTCACTTACTGCCTCTCAAAATCAACAGCCACCTGGTAACTCAATTATTCAAGAGTAACTGGCTGTCTTTAACTTTCCCTACACAGCCTTGCTGTCCTGGAACTTGCTCTGTAGACCAGGCTGGCCTCAAATTCCCAGAAATCCACTTGTCTCTGCTTTTGTAGTGTAGGGAGTAAAGGCGTGTATCACCACTTTACTTAGCTTGGCTCACTATGGGTTTTGGGTGAACCACGGCATTTCTATTTCACAAATGATATGTAAACATATTAATTTACAATATATAGTGAAATATGTGGTACAAGTTTACAATATATACCTATATACGGAAAGGATTAACATAAAGATTTGCATACAGTAGTCACATATGTCCTGCTGGTCCACTATCACTTAAAACTAATAAAACATTATATATGTGTGTGTGTATATGTATACATAATAATGATTTCAATCACTGTTGTTGGTGGTGGTGGTAGTGTGTGTGTGTGCTTGTGTGTGTGTTGCTTGTTTTAAAATGCAAAAGGTATGACTGGACGTAGCTTAAACTGTGATTTGAACATATTTGATATTCAGCAAAAACAAATAGTCATAATTTCTAAGCTAAACGGCATCTTAAAAGCCATCTATACAGAGCAAGTTCCAGGATAGGCAGGGATACATAGAGAAACTCTGTCTTGAAAAACAAAAAAAGGCAGGAGAGATGGCTCTGTGGTTAGGACCTGGATTCAATTCCCAGCACCTATGTGGCAGCTCACAACTGTCGGGGGCTCCAATTTCAAGGAATCTGGCCCCTTCATATACATACATGCAGGGGAAACACCAGTGCACATAAAAATAAAAGTATATAAATCTTAAAGAAAAGCAAAAACAAACAAACAAAAGAGCCATCTGGAAAAACTTAACCATTAGAAAAAGCAAGAGAATACAGGACTAGGTAGGGTATTCCCCGGTGCTAATGACAGGGGGAGGAGTGAGACCCTCAGCGGCAGGCACATCTTTAAGGCACGGCTGGGAAGATGCCTTGTCCTTGCAGAAGGTGCAGCTGACTTCTGGCAAACACCGGTCACTCTAGCCTTCTTCTGACTTCCACAGGCAATGGAGAGAAGATTGGGGTACGCATACATATATGAAGGAACATTTATCCATGTAAACACACCTTAACAAATAATGTCGCAGCATAGGTACAAGACATAAATAGCGATGTCCTTTATAAATTTGCCCTAACAGCTAAGAATGAGATTTAGCTATTAATTCTACCCTCCAGATAACCAATTTTTGTGGTGTTCACAGCATAATAAACTTATTATCCTATTCACCCTCCTCAATAATGGAGTTTAGACATGTGCCACCATGCCCGGGTTAATTGATTTTTTTTTTTAATGCTTTAGCAAAGAGACATATTTAATGTTGAATAGACTTAAAACAAATAAACTGGTAAGTGCACTCGCTGGCAAGCCGAATGACCTGAGTTCAATCCCTCGGGCCGGTATGAACTCTAACTGCATGCTTGCACTGTCGCATGTGCCCGCGGCCCCCACAACAGATAAATAAATGAAGAAAAGTTTTTCAATAGTTGAGTAATTATCTTTGACACATCTGCATAAATTTCAATTAGTCTATACTATCTAGATACATCTAGATGTTAAAATATAAACGGGTGGGCTGTTTACACTAGCACTCCTCACCATTCTAAGAACTTTTCCTCGAAATGAAGAAGTATAATGAAGCTCTTCAAGTGAACATGAATTTTCTACAGTTTTTAAGCTGGACCCTGAATACTTCCTGGAGGCATTTTATAGTATACATTTTATATTTATAAACATTTTAAATAAATACTATATCGATGCATTGTTCTATATAAATCTACAAACCAGCGAAGGCCACCAACACACACATCTTAGAATTTTAAATAGAAATCAACTCCAGTTCCAAGAAGGGAGCTCTTTCGCCTCCCAATCACCTTGGACTCCGAGGCCTTTAGGAGTCCTTGGTAACCGCTGCCTGATCAGCCAGCAGCCAATGAAGAGCAGCCACAGAGGGGCTGGGGTTGTGACGCAGTCTGGGACTGTTTACCTAGCGAGGACGAAGACTTAGACTCAGCCTTAGCAACAAAGGACAAAGGAGGGGAGCAGTGGCAGGAAAGGTGTGGGCCGCAGCTCATTTGAAAGACACTAACTAGAATTCACAATCCATAAAATGTGTCAAGGGATTTACAGCAATTCGTGTGTGTGTGTGTGTGTGTGTGTGTGTGTGTGTGTGTGTGTGTGTGTGTGTGTGTGAGTGAAGCAAGCTTTTTAAACAAGAATAAGACAGCAAGGAAGAGAAAGTACAAAGGGGAGTGTTTCTCTCTTTTTAGAAGAGCTTCACCAGTGTGAGATAGAAATCAATTCATACTTACACCTCGCAGTTATTATGCAGCCAGCCAGAGAAAATATCATACTGTCTTCTAGGATCTGCAAAACAAAACAAGGTTTAGAAAGTATGAAACATAAAGTGCCTTTACTACTAGATTACCTACTAGGATAATCTAGGGTATAAAATTAGGTTCAACAAAAAGTGGGGGAGGAGGGAATATATTATTATTTCTCTGCTAGGTCTTCACCAAAACCAAACTCTGTGTAACGGGAGAGAAATCTAAGTATTGGGCTGTTGGGGGTGGGGGGTGGGAGGGTGGAAGGGGGCGGGACTCAGCTCGCTGCTCTTGCAGAGGGCTTGGGTGTGGTTCCCAGCAACACGGGCAGCTCCCACCCACCTGTGACTCCAGTGTCAGAGGATCTGAGACCCTCTTCTAGCCGCTCAGGGCTCCTGCACACACCAGGTGCACATAAACTCGCATAGGCTCACACATTTACATATTAAAGAATAGAACAGCGCAGTGGCACATGCCTGTAATCCCAAACCAAACTAAACCAACAACAACAAAATAAAAATCTCTAAATACCATTTTTGGGGGGTTAGTTTGTTTGTTTTTTGGGGTTTTTGAGACAGGGTTTCTCTGTGTAGCCCTGGCTGTCCTGGACTCACTTTGTAGAACAGGCTGGCCTCGAACTCACAGTGATCTGCTTGACTCTGCCTCCAAAGTGCTGGGATTAAAGCCATGAGCTACCATGCCGGCTTAGTTTTACCTTTTATTTTGGTCATTTTTAATTTGATTGTCCTTTGACAATCAGACACGTATACAATGCATCCTGGCTACTCTCACCCCACCCTCTCCTAACCACCCTGCCATGAGTGCATCCTACCTCTCAATGCCTTTTGATTTGGGCTTTGAGACTCACGATGTAGATTGGCCTAGAACTCACAGAAATCGGCTGCCTCTGCCGCCTGAGTGCTGAGATTAAAGGTGTGTGCCGCCTCTGCTGGTTGCACAGCCTTTTTGATGCGGCAGACATTTATTTCTCAGTACTGATTCATCACAGTCCTTTTTTTTTTTTTTTAAGTGTTTTGAGACAGGGTTTCTCTGTGTGGCTTTGGCTGTCCTGGACTCGCTTTGTAGACCAGGCTGGCCTTGAACTCACAGCGATTCATCAGCCTCTGCCTCCCGAGTGCTGGGATTACAGGCGTGCGCCATCACACCCAGCCTTTTCAGTCCTATTTTTAACAGCATGGCCTGGTACATCAAGAAGTCTTAGACATAGGGAGGAAGTGCCCGTTACAGCTCTCAGAACTGGATTCAATTTCTGCACAACCTACACCCAGAAACTTACTTCGTCTACCAGAGACCGCACACGCCATGTTGGGATTCCCACAATGAGGCGGAGTGGCAAGGACACCGCTCCTGCCTCCTGCCTGGCCACACCACGGGCGGCGCATTATGCTGGTAAGGGACAAGCACTGAACAAGCTGCGCTGCCACACCCAGCCATGCGGCCAGGAAGGCCGAGTCCATCACACACGTGTACAAACAGACCATTTGGGCTTGATGTTCGCTTGTCCTGATTTTAAATGCTCTATCGTGCCTTCAGAGGGTGAACTAGTAGGACACCGACTACTTATGTTACAAGAAGTCAAGTCCCCTGACTTCTTGGGGACCATTTAGATGAAAACAAAAACAAAAACAAAAACAAGGAGTGTTCTATGCACACATGACCTTTTAATAACTGGTTAACCCTTTCGTCACCTGTTGCTCATTAAGATTTCCTTGTATTAAGGAGTCGATGAAGACATGTTGACTGAAGTTCTTTCCTTTCCGTTCCTTTATGATTTTCTTTAAAATAGATTCCAACTGCATGAGGGCTTAAAGAAGAAAATTTGAAAAAAAAAAATAGTTTAGAATGTAAGCATTTGTGGAGATTGAATTTCCTAAAAGGAACTCTGTAAAATGTTACCATGTGGGGAACAAAAGCTTTGAAGACACTAACCAATCATTTTAAAAGCAAATTTAGATTTAAACCATATGGTTTTTCTTCCTTTTTTTTTTTGTTAAATTTCAGATTTAACAAAATCGGGAGGCAGAGACAGACAGATCTTTGTGAGTTTGAGGCGAGTCTGATCTACAATCAAGTTCTAGAACAGTCAAGGCTACACAGAGAAACCCCGTGTCAAAAAAACCAATAAATAAATGTTAGGGGTTGGTCTGGTTGCTGCCCAAATGAGCAGACTAATGTACTACAAAATGTTTGTAACCTTGCCTAAGAACTTATTCCTGTTTGACCAATAACAAGCCAACACACCCGGGCAGAGCAAACGGGATAGGCGTGGCTAAGGTTGGCAGGCTTTTGGGACAGACAGGATCTTGGGAGAGGAAGCAGTCTCAGAGAGCGCAGAAGAGGATCTTGGGAAGGAGGCTGCTGCTGTGGGCCACGTGGAATAAGAGGCACGTGGCTGGTGTGGATGGAGGATTTGGCTCAGATGAAGAACATTAGCAAGCATTTGGGATTGGGGATAGAAATTATCAGAGCAGATGGCATCCGGTTGGGGCAGGGAGACGTGGAAGGTAGTTTAGGGGATTAATATCTCCCCTGCCCCAGGTGAACCAAGGCTATTATAAAATATAACAGGTGCCTGTGTTTTATTTGATTGATAGCAGGTTAGAAAATGATGCTGTAGTAATTATTGCCTAATAATAAACATTTATTAGGCCATACTTTTAAATTAACCACAACAAACAAACAAATAAATAAGCATAAAATACCTGTGTACAATTCAAAGAGTAACTGATTTTTTTTTTTACAAAAATACAAAGCAGCCAGGTGTGGTGGCGCCCGCCTCTAATGCTAGCACTCAAGAGGCAGAGGCAGGTGGACCTCTGTAAGTTTGAGGCCATCCTGGTCTACAGAGAGATTCCAGGACAGCCAAGGCTACACAGAGAAATCCTGTCTTCAAAAACAAGGGGGCTGGAGAGATGGCTCAGAGGTTCAAGGCAGTGACTGCTCCTCCAGAGGTCCTGAGTTCAATTCCCAGCAACCACATGGTGGTTCACAACCATCTATGATGTGATTTGATGCCCTCTTTTGGCCTGCGGGTGTATGTGCAGGCAGAGCACTGTGTATGTAATAAATAAATAAACAAATCTCTAAAAAAAATGAAAACAAAACAAAAAGAAAGAAAGAAAAGGAAAAACTATAAAGCGAATTCCAAGGATGCCAGTGCCACACAGAGAAACCCTGTCCTGAAAAACCAATAAACAGATGATAGATAGATAGAGAGAGAGATAGATAACTAAGCATAAAATACCTACATGTAATTCAGGGAATAATTGATTTTAAAGAAACATCTAAATTATTAGCACCCAGATGAAAATGTGATAATGCTAATACAGGCCTCCAAAATACACACAATCTCTCCACTAACATTAACTCTTCCTTCTACATTCTTACCTTTTCTTTTTTTTACGATACAACGCCCTGCCTGCACATACACCTGCAGACCAGAAGAGGGCATCACATCACATTATAGATGGTTGTGAGCCACCATGTGGTTGCTGGGAATTGAACTCAGGACCTCTGGAAGAGCAGTCAGTGCTCTTTAACCTCTGAGCCATCTCTCTAGCACTTCTTTCTCTTTTTCAAGACAGGGTTTCTCTGTGTAGCCTTGGCTATGCCTGACTCACTCCGTAGACCAGGCTGGGCTTGAACTCACAGTGATCTGCGTGCCTCTGCCTCCCGAGTGCTGGGACTACAGGCGTGCGCCACCGTGTCTGGCTCACTCTGTCCTCCTAACTCCACTGCTTCTCTCAAGTCAAGTATCACTCACTGAGGGACAGAAACAGATATGAAACAACCAGAGAGGTGAGTTCTCAGCCGCTAAAGCTTCATTCCCCACCTCAGCTACCCTGCCCTCCAACAACTGATGTTAATTAACCCTTCCTCTCCAATGGCTCCCAGGACCCGACACTCCGTGGACTCTCCACTGCCCCAGCCCCCTCCTGCTCATCCGTCCCGTCACATTTCAACTCCCTCCTGGCTCTTGAATGTTTTCACAATGGACTGTCCAAGGCCTGGGTTGCAGTTTATTTCTCTTTTTCCTTATTTCTTTTCTTCCTTCTTTTCTTTTCGTTTGTTTTTTTTTTTGTTTTGTTTTGTTTTGTTTGTTTTTGTTTTTGTTTTTAGACAGGGTCTTCATATTTGGCCCAGGCTCTGTTTTGATGATCTCTGGTCTCAAGATTTTATTTTTATTTTTATTTATTTATTTATTTATTTTTGTTTTTGTTTTTCGAGACAGGGTTTCTCTGTGTGGCCTTGACTGTCCTGGGCTCGCTTTGTAGACCAGGCTGGCCTCGAACTCACAGCGATCCTCCTGCCTCTGCCTCCCGAGTGCTGGGATTAAAGGTGTGTGCCACCACTGCCTGGCTGGTCTCAAGATTTTAAATGCTTCCAAAATTTTGTTTCTAGCCAGGACTTCTTTCCTCCACACTGCAGCCTCATAAGCTGAACTCTAGACTCACCGTCTCCGTTTAGATCCCTGAAGCGTGTTAAACACAGCATCCGACACACCCAACTCGTGACCACTCTGCAAGCCTGCACGCCCCAGCCTTCCCATTTCTTTTACTAGTAATCTTATTCTGTAGATACCCTGGCCTAGCAGCCTGTGGGCTCTCTATGCTCCACGTTTCACCCATGAGCCAGCTGGTGGCTCTGTCTTCACAGCACAGAACCAGCATTTCCTGTTTCTCCCCTGTAGTTTCTGTCCCCCATTGCTTGCTGCACAGCACCTGGGCCAAGCACTGGTCTTTCCTGACTGCTCTATTGCAACGGTGCCCGGATTTACTCCCGCTGCCTCTGTCCTGGCACTCTCATCCATCAGCAGAACTCAGATCATAGCTGCTCAGAACCATCCACTGGCTTCCTATCCTAAAGAATCAGTGCAGTTGTCTACATATACATCTCTACGAGCCGTAGGAACTCTGCGCTCTGTCCAGCTTTCCTGACGTCATCACCACCTCTCATCTTGTATTTACGTAACCGCAGCCACACTAGCCTCAAATGCACCAGGAACATCGAGTTCCTGCTAAGTCTTGTTCTCTCTGCTGGACTTCCTGTGGACATCCACAGCTTCTGCATGGCTGGGCTCTCCATCTAATCGTAATTGTTGATCAACAGCCATCTCAACAGACGACACCCGTCACAATAATTAAAACGGTAGCCTCTCCGGCTCCACACCCGCTAGCCTCCTCCTTCCAGTCTTACTTTTCACCTTTTCACACTCTATAAATATATTAATTTAGATCAATTCTTTTTTTTTCTCCAAGCTAGAGTGAGGTACCACAAGGATTCTTCCCATCCATCCCCATCTCCCAGGACCTGACATCCCGGGACAGTATAAATCCTGGCACATTCAGGAAGGGAAGGGGGAGCTGCTGATGGTGACAGCTGCAGTAACTCCCACACCGCCACCCACTGCAGTCACCTGCGAGGGAGTTCTAAAAACAGTGAAAACACAAGTCGCACCTCATAGTTATCAAACCTATGTGTTTGGAGGTAGAAGCCGGGCCTTCCATATGAACACAAGCCTGCCGTGGAGGGAAGCCTGGGGGTTCCTGGGAATGAAGTGTAGTTTTTACAGAGCGGAAATCATCTAAATGCCTCCATCAAGTGCTGAGACTGGCAATGAACACCATCACAGGAAATGTACCAAAGTGGCTGTAAAAAGCCTCTGGTGGGTGTCAGGAGAGTCCCCAGAACGGCAAGTATGCACCAAGGACGTGTATGACTTGTGCACCCAGTGAGAACCAGCACACAGTACGCCATAATTAAACACTTCAGAGCAGCCTACGAAGCAAAGCCATTACATATACAAAATAATCTGCTGCTCTTATGATGCCTTCTGTTCCTCTTTAGGGAGGTGGGGTTTTTTTTAAATTAGGGTTTAATTTTTATTTTATGTACATTAGTGTTTTGCCTGCATCTGTGCCTTTTGTGAAGGTGTCAGATCCCCTGGAACTGGAGCTATAGACAGGTGTGAGCTGCCATGTGGGTGCTGGGAATTGAACTCAGGTCCTCTGGAAGAACAGCCAGTGCTCTTAACCACTGAGCCATCTCTCTAGTCCTGGGAGATGGTTTCCTAACTCCCAGACTCAAATGGATGATCCTCCTGCCCCCACCACCCCCCCCTCCAAGCAGCTGGGATTGCATATGTGTACCACTGTGTAAGACCTGGGTTTTCATTACCCTGTCTGGTTCCAGAAAATAAAATGAGTCAGGTCGAAAAATAAAAATATTAGTACAGGATGGCTCAGTGAAGTGTTTGCTGCATCTACATGAGGACCCAGATCTATATCCCATGGCTCCTGTAAAGAAGAAAAAGAAGAGAGAGGCACTGGGCGGCTGCGACAGTCACTGGGCTTGCTGGCTAGCTAGTCGTGCCTCGTCACCGAGCTCTAGGTCTCAAAACAAAAAGTCAGGGTACCAGACACCAAAGTCTAGCTGGCCTCCGCACGCACACACATGCTGTCAGCTTCACCCAGCATGCATTACCCACTGAGCCATTTTGATGGCCTGGCACCTTATGTTTTGAGAGAAGGTCTTTCACTGGGCATAGAGGTTGGCATTTCAGGCAGCCTGGCTGGCCGGCAAGGCCTTGGGTCCACCTGTCTTCTCCTCCTCACCTCCTCAGGTGCTGGAGTTACAGGTGTGCGCCACCACACCCAGATTCTGTATACTCGCTGGGAAGCTGGACTCAGGTCCTTGCACTTGAAAAACTGGTGAATTACCATCTCCCAGGCCTACGAAATACTACTTTGCTATGTGAGTTCTATTAACCTTACTAATTGTCTATTTTTTATTTATGTGTACGTTCATGCAGGTGCCCTCGAGGTGTGAGGAGGCTGTCAGATCGTTTGGAGTTAGATTTACAGGTATTTGTGACCTGCCCAATGTGGATACTAGGATATAAGCAACTGCTAAGCTACTTTTCTAGCCCCTGTACATAAACTCTATAAATTACTGTTAAACAATTTAGACCAATAATCTTGCTATTCAGAGATAAAACTACTAAAATCAGGGCCCATATCTATGAATCCTTATTAAAAATTTGAGGGTGCGACCTGGATCTCTATCTGTGGTAGAACATCTGCCTACTACGCATTACTCAAAATAGTTAATTAAGAAACGGGTGATGGTGGCGCACGCCTTTAATCCCAGTGCTTGGGAGGCAGAGGCAGGTGGATCGCTGTGAGTTACAGGCCAGCCTGGCTTACAAATCGAGTCCAGGACAGCCAAGGCTACACAGGGCTAAACAGAGAAAATGTTTCAAAAAACAGAATGGAAGAAAGAGAGAGAGAGAGAGAGAGAGAGAGAAAGAGAGAGAGAGACTTACCGTCTTGATACTGCTTTTTCCGAGTGGTATTTTTATCAAGTGACCCATCAAGGAAGCCTTTCCCAATCTCAGACCAAACCTAAAGACAGGAAACTATGTAAGCACTACGCAGTGTACAGATTTCCTACATAATGCTGAGCGATGTAAACGGTTAAGGGCTGAGGTCCTTCCTCAGCAGGGGATCTGGGCATCTAATCTCCCCACTTTTCACCTGCTGTATGATCAGATCATCTGCTCCAGTTTCTAAGAACACGGCTCACATACTTTTTCTATTTTTATTTTATTTTATTCTTTGGTTTTTCAAGATGGGGTTCTCTGTGTAGCCTTGGCTATCCTGGAACTCTCTCTCTCTGAAAAACAGGCTGGTCTCGAACTCAGAGACCCACCTGCCTCTGCCTCCCTAGTGCTAGGACTAAAGGCCAGAGTAAGCAAGTCCTCAATAGTTCCTACTTCACAAATACCAGAAGGCTGAAGATGATGCTCCAATGTTAGAGAGTTTTGGGCAACTGTTCAAGCAGCAAACTGTCTCTGTCATCCCCCCCTCCCCCCATTTTGGAAGCTGTTAACTAGCACTTCCTGTTTTCTCGGGTAATTAAATTTATTTCCTTCTCAAGTCTCTAATGGGGTTGAAGACCAGAGAGTTAGCTTTTAAATTAAGCTTAGTTGTTTAGGAGTTAAGAAGAGACATTTAGATCTAGATAGATGTTTTTTAGGTTGATAGTAAGAGCTTTGATAGATATTGATTTAGGTTCAAAACTTTAGCCTCACCAAAATAAAATAGCTAATATTTCTTCGACGTTGCCAAATACCTTTTGATTACACACTAGGTATGTAAGTCTTACCTATTGGCTTTTATAATTTTTCATAATTGTTTTTACTGTATATTTTTTAATGGCCTTTTAATATAGACAGAAAAAGGGGAATTGTTGGAGGTTGGTCTGATGTATTTTGATGCTAATTACTGCTTGCTGTCTCTGCCCCATCTGTACTTTGCCTAAGAGCCTAACCTGTTTGACCAATAAAAGGCCATCACTCCTGGGCAGGGCAAATGGAATAGGTGTGGCTAGGAGTCCCTGGGAAGGGAGACAGAGGAAAATACTGAGTATTAATCTTGGGTCATTGCATACATGGGCATACGTGTACAAATGTACACGTGCACGTGCGCGCGCGCACACACACACACACACACACACACACACACACCCCTTCTTGAGAGATAAAGTTAGCATTCAACTTCAGGGTCTGATGAAAGAATTATTTTAAATTTTGTCTTCGACTCACTGTGCCATGAATCTTTTGGAAGCGAATGACTTCCTGTTCGTCTTCAAACGTGCTACCCAGTACCATCCGTGTGACAGACTTCAGAGCAAAACCAAGCATATGCTGGCTCAGAGGCACGTGCTGGGCCTCTGGGTAGGACAGCCATTTATCTAGTAATTCTTCTGAAAGCTGAAAAGAAGAGAAAGATAACACTTTACTTTTCTCTCTCTCTAAATCTTAAGAGGGATCCGGTAAGATGGCACATGCCATATATAAAGCTATGTAACCAAATTAGCTGTGCGCGTATTTCAGGTGGTGCCTCAACTGTGGCTGCACCGTCAATGTCTGGCTTGAGCTGCAGTAAACAAAGACATTCTTGTCTTTGTTTTATGTGAGACAGGGTTTCTCTGTGTAGCCTTGGCTGTCCTGGGCTCACTTTGTAGACCAGGCTAGCCTCGAACTCACAGCGATCCGCCAGCCTCTGCCTCCCAAGTGCTGGGATTAAAGGTGTGTGTCACTACCGCCCGGCAAGGGCTCTGACATTCTTTAACTCACCACAGATTTGTCAAATCTCCTGTGAAATAAAAACTATGTAGTAAAAGACTACAAATTTTAGAAGAAAGCAAAACAAAACATCACCTTGATTTTACCTTTGGTTGTAAGCCTGCAGAGCAATGTCACTTGCAGCAATTTGCCTAACCTAAAGCACCTTCTACCTTGCATGGTTGTGAGTGATAATTAGGTCCATGTCACAGTAGAGGCTTTCTGAACCAGTGCATGTAAAGACGTCAATGTGACATGAACTGCAGCTACGCCGCCTTTCCTGTTAGCTTTATTGAGCTCTATGAAAGTTTCGTTCCAGTTTAAGCAATTAAAATTGAGTCTTGTAAGGAAGAGAATAAATATTCAAGATAAAAAGATTTAGCATTCCTTAGTAATATACCTCCTTAAAGGGAACATCTGGAACATAAACTTAATCTTCGGGAAAACAAGGAGTCCTTAAGGATTCCAAAGTGCCAAGACTAATCAATTGAGCCAGTTGACATTTTTCCAAAAAAATTTTTTTTATTTATTTTTATTTTATGTGCATTGGTGTTTTGTAGGCACGTGCCTGCGAGGGTGTTGATTCTCTGGAACTGGAGTTACAGACATCTGTGAGCTGCCATGTGGGTGCTGGGAATTGAACCCAGGTCCTCTGGAAGAGCAGCCAGTGCTCTTAACTGCTGAGCCATCTCTCGAGCAATTCCCTCCCCCACCCCACCCCACCTCCCCCGCACCTAGTCTTTTCATCATCATACTCTGTCAGGTTTTGGTATCAAGGCTCTCGCAGCCTCATGGAATGGAGAGGAGTGCCCTCCTTCGCGTGTTTTGAACGACTGTTGAGGGCTGGCGCTGTGCTTCTGTTGCCCTTCGCCATTCCAGCGGAAGGCAGCACGGTTCACACGACTCTCACTTATGTCTCCCTGGTCCTGAGGGAGCTGGTCTTCTTGCACTTGTCTGTGCGCATTGTGTGGTGTTTTAGTTTGTGTTCTGTTGAATGCACACTGGTTTTACCAGCAGCCCAGATAACACATATATGAAGAAAATAGTAAGCTTTTCTTTTGGCAGGAGGCAAAATAATCTGTACAGATGAAAATGCCTTACTTTAGCCCAAGAAATGGTTTTGACTCTTTTAAGAAAAATAACTGTCCAAAAGCATTTTCCTAGCTTATAACAGATTTCCAGAATAACTCTCAAACGTAAAAAATATGTCAACTCCATACGGCTTTATGAAATAACTTCAACATTTTTTAATTTTTATTTTTAAAAGATCCCAAATTTTAAATAAAATATTAGCAACATTTTTTTAAGCAGCATTTTTTTTCTTCACTCAAAAATCTGTATTATCTGGGGTTGGGACATGCATAACAACTTTTGGAAGAAAGAACAAACATTGCAAGTTAACATACACATAAAACATTTCAAGAGAAAAAATTTTCTACAGCATGTGACATTATTTTCTCTTCTTTCTATAACCTCTGAGTTACCAGTAAGGTCTTCTAAAAATGTCTTTACGAATGTTTGGTTTGCATGTGTGTCTGGGCACAATGTGCGTGTCTGGTGTCCTGAAAGGTCAGAAGAGGGCATCGGGTCCCCTGAAGCAGGAGCAAGGACCATGGGCTGCTGGGAACTGAAGTGCTCTCAGCCACCCGTGGAGATCAACTGGCGCATTTGCCTGCATCATGTATGACTATGGTCAAGTGTGAAATCTTCTGTTTGTATTAAGATACTATACATGCCGGTCCCTTGTGAGATACGTGTTCGATAGGTTATTTTCTACATCTATTTGTCTGGGAAGAGCCAATGTTTCTGACTTTAAGGAAATAGCTCACGGATACTTCTCTCTCATGGTTGGCGTCTATCGAGACCTCAGCACCTCTCTCTCCCTCTGCACAGGCTCTATGTCTTTCTCCTCTGTGTAGGTCCGTGTCTTTTTTCACTTGTTCCTTGCACACCATGTGGATGTAGTTAAGGTCTAGTTGTCTTATATATCTATTTGGTTGTTACAAGATGGTCCCATTGAAGTTCCCTGGAACTTTTTGTCAAGGCTTTGTCAGCCATGTTCACTGGGCTGTTTCTTTTCTTTTTTTCTTTTCTTTTCTTTTTAAAGATTTTATTTAATTATTTATCATATATGAGTGCTTTGCCTGCATGTACACCTGCAGGCCAGAAAAGGGAATTATATCACATTACAGATGTCTGTGAGCTACCATGTGGTTGCCGGGAACCGAATTCAGGACCTCTGGAAGAGCAGACAGTGCTTTCAACCGCTGAGCCCTCTCTCCAGCCCCACTGGGCTGTTTCATGCTTGCCTGTCCTTTGATTTGTGTCTGTCCTAGAGTCGGCTGACTCATAAGGGCCTAAACGCACTGTCTTCTAACTTTATTTGTTCACATAATTCACTGATGCCTCGATTCTGTCTGCTTAAAGCCACTGTTGAATCCATCTGGAGACGTTTTATTTTTAGCCCTGTGCTTTTCTGCTCTGAACTCTTATTCAGTGCCCTTTAAAGTGTGGCTTTTTGAGGGATAGGCAGTATTCGGTGAGACCTCATTAGCCTAGTTTTCTTTTGTTCTTTGCCTACAATTTAAGCTAACTGATATAAAAGTCTATTTTTTTCATTTTGGGAGAAATATATATAATTTTTTCCTTTTATTAAGATTAGAGTATTTATTTGTTTATTGCATATACAGTGTTCTGCCTGCATGTTTATCTGCAGGCCAGAAAAGGGCGCCAGATGTCATTATAGATGGTTGGGAGCCACCATGTGGTTGCTGGGAATTGAACTCAAGAGAAGGCAGTGCTCTTAACCTCTGAGCCACCTCTCCAGCCCTGAGATTAGATTTTTTTTTTTTTTTTTGTCACATAATATATCCTGGTTACAGTTTCCCTTCCCTCTACTCCTCCTCCATCCGGACCCCACTGTCTTTCTATCTCTCATTAGAAAACAAACAGGCTCCTAAGAGATAATAATAAAACATAACAAAATAAATTATAACAAGATAAAACAAAAACTGTCATATCAGAATTGGACAAGACTAACAAACAGAAGGAAAAGGGCCCAAGAGAAAGGCCTATTGTTTTTTCATGGACAGTTTCCATCAGGTCTTTACTCCCTGCGGATCTGCATACTCTCTTTGTCTGATGCCTCATTTTTTTCATATTTAAAACTACACACTTTAGTGCTGGGCGTGGTAGCCCACGTCTTTAATGCCAGCACTCGGGAGGCAGAGGCAGGCAGATTGCTGTGAGTCTGAGGCCAGACTGGTCTACAAAGTGAGTCCAGGATAGTCATGTCTACACAGAGACACCCTGTCTCAAAAACAAAAACAAAACAAAACCAACAACAACAACAACAAAAAACTGTGTATACTCTACATGCTCACGTGGCAGTTCTTGATATCAGATTCTCCACCTGAGTGAGACTTTGACTGTGTGATTTCTTATTAGCAATTTAGTGTCTTTTCTTAACTACCTTTGTGGGGTCTGTGTTCTTTGTCATGTATGGCTGCCGAAGCATCTGTTGTAGAAGAATGTTAATTCAGAACATGGCTGTTCTGGCAAGAGATCACATCCAAAGATCTTCTAGGTCTATGTGATCCGGCTGGAACACAAACACACCTTTAATCCAGGAGACGGAGGCAAACAGATCTGAGTTCAAGGCCAGCCTGGTATAGAGCAAGTATCAGGAAAAGAAAAGTTTAGGTCCAGGCATGGTGGTACATGCCTTTAATCCCAAGCAAAGGTAAAGTTAGTTTGTAGAAGGAAGCGCCCATGTTTGAAAGTGACGTCTAATTGAGTGGCAGAAAAGGGGAGGAATCAGAGAAGATCTGACAGAATAGGCTACGCCCAATTCTCACGAGAAGAGAGAGGAAAGGGAAGCTACTTAAGAGGCAGTTTTACAGAGAGAGGAGGCAGTTTTTACCAGGATAGTAATAGAGAGATGGGTTGCAGAGAGAGGACTCAGGTGAAGACGGAATGAGCCAGAAAATGAGAATAAGCCAGAAGATTAGAGCAGATAGCTGAGGTAGTTTGAGGCCAAGCAATGCAGTTCCAGGCCAAGAGAGAAGCCAGATTAAATAAATCGGCTGGGAGAAGAGTTTAAGCCAGAACAGCTGAGCTGAACCAGCCAGCCCAGAGCCCAGAAAGAGCAAGAAAGGGTGAGCTCATTAAGCAGTAAGTCTCAGAGGCTGAAACATTCTAGGCTGAAGTTAGAAGCTTCCAGGACTGGGCCTAGGGTAGCAGAAGGAGGCAGTAAGCCTCACAGGCAACAATTGAGCCAGGACAATAAAAGTTACTTTTACAATGTGTTCCCATAGCTTAGTGCTCAGCTACAGTTTTGACAGATTCACACACAAAGCTTGACACCAATAAGAAAAGGAGGAAAGGGGGCTGGAGAGATGGCTCAGTGGGTAAGAGCCCTGTCTGCTCTTCCAGAGGTCCTGAGTTCAATTCCCAGCAGCCACATGGTGGCTCACAACCATCTATGATGTGATCTGATGCCCTCTTCTGGCCTACAGGTGTACATGCAGGCAGAGCTCTGTATACATAATAATAAATAAATCTTAAAAAAAAAAAAAGAAGAAGAAAGAAAAGGAGGAAAGTCGGGGCAAAGCCGCGCACACCTTTAATCCCAGCACATGGGAGACAGAGACAGAGAGATCTCTGTGAGTTCCGGGCCAGCCTGGGCTACACAGGGAAACGCTAAAGCGCTCTCTTGACCACTCTTATGACTTCAATCCATTATCATTTTCATATTAAGTTTTCTCTATTCAGTTAATTGTAAGCTTTCGCTCTCTGACTGGACTCCCTGACAAAGACTTCTAGAAAAGATAACGAAGAAAAATGATAGGCCAGCAATACGGCTCATCTGATGAAGGCGCTTGTCAACCCAACCTGTTAGGGTTAGGGTTAGGCGAGTTTGATGCCAGGAACTTACACAGTAGAGCTCGCTCAAGTTGTCCTCTGATATGCACATGTGTGTGCGCACACATCCACATAAGAAGACGGACAAACAGGAAGAAAGAAAGGAAGGGAAGAAGGAAGGAAGGAGAAAGAGAGAGAGAGAGAGAGAGAGAAAGAAAGGAAGGAAGGAAGGAAGGAAGGAAGAAAGAAAGATGCAAGGATGGAGTAGGGTCACCGACTTACCTCGCTGGGTAAAGGTACTTGCCCCTAAACCTGACAACCTAAGTTCAATCCTTGGCACCCACATGGTGGAAGGAAAGAACTGACTCCCAAAAGTTGCCCTTTGACCCTCACGCTCATGTGGTACACCCCCTCCCAAGACACACTGACTCATACGTATACCCACCACTACATAAGAATAAACTTAAACAGATTTTATAAGATCCCTATGAAGTATAAAGCTTAAGCAGAAAAAAATTAAAAGATAGAAATAAATAGAATGGTATTCTTCTGTGTTCAAGGAGGAAGATTTGACGTTACATGTTTTTACAGACTTCATGTGCAGATAGCTTTAGATAAATAAAACTTTATTTATTTTATTGTGTGTGTTTTGCCTGCATGTATGTATGTCCACCACATGTGTGCCACATACAGAGAGCTGACAAATGATAGATGTGACACTACAGTGTAACGGAGAAAGGAGCCTTTTCTTTTCTTTTTCATTTTTTTTTTCTTCCAGACAGGGTTTCTCTGTGTAGCCTTGGCTGTCTTAGACTTGTTCTGTAGACCAAGCTGGCCTCGAACTCAACAGAGATCCATCTGTCTCTGCCTCCCAAGTGCTGGGATTAAAGGTGTGTGCCAACACTGCCAGCCAGAAACATAAGTAATTAATGAAAAGCAAAAATAACTTAAAATATAGAAATTACTTTTTCAGATTTATTTATTGTATTGTATGTGAGTGTTTTGCCTGCATATATGTATGTCCATCACATGTATACCTGGTACCCAAGGAGTTCTGGTCAGAAGAGGGAGTTAAGTCCCACAGAACAGGAGTTACAGATGGATGTGAGCCAACATGAGGGTGCTGGGAACTGAACCCAGGCCTCTGCAAGAGCAACAGTGCTCTTATCAACTGAGTCAACTCTCCAGCCCCAGAAAATACTTTTAATCATCCTACATTTGGCCCAGATAGCGATAACTGACATTTTTATATATAACCTTTACACATAAACACACACGGACACACAATAAAAGGTCATGTCTGATATCTAAAAGCAGGAGGAAATGAATGCCTCAGCTCATAGGAAGAGTAAATTCATTTCTTACTGCCATTATCCTGTACCATGCTCATCAGGCCCTCAGCAAACTGGATGATGGCCGCTTTCTCTGGTACTAACAGGCTCTGGAAATGTCTCACATGTGCACCCAGAAGTAATGTTTCACCAAACGTCTGGGCATCCTTTAGCTCAGTTTGGTCCACACACAAAGTCAACCATCACATGGTCCTCAACAGGAACAAATCCCTCTGACACCATGAGCTTGGACAGCTAGCCTTGAACCTGTGAAGCCTGGTGAATGCACACACCTTGAGTCTCAGTCCTCAGGAGGCAGGTCTCTGTGAGTTCCAGGCCAGCTAGGCCTAGACAGTGAGACTTGGCCTCAAACAAAAGAAAACAACCCTGTGGGCTGAGGAGCTTTACTGTATTTGCCCTAGCAAACTGACACACTACCTGTGGGGGACTGCACTCTGGCCTTGTGCATTCTAGGTAAACACTGAGTTCCAGCCTCAGACTTATTATCAGCTCCTCAGGTCAATAAATAAGCAAATGCCTCTGCTACCCTTCTTAATGATTTCATTCTAACCTATTATATAGATTGACTACCATTTACTTAGTTCATCTACTGCTGAAGATTTAAGGCCCTTTCAATTTCTGCTACAATAAAGGGCTTAAAAGGCAATCTTTGAATAAACCTCTGAATGCATCTGGCTTCCCTAAGATGTGAAAGCGCTGGATTAAGAAGTACTGTTTTCAAGCATAGCAGAGTATTGTTAATAGTGTCAGGGGCTGGCTCTCTCCCATGGGGTGGGCCTTGGGACGGGCCAGGCATTGGTTGGACATTCCCTCAATCTCTGCTCTATCTGTTGTATCTTTATCCCTGCACATCTTGTAGGGAGGGTGAGTTTTGAGTCAACGTTTTTGTGGGTGGGTCGGTGTTCTCCTTCCTCCACCAGGAGTCTTGTCTAGTTAGAGGGTGTCCTTTTTAGTCTCCATGGCCTTTGCTACTTGGCGTCTCAGCTAGAGTCCCCCTCATATCCTCCCAGAAGCCTACTCTGACTTAGGTCTCCAGCTTGTCACAGAGATGCCCCGCCCACAGTTTCTCTTTTCTCTGCAGGCCTCTGTCCTCCTGCCCTCCCCTCCCCCAGGTCTGATCTCCACCCTTATTTCTCTCTGTGCTCCCTTTCCTATCTTCTTCCCTCTTTAATCACTGCCTCTGCCTGTTCTATTTCCCCTTCTGAGTGAGATATAAGCATCCTCCCTTGGGTCCCCCTTGTTACTTATCTTCTTTGGGTCTGTGCATTGTAGTTTATCCTGTACAAAATGGCTAAAATCTGCTTATAAGTGAGTATATACCATGTGTTTCTTTCTGGGTCTGGATTACGTCACTCAGGGCGATATTTTCTAGTTCCTGCTAATCTTTTAATTTTCTAGTTCATTTGCCTGTTAATTTCATTATTTCCTTGTTTTTAATGTCTGAGTAGTGTAAATCAGATTCTCTGAGAGGCTCCACCCAGCAGTGGTTCGAAACAGATACTGAGACTCACTGCCAAACACTGAGAGTCTAGTAGAAAAGTCGGGGGGAAGGATAGAAGGACACAGAGGTGACAGGAGCTCCCTGAAAAGACCAATAGCACCAACTAACCGGGGCCCAGAGGGGCCTGTGGAATCTGAAGCACCAACCAGGGACCACACATGGACTGCACCTAGGTCCTCTACACAGATGTAGCTGATGGGCAGCTCAGGAGTCACGTGGGTCCCCTAGTAAGGGGAGCGGGGTCTGTCTTTGACAAGGACACTGTGCCTGCTTTTTGATCACTTCCCCCTGCTGGTCCCCGTGACAGGCCACAGAGGAAGAGGACAAACTCAGTCCTGATATGACTTGATAAGCTGGGATGGGGGGGGGGGGAGTGTGGGACTGGGAGGAGAGGAGAGGGGGGGCTACGACTTGGATGTAAAGTGAATGAATAACTGAAGTAATGAAGGAATAGAAAAAGAATTAGTACTGTTTTAGGCTTCTTCTGCCGGTGCCTCTGGGAGCCATGTACCAACCCAGCTCCTCGGCAGCACCATTGACTCCTGTGCCTCGTGCCTTTAACAGCACTATTCACTATCATTTTAGAACTGCTCAGTCCAATAGCAAAAACAAAAAAAACAAAAACAAAAACAAAAAAACCCCCAAATCTCAAACTGCTTCATGTGACTTAAACTGTTTTTAGTTATTGGCTGGTTTTGTCTTCCTCTGTGTAGTGCATGCTCATTCCTTTAACTATTTTTCTTCTGGGATCAGTATCTCTTCAGAAGGTTGTAAGAGAGCTTTGTCACGAGGCTAGCTTTGAAATGAAACCCAGGGTGATATTATACAGCTAAGAGACCAAATGCAAACTACATTCTTTCTTTTAAGCCACTTACAGCACAAGCTGTGATCTGTCCACACGTCCTCAACGCAGTGCTTCTCAGCCTTCCTAACGCTGCGACCCTGTGATACAGTTTCTCACACTGTGGTGACTCCCCCTAACTGTAACATTGTTTTGATTGATATTTCATAACTGTAATTTTGCTACTGTTACGAATCATGATGTCTATATATGATACGCAGGATGGTCTTAGGTCGTTTCACCCCTAAAAGGGTTGCAAACCACAGGGGGAGAACGGCTGCCTTAATCTGTTTTGTAGGACTCATTATAACTGACTAACCCAGAACTCTTTTTTTTTTTTAAGATTTATTTATTATGTATACAATGTTGTGTCTGCACGTACACCTGCAAGCCAGAAGAGGGCACCAGATCTCTTTATAGATGGTTGTGAACCACCATGTGGTTGCTGGGAATTGAACCCAGGACCTTTGGAAGAGCAGACAGTGCTCTTAACCTATGAGCCATCTCTCTAGCCCAAAGAAGTGACTTTTAATTCTACCTTGTATGAGAAACTACATGAGGGGAGGACCAAGCCACAAAAAGGCATTATAGCCTTGTGGTAAGACAAAAGCTGTCTGATACCAGACTGCCTGATGGCCAACAATTTCCTGCAGTTTATTAGATGTGTGATCTTGACAGACACAGATCTTGGTTTCTGCATCTGTAAAATGGGGGAAGTAATACCATCTACCTATAAAGCAATCAACATTAAATGAGCTACCGTAACTAATTAACTCAAAACGTTTGGCTATCAATATTTGTACTATATTAGTTAAGCAAATTCTTACATTCTAAAACCCAGAAGAACTCATTTCATCAAAACACAGCCACCCGGCCCCCGGCCCCCGCCTCCCACAAAAAAACCCAAACCACAGCCCAAAAGACATGGAAAAAGCAGCACAGGAGTACAGAGAGAGAAGGGACACTCACAGAATTCAAGTGGAGATTCACGCCACGGCCAAGACAGGGAGGAGCCAGAGCGCAGAGCAGGAAATCAGGAAGACTCGGTCCCCAGACGCACAGCTCAGATCTGGACCAAGGACACTCAAAAGCCAGATGGTTTACTGGGGTGATGCGAAGCACGTGACTTGTTTTAAGGTGGTAACTCCGGTACGCGCTGTTCTGCCTGCCTGACGGATGGGGCTCTCACCACTTGCATGCTGACTGATCACTTACAGGCGCATCTTTACTTACTACTCATCAATTCGTTTTTCTGCAACAGGGCCCCCATAAACTACCCAGACTCCCATCAAGCTCAGCATTCCTAATTCCCAACAATATATATTAATATATGTGTAAATACATAGTGAAACAACGATTTATCTATACAGTTAGTTTCTGTGTTTTCTATAACAATCACACATTGCCTTTATAAATTTTTTAAAAAGATTTACTTATTTATTAACTATACAATGCTTTGCCTGCATGCATGCCTGCACACCAGAAGTGGGCACCAGATCTCATTATGGATGGCTGTGAGCCACCGTGTGATTGCTGGGAATTGAACTCAAGGTCTTTGGAAGGTCAGACAGTGCTCTTAACCTCTGAGCCATCTCTCCAGCCCCCTTGATAAATTATTTTAACAGGTCAAAGGTGAGTAGATTAGTTTTGAATAGAAGAATTCTTAGGGCTCGGCAATAGCCCATTTGCCTAGGATGCCTCGTGAAGCCCTACTTACTTAAGAACAAGAGAAAGAAAAAGCACTGAAATGGATTGTAAAAGTAACTTTTATTTTCTCCGCTCAATGGTTGTCTGGGAGGCTTACTGCTTCCTTCTGCTGGCCTAGGCCTAGTCCTGGAAGCTTCTAGCCTCTGTACAATCTAACCCAGGCCTCGAATGTTTTCAGCCTCTGAGACTTACTGCTTAATGAGCTCACCCTTTCTTGTTCTTTCTGAGCTCTGGGCTGGCTGGTTCAACTCAGCTGTTCTGGCTCAAACTCTTCTCCCAGCCGACTTATTCAATCTGGCTTCTCTCTTGGCCTGGAACTGCATTGCTTGGCCTCAAACTAACTCAATAATCTGCTCTAATCTTCTGGTTTCTTCTCATTTTCTGGCTCATTCCGTCTTCACCCGAGTTCTCTCTCTGCAACCCATCTCTCTATTACTATCCTGGTAAAAACTGCCTCCTCTCTCTGTAAAACTGCCTTCCCTTTCCTCTCTCTTCTCGTGAGAGTTGTGCATATCCTATTCTGTCAGATCTTCTCTGATTCACCACCTTTTCTGCCACTCAATTAGACATCACTTTCAAACATGGGTGCTTCCTTCTACAAACTAACTTTACCTTTGCTTGGGATTAAAGGCATGTACCACCACGCCTGGACCTAAACTTTTCTTTTCCTGATATTTGCTCTACACCAAGCTGGCCTTGAACTCAGATCTGCTTGCCTCTGTCCTCTGGATTAAAGGCGTGTTTGTACTCCAGCCGGATCACACTTTGGATGTGATCTCTTGCCAGGACAGCCATGAGTTTCTGAATTAAGATTCCTCGATAATGGATGTTAGCTGGTAGGCATGAGGAAAGTGGGGAGCTGATGTGTTTGCGACATGTCTCAAAGCAGGAAGTGAGAACGTCTGCAGCCAGCACAGGGTTGGCAGCAGTGGGTAAGCACAGAAAACTATCCGGTAATACACACAGCTCGGCTAGCAGCCTTCAGGGACAAAAGGGAAATAGTTGGTGTTTAGGCTTGAATATGAGATGTCCCCCCAGACGGTTCACATGTAGACTAGTACTGAGGCTGGGTCATGAAGCACTACATTTATTAGTGGGCTAATCCGTGGATAAGTTAATCTCCACCAGCCACCGGGGGAGGGGGCACGGGGGTGGGTCAGGGCCCACTGGAGTGTGTCTGTGAAGGTGCATTTGCCCCACCCCGCCCCTCCTCACCCTGCTCTTCCTGGCTGCCATAGGTCAGCAGCCTTCCTTCAACATGCTTTTCCACCAGGCCAGTGAGTAGTGGAATCAGACTCCACAGACAGAAACCTCAAAACCAACAACCAAAATACATTCTGCCTCCTTAAAGTGTTTCCCAGGAACTTTCCCACAGCAAGCAAAAGTGAGTACTACAGTATGTGCGAGTGTCACACCCAGCCTGTGAACCTACCTGCAGAGCTTCTTGAGGATGCTGGGCTCCTCGCCCCGCGGCTCAGCATGCCCAAGTAGAGCCCCAATAATCTGACTTTCCACGAGAGTTCCACGTGTGCTCAGATCACGCCTAAGAGTAAGCCGCGTGGGGCTGGGAAGATGGCTCAGTGGATAGAATATGAGGATGTGGTTTGGAATCCCAGCACTCACATAAATGATGGCCCACCTTTAATCCCAGCACTCAAGAGGCAGAGACAGGTGACCACCGCCGTCATGTTTGTCACCTTCAGTGAGAAGCCTTACCTGATCAAGCAAGACACCCAGGACCAACCTAATGCAGCCACACATATGCACATATCACACACACATGTGCACACACATACCACATACATACACATACTCCATGTACAAACACACACACCCCACATGCACACACATACACACATACCACAAGCATACACACACACACACCTCACACTCACACCCATAAACAGCAGGTACACATTCACATACACCACATATATATTCTCTCATACACACACAACATATGAATACCAAACCACACACATACACACACACACCAACACACACACACGTTCACACATATCCCACACATATGCATACACCATACCCATCACACCACACACACACACACACACACACACACACACACACACACGTGGGGTTGCGGGAACTACAGACAGAGGCAAGGGATGGAAAGAGTCCTGAAAAAAATGCACAATCACCTGGTGGTGAAAACCTCTTCAGATCTATTTCCATCATTCTAACTTACAGTGAGTCTCTCTAGGGAGACTTTTGTTTTGTCTGCCTTTTGGGGTTTGTGCATTCGTTTTGTTTTAAAAGTTCAGAAGAATTAAAATTGGCTTAGAGGGGCTGGAGAGAGGGCTCAGCGGTTAAGAGCACTTGCTGCTCTTCCAGAGGTGCTGAGCTCAGCTCCCAGCACCCAGGTCTGGTGGCTCAAAACCACCTATAATTCCACTGCTAGGGGATCCATAGCCTGCAGCCTCCACATGTGCCTGCGCTCAAGTGCACATATCCACACGCTGACATACACACCTACCTAGAATTACAAATAATAATAATAATAATAATAATAATAATAATAATAATAATATCTCTTAAAAGTCAGCTTAGAAAGAGAAGAAAGTAAGAGAACACCGTAAACCGTCTACGCTCTGTAAACACGGTTGTCTACACTGTACCCCAGACGAAGCACTTACTGCCTTACCTTCAGCAGGAGAGGAAAGTTACTCTGCAGAGCGGCCGTCACCGCATTTCCATAGCGCTTCCTCCTCGCGTGGTTTTCACTCACACTTCCACCACCAGACTGATACCCTAATAGTGACTTCAACATGGTTTCAAATGGGTCCGCTGAAACAGACAGAGGCAGTATTTCTATATCAGTATAATCATGCAAAGGAAAACATATTCAAAAGAAAACAGAGGTCAGAGAAATAAACGAGGACACCAGAAAGCAGGGCAATCTTCCCACAACACCATTAACAATTTTGTGTAAATATGAACAGTTCAAAGGTCAGTGAAGACGGGCAAAATTGGCCTGATTCAGAATTCTATAGTACTTCATTAATGCCTGCTTAAAATGTCTCTGGACATGACTACAATTTTTTTTTTTTAATTATTTGTTTTCTTTCTTTTTTTCCCCCTGCCCGGGGGTTTTCTGTATGTCTGTGTACCACATGCGTGCAGAGGCCAGAAGAAAGTGCTGCATCCTCTAGGACTAGAGCTACAGGGAGCTGTAAGCCTCCACACGTGTGCTGGTAACTGAGCCTGGATCTTTTGGAAGTACTCTTAACCCCTGAGCCACACACACATATACACCACATACTAATTTTAAAGCAAAATGGGTGATAATTGTATGTTGTTCTCAGGTGTTCGCTAATAAAGTCAGTTGATGTCAATTTCCTTTCATTTCTGTTCCTTTAGTAACTTTATTGTTTGCACGCACACACACATTACTAAAAGCAATTCAAACAACACACAAAAATAAAAAGAAAGCAAAATATGTCCTAAATCTCTCTCACTGTTAACAATATAGGGACTAGACTGCCTGGCAAGTATGCCCAAAAAATTGCTACCTCCCCAGTCCTGGGATGACAAGAGCGTGTCACCACAGCTGGCTTTCTGTGGGGACTGAACATGTGCCTATGCACCAAGAACTTGACCAAATGACTCCTCCCCTGGCCCTGACATGTATTCTGATACAATGAATAAAGCAAGGATTGGCTCTTTTTCTAAATAGTTACTTAGTTTTCTCAGAAATATCCACAGCCTTTGTCCTGTTATCAAAATGTTGTTTCTCCCCCCTACCCTCCCTACCCCCTCATACTTGTTTATCTATCAAGTACTTTCTGCTTGCTCCAGTCTAACCCCATGGCTGAGTAAGTTTTTACATCAGTCTTGCGTTCTGTGACCGCACAACCATTTCTCTCTTTACTATTTCTTTTCCTAGTCGCTCATGTGTGTTAATCCTTCCAGGTGTACTCCAGAACTATTTTCTCAGGTTCCCTCGAAAGAACCCTGATGTAACTTACAATAGGATTGTGTTGTGTATATTTGTAAATTAAAGATAAAAATAATTTCATACCATTGCATCTCATTAAATGAAGTAGCCAACCAAGACTTTCACACACACACATAATCTATAATTAATAACTTTCCTATCCGACAGTATTCTGTCTTCAATGGTAAGGATCGGCTGAGGAGAAAGACAATGTAACTTACAGGTCTTATTGGGGCTGAAATGCTGCTTTAGCGCATCAGCGGTGCCCAAGCTAACCACAAGACGCCTGCCAAACCAGAAAGAGACCACAGGCCCGTATCTTTCATGCAAATTAACCAGGAACTCGTGCAGGCTTCCACTGTTGACAATGTCTGGAAGATTACCATCTCTGATAAAAGACAGACATGTAATATAATCAATTTAACTTGGAAAAATTCAGAAAGGCAGAGTTGACCCTGAGTTAGTTGTGTCAATAGATGAAAGGCAAAAGTTAGTAAAGTTTAAATTACTGAAAAAAAAAAAATCCCAAACTAGATTATATCCATTGCCCTACTGTTTCTGTGATTGCATTTAGAATCCGGTTTCCTGAGGATTTGGGAAACTCAAGACACTTTGAAAACAGCACAAGAAACATGTGACATGTGACATAGTCCGGGAGAGCTACCCCACTGGTCACTCGTCCCCTGGCGGCCTCGGGGAAGGCTCACAGCCTGAAGAAACCCTAGGATTAGCTTTACTTCTGTCTTCAGCTTTCTCTGAATAAGAAAAAGGGGGAAGTAATGACTAGACATCCTTCCTCTCAATGCTTAGTGAAGGTTAGGGTGTACCCAGAGGTAAACTCAAAGTACAAAAATTTTCAATAAAATGAGTAATTTACAAATACAGTTTAGGGCTGAGGCTGTAGCTCGGAGCACAGCGCTTGCTTAGCATGCTTGAGGCTGTGGGTTCCATCCCCAGCACCATCAAAAAAACCAAAACAAACAAGACCCACAAAAATATAGTTTTGTTTTAATACCAAAAAGGAAGATATGTCTCTACTTTACAAACAAACAAACAAACCCCTTACTTTTCTTCAGTCGGTGCAATCCCTGGAATTCCTGACGCTTGTCGGGAAGCCTAAATGGAAAACAAAACAAAACAAAACAGAAACGGCTTAGTGTAGGGCGCAGTGAACTGTCACTCATCAAAGAAGCCCTTCCTGTTTAAACAAGCCGTCTCCAGGATCTTAAACAGCTTTCCAACTCGGCCGAACCTAAGGACTCGTTTCTGCATCAAAACAATAGGCTCTTGGCATAGACAGGAATTGCTTTTATATTCTTCCACTGTCAGTTTTTCAAAAAAAAAAAAAATCCTGACAGAGTCATGCTTTTGTGCACTGTGCAAAGATTATCCTTGTATATTCAAATGCTGATTTCTGTGCCCGTGCAGACCGGATTACAGGCCGGACTTTGGCATTGCCACTGTAATGAAAGCATCTCCTGTCTCAGTGTTTTGTAAACACTGATCTCCCTCACCTTCTGATTGGTTTTAATAAAAATCTGATGGCTAATTGCTGAGGCAGGATTAAGAGGTGGGACTTCCTGGTGGAGAGATTGGGGCGGGGGGGGGGGGGGGGGGTCCCAGGTGAGGACCAGAGAGAGAGCTCACCAGCCAGACATGGATGAAGTAACAGGTGTCAGGACGAGACTCGGAAAGACAGGAAATGGGCCACAGGGCTAGGAGGTAGGCCAGGCCAGTATTGCCAGGTTAAAATAACTCAGAATTTTCCCAGCTTAGTGCCGTGTGCTAATAATAAATATACTAAGTCTCTGGGTCATTATTCAGGAGCTGGGGAGGGCATAGATACTGACACAATATTCTAAGAATTTAATAACTATGATCAGTTAGCCATATCATGTATGTTTTGTGTGTGTGTATGTAGCTGCATGACCAACTACAGGTACATGTATGTGGATGTATACGTACATGCATGTAGAGCCCAGAGATTAACACTGGTGTCATCCTCAAATGATGTCTGCCTTGAGTTTTGAGACAAGGTCTCCCACTAGGATGTGGGGTTCACTTGATTAAGCTATGTTGGCTACTCAGAGAATTCCAGGGTTCAGCTGCTCCCCTGTACTGGGACTATTCTTCATGTGTGCGCGCTGGGGAGCTCAAGGCCACGCTTGCTTGGCAAACACTTCATTCACCAAATGAGCCATCGCCTTTACCCGCTATCAAGAACCCTTTCCTGTTTCTATTGTTCTGAACCTATATCCGATCCCATCGCCCTGGCTCTAAAAAGAAAACCAATCAACCAACCAACCACTGCCTCGCTTATAATTCACTCATTTCTGAAATAAGAGTGCTCTTTCTAGTCAAATAATAAACCGCAGTCAGGTGGGATGGCTCAGATGTGTGATCCCAGCATTCGGGAGACAGAAGGAAGGCCTTGTTCAAGGGTACACAGCCCCACATAGCAATTCCCTGTCATAAAATAAATAAAAAACAAAACAAAACAAAACAAAAAAAACCAGAGGTCTCAGCTGCCAACTCCAGGAGGCACTCCCTGGAGTCCCACAGGCCACACAGACCAGGAAGCCAGGCAGGTGGCATCTTCCTTGCCCTCCTAGTCTTAACACCCCCACTCCCCCTACCCCCCAACCCCGGCTTTACAGCAGACCACCTGCCATGGCCTCCCCTTCCTCTCTGTCCCAGTTCCCAGGGGTCATCGCAGATCCTGGTGGCAACACCCAGCCTCGCTCCCTCCAGCGGACCCTCTTACCCACCGGCTTCCAGCTTATCCCATTCCTTGGGGTCAGCTCCTGATACCTGGAAACACCTACCCAGGACCACCAGTGGCCACACCTGGCAGGGTCTCAGAAGCCTTCCTGCCAGGGGGGCACCCACAGCCACCACACTCTCCTAAGAGCCAGAGAGGGAAACAGAACAGAGCAACCACCCATCAAACACAAGACATATCAGCACCTACAATTACAGTCCTGCGAAGCCGGGGCGCAAGCGGGAAAACACAATTAGTAACAGTCAGGACAGTGCGCCTCCACTAGCGCCAAGCAAGCCTACTGCAGTAGGCCCTGGAAAATGCAATATAGCCAATGTACAAGACAAGGACTTCAGAACAGCTAGCATGAATATGTCCTAGGTTGTTAAAGAATTTAAGAACAAAGCCATTAATAGATCAATGAAACATAAACAGTGGAATGAAATAAAGAAAACAATTCAAGACATGACACTGGAAATAGGATCAATAAAGGAACCCAAACTGAGGGGAAACTAGAAATGAACTTTAGGAACTTCAAGAGAACTCCAAGAGAATTGGAGATGTGGAAGAGGAAAAAAAAAACACCTTAAAAATGGATAATCCAGTTAAAGAAAAAGTAACATGTAAACAACTCCAGGCTTAAAAAAAAAAAAAAAAAAAAGAGGCCTAGACATCTGGAACACTACAAAAAGAGCAAGTCTATAAGTAACAGGAATAGAGGAAGAAGAAATCCATGTCAAAGGTGCGGAATATATTTTCAACAAAATCACAGAAGACCATTTCCCTAACCTAAAGGAGGCGCCTATCAAGTTAGACGAAGAACACAAAGACTGATCCGAAAAGAAATTCCCACGAGACATAATTAAAACACTAAACAACAACAACTCACCAAACAAAGAAAGAATATTAAAAGCTGCATGTAGTGAGAATTGTGTGATCTTGGTTTCTTTAAAGAAAACAATGATATGTTATGGGAATATATTTTCATTTTAATCCCCAGTGTGGGATATGGGGCTGCTTTGAAGCAGCTGACTATGATTTGCCTCGTGCTCTGGCAAGGGCGTGGCTTTACCAGCTGCTGCTCTGGCAGGGGCGTGGCTTTACCAGCTGCAGATAGTTTCTGCAAGTACGTGAAGTTTGGAATTCTGGGGACTTTTCAGAGGATATATAAATGCTAGAGCCCCAATAGGTACGTGGCTGGTTGGGGTTGAATGCTGTTGGTTGTTGTTTGTTAAGCAGTCGTGCACAAAGGAACAACAAGAAGAAAATTAGATGTCCTGATGGCAAAGATCAAACTTGTCCCAAGAACTCAGCACCCCTGATCAGCAGGAAGCAGTCTAACAACAATGACACCTCTTTCCCCTCTACTCTTTTTTCTCTCATACCTAGTGTTAGGGAGTTGAAAGGGAAAAATGAAGGAGTGAAGGGTGGAAGAAAGTAGCAAACAAGTTACAGCCCCAATGGAGTCCGGCACAGAGGAGCAGACCTTTAATCCCAGTGCTTGGGAGGCAGAAGCAGGCAGAGGTCTGTGAGTTCAAGGCCAGCCTGGTCTACAGAGAGAGAGTTCCAGGACAGCCAGGGCACAGAGAAACCTTGTCTAAAAAAAAGAAAGAAAGAAAAAGAAAAAAGAAAGCTGCAACGAAAAAAAGACCAAATGACATAAAGAGGCAGACATATTAGAAAAACACCTACTTTTCAATGAGAGTCTAAAAGATGGATGATCTACAAGCTCTGAGACCACAGATGCCAGTCCAGACTACTATACCCAGCCAAACTTTCTTTTTCTTTTTTTTCCTTTTCTTTCTTTCTTTCTTTTAATGTTACAGAGGAGTTTATTAAATGAGCATGGGAAGAGAAGAAAAGGGGGCAGGGGTACCCAAGAGAAAGAGAGAAAAAGAGTGACAGAGACAGAGGAAGAGAGAAAGGAGGTTAAGGGGGGAGGAGGAAGAAGAAGAAGAAGAAGAGGAGGAGGAGGAGGAAGAGCCCAGCCAAATTTTCAATCACAATAGACGAAGAAAATATAGATTCCATGATAAAACCCAATTTAAGAGACATCTATTACAAATCCAGTCCTAAAGGTGCTAGAAGGAAAAGTACAACTTAAAGAGATTAACGGAACCCAAGAAAATACAGGGATAAATAATCCCAGATCAAAAGAAGACACGTGTGCGCACACACATACACACACACACAAACACACACACACAGACACACACACACAAAGAAATCAAGATACAATAGAAAAAAGAAAGCATCTTCAACACAGTGCTGTTCTAACTGGACGTCTGCCTGTGGAAGAATGCAAATAGATCCATATTTACCATCCTGCACAAAACTCAAGTCCAAGTGGATCAAAGATCTGAACACAAACCTGACACACTGAATCTGATAGAAGAGAAAGTGAGCAACAGCCTTGAAGTCATTGGTGCAGGGAAAGACTTTCTGGTCAGAACACTGTTGGTACAGGCACTAAGAGCAGCAATTAATAAGTGGGACCTCACGAAACTGAAAAGCTTTCGTTCAGCAAAGGACACCAGTCTCTGACAACGTGACATCCCACACAATGGGAAGAGATTTTTACCATCTGTACAACTGATAGAAGGCTAATATCTAAAATAGATAACAGACTCAAAAAAAACTAGGTATAAACAAATAATCCAATTAAAAATGGGGTACAGATTTATTCTTTTTTTCTTTTTCTTTTTTTTTTTTAATTTATTTTTTACACATATAGTGTTCTGCCTGCATGTGTACCTGCAGGCCAGAAGACAGCACCAGATCTCATTATAGATGGTTGTGAGCCAGCATATGGTTGCTGGGAATTGAACTCAGGACCTTTGGAAGAACAGACAATGCTCTTAACCTCTGAGCCATCTATCTCTACAGCCTAGGGTACAGATCTAAATAGAGAATTCCCCAAAGAGGAAACATAAGTGGCTGAAAAACACTTAAGCGTTCAACATCCCTAGTTAACAGAGAAATGCACATCAAAGCTACTTTGAGATTTCATCCTACACCCATCAGAACAGCCCAAATCAATAACACAAATAACAGCTCACGCACGCCGGGGAGGGATGTGAAGTCAGTGGAGTGCAAAGCTGCACAGAAGTCAACGGGAAGGCTCCTCAGGAAGCTGTGACTCGATCTACCTCAAGATGCAGCCATACTACCTCAGAGACACTTGCTCAACCACGCCCATTTGCTGCTCTGTTCATAACAGCCAGAAATGGGAGGCAGCCTAGATTATTGTCAAGAGATAAAACAGATAAAGAAAATGTGCTACATTTACACAATGGAGTATTACTTAGCCATGAAATTCACGGGTAAATGGATGAAGGTAGAAAAAAAGGGTTATCCCAAGTGTCATAGACATGTAAGGGCCACCAGCAGGTGCCCAGAGTAGACAAGATAATGACGTCAGCCATATGCTGAACGAGCGTGATAAGAGTGACGTAGAAAGCTAGATTAACAGAAACGTGTGAATTAGAAATGATAAGGTTAAGTTAAGTATAAAAGCCCTGAGAAGAAGCAGTCAGTCATCTCGCCTTCACCATGACTGCCTAAACACGGCCAGTTCGCGAACGAGATCCACCGACGCAGACGCGGACCGAACCTCTGACGATCTGAAACCGGAAGCCAGGAACCACAGAACTTCGGACTAACACTGAGCAGTCGAGCAAACGACGTCGAGGCTCCGAACCTGACGAGCTGGACACGACTCTTCGATCAGGTCGTATACCCTTATGCTATGAAATGTTAGATGCCACTCCCATTAGGATTAAGATAGTGTTAAGTATATAGATTATGCTGGTATTAGTTTGGTTGCTTGTGGTTTTATGGAAACATTATAGAAGATTGTAACAAATGGAATGGTATTGGTGGTTCGCACTAGTAGTGGCCACCATAGCTTTAGTGTGGTGTTGTTTTTGCATTGCTTTCTTACTGGAACACCCAGTGAGTTTCAATAAACGCCTTTGCTCCACTATCACTAACGTGTCACAGACTGAGTCTCTTCGGGATCCTGAGTGCGGAGTGCTCAGTGCTCGCGACACCAAGTGAAGTAACCCAGACTCAGAAAGACAAATAAATGTGGTATGAATGAGCTTATATGTGGATGTTGGCTGTGAGGTTTTTCAATAGGCAGACTTCAATCCATAAAACCATAGCAGTTAGGTGCAGAGTCGGGGACTGGAGGGGAGGGACGGATCTCTCCAGAATGGGAAGCAGAATAAATAGTTATGGGTGAGTGGGAGAGTGAAGTGGGAAGATCAAGCAGGCATAGGGAGGAGAGAGGGAACAGAAGGACGGACAGCTAAAATGATGGGCCATCGGGAGTATCATATAAAAGCCTCATACAGTAGACGCTTCCTAAAATACATACAATACATATATGAAGCTGACCTCAAACAAACCTCAAAGTAACACACAGAGTCCCAGCTGGACACCTCTCACCACCAAATGAAGCTTCCAGTGCCACGAATGGGTTACACTAACTGACTTGTTGGCCAAAGGGACCCCTACCTAGAGCCTTCACCTCTGCTGACTAGTGTTCGGGGTCCTGGAAGGTACTCTGCGTGCTACCAAAGAGAAAGGTAAACGCCAACCCAGCTACAAAGCCTTCGATCTACAAGAGTTGACCCATATGTAAGATGTGCTGGTGCAACAGTGGCATACAGCTTGTGGGAGCAACCAACCAATATCTGACTGGATTTAATGCCCACTCCATGAGATGTCACTGGGCAAGGGCCCTTAGCTGGATAGGCCTGGGTGCCAGGGAAAGCCAAATACTACTGCTCTGCTAAAGGAACAAAACAATGAAATGACTAACAACGTCATAGATCAGAGCACTGCTCAGCCACCATCAGAAGAGCTTCCTCCTGCAGTACATGGGAGCAAATACAGAGAGAGAGACTCACAGCCAGACAGTGCACAGAGAGTGAGAGCCCTTGGAACACTCAGTCCTAAACAGGATGTCTCCACCAAATCAGTCCCCTCAGTCAGGTTCAGGGAACCCTTCAGAAGAGGACAGCAAGACCAACGCACACACAACCAGCATCAGTCTTCAATCCTCACCAGACTGGGTCCCAGCGCTAAGAGAAGTGGACACAAACTCCTATCGCCAACCCAAAAGCTATCTCCAAGTTAAAGGTGTTTCAACAGTCTTACTTGAGGATGTGAACCGCTCTTAAGGGCTGAATGAATTATTAGGAGGCAGGTGGAACTCTAAAGAATTTACGCATACAGCTGGGTTTGTTGGCACATGGCTGTAATCCCAGCACTCGGGGAGGAAAGGCAGGTGGATCTCTGTAAGTTCAAGGCCAGCCAGGTCTACAAATGAGACCAAGACAGCCAGGACTACACAGAGAACCCTGTCTGGAAAAAGAAAACAATGACAAGGAGAATTATGCATACTCAGAGCCTTTCAACACACTCCGGCTAGGCCATCACCCTATCCCGGCACTGGAGCTTGGACTGTCACTATGACTAAATTCTCATGCCTGAGCGTCCTCAGCATATTTGGTCACATTTGGCTTAACCGATTACTCTTTGCCTTTCTTTGGTCTGACTGCTCCTCCCCAGAATTCTTTGCAGTCCCTCCTCCCCTACTCCAATACCTCTCTTTGACCTCTCTATGTGAAGGATTCAGGGCTTGGTCCTTGGACCTCTTCTTTCCTGTATCTAAGGTTCCCAGGACACCGGAACGAGTTTCCTAGCTTAAATATGACATATACACTGGCAGTCTCTCCCCCAAACTATCACCAGTCTCATTTTTTACCTTAAAACTCAAGATCTGCGAACGTGATTAGATTATTGTCCCACTTGCAAGTCTAACAGGAATCTCAAACGTGGCATAAGTAACCCCAAACCTCTGATCTCTATGAACCCACCACCAAAATAAAATCAAAACAAAATCCCCACTTTCCCCTAGGGGCAAACTCTTCCATTTACCCAGCCCCTCCCCCCAAAAAAGAAGTGTTTTTCTATCATCTTCTCTTAGGCTCACGTTTTACATCAGTCTCACTGGCTTTAATGTCACAATGCTGTGGTACACCTGGGGTCCAAGCTACACCATCTCTCACCAAAGTAATGACTGCAGTGCCTTTCCAACTAGGCTCTCTGCTCCCACCTTGTCCTAGCCCTGTAATTATGACTCATTCTTAATACAGTCGTCAGAATGATTCTCATAAAACTTACCTAATAGAATTAGGATTTTTTTTTAATGGGGTCTCTCACACTACCCAAGATGGCTCCAAGCTCAAGATCCTCCCACTGGAGCTCCCTGGGTAGGCTCTCAAATTAAAGATCGCTTTTAAATCTGAAATTTTTCCTGATTCAAAGATTTGCACTTACGTAAAAGGAATGAATTAAAAACATTTTCCCTGCATATTACTAAAGAAACCCCATGCCTTTTAGCATATTAAATTTAAAATATAAGACAAGGACTCGTGTGATCCAGACTGGCCTTGAACTCGGGTCTGTATTGGAGGAAAACCTTGAACTCTCCAACCCTCCACCTCCCAATTGCAAGGATTACAGGCCCGACACACCATTCCCAGTTTTTTTTTTTTAACTAAAATTGCCTTTTATCCATTGAAACCCCCCAGCAGAATGTAGACTAAGAAAACGGCCTCTACGCCATTGACGCCCGTCTATCCCCTCCTGCACCCCCCCTATAGCACCCCCCCTATAGCACCCCCCTATAGCACCCCCCCCACTCCCGGTCTGGTTTTACACGTGCTCCGGCCACCATGCTAGCTTGCTAGGACACAGTTTGTTCTCATTCCTGCAAGGCCTTCTTCATATCAGTGCTTTGTTTCTCATGAGCCCAGGTATATGGTTTCGATTATTAGTCGAAGCCACTGCCTAGCTTTAAACAGGACACTTTTAAAGGGCATCTCCATCACCCGTCACGTATCTGGGGCTGTTCACTACCTTTGCACTTTCCCATAAATTCACCAGACTTTTTTTTGGGGGGGGGTTGTTCGTTTGTTTTTGTTTTTGTTTTTTCTGAGACAAGGTTTGATATAATCCAGGGTGAGCTTTGGGCGCCCATCCCATCCTCCTGCCTCCACCTCGCAGTGCTGGAATTACAGTATACACAACGCTCGGCTTTATACAATGTGCTTTAAGAAAGTGTGCTTAACTACCAACTCGGGACTTTTGAGAGCTTCCCCTCTGAAAAGGAGAGGTGGACAACCTTTTGGGGAGGGAGGAGGCGCAGTGGCTGCCTCGCCTAAGCGAGCATCACAGCGAGCTCAGCCTCGCCCACCCCGCCCATCCCGACAAGGATGCCGGGACAGATGCAAGGGGCTGCTAGGCAAAGACGGACGGAGTTTCTCCCCTGATGCGATACTCAACGGGACTGAGGGAGTCAATGTCCCCAAAGTCACCCAAAACAATTCAGAAAACTGGCACCTAGCACGGGGCACGCGGAACCCGCCCACGACCCCAACCCGGAGTTCGCGCAGAGTAGTCGCGAAGGACCAGCTCCCTTCTTCCCGCCCCGCCCCCCGCCGGCCCGCTGAGCGCATGCGCGCGGGGAGGAGCCACGTGACCCACCCGGAGCGCTCTCCCTCCCCCTCCACCCCGCGGCGGCCCGCCCAGGTCCACGCGGCGCAGGCGCAGCCCCGAGTCCCGAGTCCGCGGTTACCGGGTAGAGGTACAGCACGGCTCCCACCAGCGCGAGGAGGAACGTCACGGCGAAGATGGCGAAGTCCAGCATGCTTTCCGCCCGCGCCCTGCGCTCGGCCGGCGGCGCCGCGGCTGGAGAGTCGGCGCGGGGCAGGGAGGCGGCCTTGGGCGGTCGGAGAATGGGAGGGGCGGTCGCTCCGCCCCGCCCGCGCTGGGCGTCACCCCTGCTCTGCCCAGGCCACCGCTCCGTGGGCGACAGGGACACCTCCCTCCAAGGCCCACGTCCCACCCTGGTCCGGCTAGTCCCCCCCCCCCCCCCCCCCCCCCGCTCAAAGCCGTCCCAAGCCTACGTGTGACTGAGACTCACGACCCAAGGCCAGTGTAATCACCTGAGTGGCTGCGGAAGCACCGTTAGCTGCGCCTTGTTTCTCAAAAGCATTCCAGCAAATGTGCTTGGTTTTTGTTCTGTTCTGTGGCAGAGTCTCACTTTGTAACCCTGGCTAGCCTGGAACTGTGTTAGCCAGGCCTTGCCAGCCTCTGCCGCGGTGGCAGACGGTGGGTAGGGTAGGACTTCTGGCTCTTAATTCTGATTTGCAGTAAATTCCTTGAATTTTCCAAGCTCCTTTTTCTTCTGTGTAAAACTGAAAGCTGTAGGCTGGGGAGATAGATTGGGCTGACAGAGTGCTTTTCGTGTAGTATGCACCAAGTCCTGGCTTCAGTCACAAGCTCCTATTGACACACATTTGTAATCCCAGCACTCAGGGGGCAGAATCAAAGGTTTAGTTATTCCCAACTACATGCCGAATTCCTGAATTTCCCGAGACTCTGCTTCATCATATAAAATCACTGAAAATAACACCATGCAGAATTGCCAGTAGTGGGGTACTATTGGATGTGCTATGGAAAACACTGAGCGCTGTGTACTTAAGTATTTAAAAGCATCGCTTGACCATCGCTTACTGTACCTTTAGAGTGTTCTATTTTATCTGACTCAGAAGTTTTAACATGGACTAATGTAAGGCACAGCCTGCTAAATATTGGCACTACATTTAGTGAAAGCATCCTAAAACAATTTATGGATTTTATACCTTGAATATCAAAGTGTCATACAGCAAGGTGACAAGAGAAGTCACTCTGGATTGCTGACTACTGCTTAACCAGGGCCCATACCTCATCGAAAACGCCACATCTTCGTGACTGTAATAGCACGGCTACCCAGGATTTTTTTTTTTTTTTTTTTGCCTTAGTTTACAAGTAGCTGGAATTACAGGCATGTACTACCACACCCAGCAAAAGTTGTACTTCTGAATGTATTTCAAACTTCCCTGAGTGTTTCAAGGGTGTGTTTTAAAAATCAGATCAAAACGATAGTCAGCAGATAGGACTTTGAAATGGACAATGTAGCTATACACTAACAACTTTAGGCACTGGTCTCCCAAGACATCCGGTCCTCACCCTTCCACTGTTCCGCATCAGAACCATGCCTGGTACCTGCCAGGCAGATAGATGCTCCTCCACTGAGACCTTCTGGGTTCTTTAGTCCTAAACTAGCTCTTCGCCTGGCGCCTTCTGAACTTTTGAGTAGGCACAGAGGCAGGACGCAGAGTTTCAGAAATGGAGGCTGTCTCACACAAGAGAGGACGACGAATACAGATCTGTGGGACACTTGCTTACCATTTGGCTCTGGGTTTTAGTTCCCAGCACCACATAATGGCAGAAACTACTGCCTTCCTCTCCCTCTCCCCTTCCCTCTCTCCCTCTCTCCCCCTCTCTCTCCCCCCTCTCCTTTTCTCCTTCTACCCCTGCCCTCTCCCTTTCTCCCTCTCCCCCCTCTTCCCCTCTCCTTTTCCCCATCTCCCCCACCCTCTCTCCTCCCCCTCTCCCCCTCTCTCCTCCCTGTCCTCCTTTCCCTTTCTCCCTCTCCTTCCCTATCTCCCTCTCCCCCTCCCTCTCCCCGCCCCACTCTGTGTGTGTGTGTTTAGCTTTAAAATTAGCTTGATATATAGTCTATGTTCACAAGTTTTGCATTGATGCCCCAAATTTTCGTCTTGACTTGAATGGGTTAAACTTCTGACATATTATAAATATTCACATATTGAAATTATTACTTTTATTAAAAAAAGAATTTAAGTATGATAATGATTCATATTGTGAGCATGTCAGAACCAGAAACACATACAGACAGGTCTGTCTTTACTCAGTGTGAGAATTTATTGAATAATAATAATAATAATAAATTCACAAGCTTTGTTTGTTTCCGTGACTACAATTTACCAACTCTTAATGGCTGGCCATTGGCAGTCATAGCTACTTTTACTCCAATTGGTGTGTGCCACCAAGACTGGCTTCATCAGCCCTTTTGTTCTAATCTTTGCTGCTAATATTAAGTCATACAGTATTTCACACAATAAGTTGTGTTTATAGACTACAGAATGACTATAAAAGGCGTTAAGGGGGCTGGAGAGATGGCTCAGAGGTTAAGAGCACTGACTGCTCTTCCAGAGTTCCTGAGTTGAATTAGCAGCAACCACATGGTGGCTCACAACCATCTATAATGTGATCTGGCGCCCTCTTCTGGCCTGCAGGTGTACATGCAGCCAGAGCACTGTATACATAATAATAAATACATAAATCTTAAAAAAAAAAAAAAAAGAAAGAAAATATTTTAAAATTCAGAATATTTAAAATCACTATAAATGTTTCTTCAGGATCAAACTAGCATCACAGTTTTTTTATAACTCAATGGCCTGAAATTATACAGAATTAGATAAATATCATACTTAAGCAAAATTATAAGCCAACAGTGGTTCACACCAATAATACTGGCTGAGGCAGTAGAATTATCATGTGTGAAGCTAGCCTTGGGTATATAATGAGTTCAGGCCACTTCAGACTACCATGTGAGATCTTGACACAGAAAAACAAAAAGTCAAAACAAATAAGTGAATAAAATAATTGGAAATATGTTAAATAGATGACTTCTTTCAGTTAGTTTATGTATTTATGATTGATTAAATGTCATTTTTGCATGTGTCTGTGTATGAGTGCACATTTGTGTATATGTGCATGCATATGTGTACTTGTGTGCGCACATGTTTGTGCATGTATTTGTGTGTATGCGTGCGTTTGTGTGTGTGCACGTGCGCATGCTTTCACTCACATGTGAGACCTGAAGCTGATGTTAGACGCCTCTCCACCATATCCACTGAGGCAGGCTCTCCCAACTGAATGCAGAGTTCAACTCTTCACCTGTCTAGCTGGCCAATTTACTAGAGTCTTTCTGTCTATGTCCCCTAGGGCGAGAATTACAGGTTCGCTGCCCACACCTACCTAGATGTACCTGGGTCCTGGGGATCCCAAGATCAGTCTTCATGCTTGCAGAGCAAGTACTTTGCCTTTTGGGTCATCTCCCCAGTCCCACCAGTGTTACTTATTGTTAAAATAAGCCACCATTCAATAACAATCATCCTGTTTATTGGCTGGTATCTAGGGGCCCTGAGAAAGCTTTTTTAAAATAAATAATAAGATGGGGCATGGTTACAGAAACAGCATCACTGGGGTATTTTTTGCAATCTTTGAGATATAAGCCCCAAAGCACAAAATTATGACTTTGTTAACAGATGGTACATTATTTTCAGTGTTCTACTAGTTCATATTACTGAAGGTCCATTTTTTGAAAGTAACTGGAAAACATCTGTTGGCTGTTTCCCATTCTTCTATCTCACCACCATTCTGTGACCACTGAGTTCATCCTTCTGCAAGGCTTTCTATGGACTTACTTCCCAGTGACTTCCACAAGGAGAAAGCTGAGGCTAGCTGGGCATGGTGGTGCACGCCTGTAATCCCAGCACTCAGGAGGCAGAGACAGGTGGATCTCTGTGGTGAGTCCAGGACAGCCAGAGCTACATAGTGAGAGCCTGTCTCAAACACTTTTATCTTTTTTTTAGCTGAAGTTGAGAGAAGGTAACAGTGCTTCTCTGCTTCAACTCAGTGCAGTGTCTGTTGGCGGAAGCTTGATCTCACTTTAGCAGAGACTTCTGAGGTGTGGGGTTCCCGCTGTGACCTTCTAGCCCTCTAAACAACAGTAATATATTTCTCCTTGCTCCTTCAGGAAGGACAATGGCTTGCCCAGCTACCACTCTGCGTATCTCAGCACCCCTTACATCCCTTAACATCTCTGTATGTAATTTCATCATTAGCCTTTAGAACCATCTGGACTTGGCAGTTTCCTGACAGAACGGGCTCCAATCGGATCATCAAAGATTGGGATAGACAGCAATTTCTGACTGCATTAAGAAACAAAAGGGATTGGAGAGATAGCTCAATGCACTGGCTGCTTTCCCAGAGTTCTTGGGTTTAATTCCCAGCACCCACACAGCAGTTCACAACCATCTGTAACTCTAGTCCCCGGGGACCCAATACCCTCTTTTAGCCTCCACAGGCACTTCATACATTTGGCACAGACATATACTCAGGCAAACACTCATACACGTAAAATAAAAGTCTCAAAAAGAAACCTTACACAAGTATTGGTGGCACACTGGCACACGCCTAACACTCAAGAGGCAGAGGCAGGCAGATGTCTTGAGTTCAAGGCCAGCCTGGTCTACAGAGTGAGTTCCAGGACAGCTAATGCTACAAAGAGAAATCTTGTCTAGAAACACAAAAACAAAAACAGAACAACAAAAAAGTAACCTTACGTTTTAGGTCTTGAACTCACAGTATGAAGTATTGGAGAAGAAGAGCCAAGCTGCCCCGGTGTTCTCAGATCCTTAACCTTGTGTGGCTGCACATATGGCTGAGTATCCAACTCAAAATCTAAGTGTACAGGTAGTCACAATGCCATGTGAACATCACCTCTCTCATGTCTTACTCGAAGTTAGGAACTTAACTTTTTGTGTGGTGGGTGTATGAGAGAAGGTTTTGCTATGTAGCTCAAGTTGATCTCAAAGTTGCAATCCTCTGGGGCTTCACAGCTGCCTATAATCAAAGCTCTGTGGAGTCTAATGTCCTTCTGGCTTTCATGGGCACAGACACACACACACACACACACACACACACACACACACACACACACACAGACATACTTTAAAAAAAAGATTTATTTTATGTATACTCTTATCTGCATATAGAGCCTGTATGCCAGAAGAGGGCACTGGATCCCATTATAAATGTTTGTGAGCCACCATGTGGTTGCTGGGAACTGAACTCAGGACCTCTGGAAGAGTAGGCAGTGCTCTTAACCTCTGAGCTATTTCTCCAGCCCCACAAAATCTTTTTAAAGTTTTTTGAGACAGAGTTTCTCTTGTAGTTCTGCCAGTCCTAGACTCACTTTGTAGACCAGGATAGCCTTGAAACTCACAGAGATCCTCCTGCCTCTGCCTCCTGAGTACTGGGATTAAAGGCGTGCACCACCACACCCAGCTCCCCCAAAATTTCATAAAAGAAAAAATTGCAACCCTCTGCCTTAGCTCCTGGTCAACTTATATGTCCAAGGACACTATATGAAAAAGAATATAACTCAGAGTTAGGGCTTGGATATAAATTGTCTACAACACCCATGTTAAGGTTTGGTTGACAGCTGATAGGCTGGTTCATGAGGATGCCAATCAATGCATTAACCCATTGATGGACTTGTCATTGAATAGGCTGGGGAAGGATTAACTGTGTAAGGTTTGTCCTAGTTAAAGGTGGCTCACTGGGGAGGGGATGGATGAGTCTTTAAGGGGATGTATTCTTCCTTGTTACTGTTTCTTGGCCACTATGAGATGAGCAGCTTTGTTCTAACACATGTTGCCTGCCACATTCTAACTCACTGTGTAAGGGCCCATAAGGAGTGCAGCCAAGTGAGCGTGGACAGAAATCTCTGAAGCGTTAGCCAAAATAAACCCTCCAGTTTCTTGTTATTTTTCTCAGTTACTCTGCCAGAGATGAAAAGTAACTAAACCAGAGTAAACAAACCCAACCCCCGGGACCTCCTGAATCTCTTCAGAGGGAAAGACAAAAATGTCTTTCTGAAACATCTGTTGGGTCAATTACATCACAAGAAATAGCTGTTGTGCTGAACAAGTCCCATTCTCTGTTGAAGACCAATAAAGAAGCCTAAATCCACACTGGCAAGAGAGTGGCTAATTCAGTTCCGAGGAAGTACCTCATCAACAGTGGCATTCTAGGGTAAGGGGCAACAGCCTTGTACTATTTGCAGCAGCAGACGACAATAAAAAGACATTTGTTTATATTACTCTTTAGATTGTTCTACCACAAAGCCTGGACCTACACAGAAGCTGGCTTACACAACTCAGCAACAGTGGGGCCTTGCTAAAAGTGTGTCAGAGGGACTGCGATGCATGCATGAACACGGATTCTAATGGTGTATTTTTAAGGAAATAAAAACAAGAATGCTGTTAAAAGCTAAACTTACTTATATGGTCTAAGTCAGCATTTGAGGAATCATTTGTTAGCTTCAGCACCTAAAAGTGGCTCTCAATGTGTTGAGCCAAAGCGTGGCTTCAATATGCACTAAGAGCTGCCCAAGCTGTGAGGTCATAACATTCCTTGCATTCTTTCCCAGGGATCTGGTGATTAAGGACGTGGGAACTCCGCGTGCATGTTTTTGGAGGTTAAGTGCTACTCAAGACAGCTATTTCCTTTATTTTTGCACCACTTCTTCCAGTCTAACCCTGGGCTCGCACCCAGGCCCCTGTGCACGTTAGAGAGAACTCTCAGCTCTGGGCTCTAGCTTAGCCAGCTGTCCACTCTGAGACAGGGTCTCATTGCTCTGCTCAGGCTGGCCTTGAATCCTCAGACTCTCCTCAGAAGGCTCTCACAATGCCCTGGTCTCTGCCTCTCAGGAGCTTGGACTTCAGGCCAGAGCCACCTGGCTTGAGTGCTTCCTCACCAGTTAGTGTCTAAACAGTTAGTCACATAAACAGTTGGTACCACATTACGCATTATGTCTCCACGTACTATTTCTTTTTTTGGTTTTTTTGAGGCAGGGTTTCGCTATGTAGCCTTGGCTGTCCTGGAACTAGCTCTGTAGACCAGGCTGGCCTCAAACACACAGAGATCCACTTGCCTCTACCCCGTGAGTGCTGGGATTAAAGGTGTGCACCATCACTGACCGGCTTAATTCTTTTGAGTCGTCCAATGTTTTGAAGTGTTCCTAAGCCTTTACTTGTAACAGTTCTTACTAAACTAATTCTCTTTTATTTTTTTCTTATTAAAGTAGCTATGTCGACTAGTCTGGTCTTGAACTGTGAAGAGATCCACCAGCCTCTGCCTTCTGATTATCTGTATGGACACTCATACTAATTCTTGACTCTCCAGTTCACCAATTATAACTTTGAGAATAAAAAAATGAAAGCTTAGCTATCTCTGGAAATAGTATTTCATTAAGTTGTTATATTTGTCCTGCTGGCCAGGATTTGCAAAATTACCCGATTACTCCTCTCCCAACCTCAGCAGCAATGATATACAAGCCTTTATGACATTTATGTCAGATATACAGAACATGACAGACAACCATAGAAGCTTAGTCTTGCTGTAGAAACCCTGAGGACGCAGCACTGACTGACAGGCCACCCATCACCGTTAGTAAGTGATGCCCTCTGAGTTGGGATATCTGAGTTCACCTCAAGCATCGAGCCAAGGTATACATGGGCTTATGTAACTCTAGTTTAAGGATAGTACCATCCATTTAAAATATAAAAAGGTGTATAGACTGTATGTAGAAAAATGTGGCTAGTCTCATAGAACTGTAACCCTTGTGGTATTCCTAAATTCCTCCTGACCTTTTTAAACTTAAATTTTATTTATTGCATGTATGTGAGTTGAATAAAATTCCTTAATTTAAAAAACCTCTATTGTTAGAATATGAAATTAACAACTCTTCTATAGGCTTTCTTGACATTAATAATGCCTGCAGTTATAATTAAACACGTCTTTGAATAGATATACCTTAAACTACACTAAATGACTGTTAGGAAAAGTTTTACAGGATATTTGTCAAAACCATTCAAGTACGTGAATAAAATATGAAAACTCAAAAAGGCTTTACTCTTCTGTTCCCAGACACTAGCTCACACACAACAGCCAAGTGTTTGACCATGAACTACACTCCAAGCCCATTTTTGATTCTTTTGGTCTGTATCAGACTTTTCACTTCTCACACGTGGCATAATTACGTTGCTCAAGTTTGCCTTGAGTTCTCTGTAGCCCACACAGGCCTTGAACTTGTGATTCCCTTGCCTGAGACTCTCAAGTGGCTAGGCTTATAGGCCTCCATTATTAGGCCGAAATTCAAAAGGCTTAAAAGAGATTCGCATTAATTGAATGATATGATATAAAACATAAGGTTTATTATAATTTGAAAAACATTTATCTGAAGCTTGACATGGTTTTTAACTAATCCTTTCACTGACCTTGGTTTGACTGCCCATTGATTTAGAAATCTTGATTAATTTAGTGCAGAAAGTTTCTAACTCTGGTGAAGAGCCTCCCATAAAGTGTAGTACTGTGACAAGCTCACAGTGCTGAAGTTACTGCCCATTTCTGTAGTGGGTCTGGATACACAAAACACCAGCAAGAACCTGGAAGGGCATTTGTTTGTTGCACTATCTTAACTGAAATGGACTGGTTAGGCTAGTGCTTAGGCGGCACAAAGTTATGCACAGAGGCTGGGAGTGTACTCAACAGTAGAATGCGTGTCTACCAAGCTTAAAGCCCAGAATTTAATAGCTAGGTGGATAAAAGTTTAGAAGCTGGTGCATAAAATATTTTGATTATAAAAGTGAATTTTTTTAATTGAATGTATTATCTTATTAACAAGACACGGAAATGTAAGGTGACTGCTTATTAAGAACAGACTGGAGCAATGCTTTGGGTATGATTTTAAATAGCAGTCTCTTTATGAATGGCAGCCTGATGAAACAGCATTAATACTCACCTTGTGAGGCTCATGTGAGAAACAGTGTTTTCTGCTCATTAAATACTGCATTCACTTCTTTGTCTACTCAAAGAACTTAAGCACAGCAAATTCTAGTCAAAGTCCATAAAGAGAACTACAAACCAAATAATGAAAGTAATGTTATCTTTTTATTTGATTCAAACCCATTGTCATATACAAAGCTAATTTATTATGAACAAAATAAATGTACATTCTTAAAAATATTAGAATATAAATTTCTAAGGGAATAACAAAGTGCAAAATTTGAACTATTTTTGATCATACTATACAGAAACAATCAAACATTAACTCATATACATTCAGTGAAGTTCTTAAAAATATTTGTGACAAAACAAAATACATCTTGTATACTTAAGTTTAGAAGGATGAAAACAGAAAAAAATGAATTGCACCAAACAGTAATTTTGTTATCAGAATGCTAATTAAAGTTATTTACACTCTTATAAAGTCTAAAACTTGCTCAACTTTGAACCCCTTCTTTTGCATATAATACTCAATGAATCACAGTTTGCACAGTAAATAATTCAACAAAAAGGCTTATTACTATTATTTTTTTCTATCAATTCCAGTGGAACAAATGAAAAGGGATATTTTAAGATAAATACAGTTCCTTAAATAGTAATTAGCAGCACAATTTCTAGGTTGTTGAAGGGGAGAGGGAAGGAAAGAAAGAAACAGAGACACGCAGACAGACAGATACATAAACAGACTTCATTCTACAGCCCAGGACAGCCTACAAACTTGAGGCAATCCTCTTGCCGAAAGCTGTTGAGTGTTGGGATTACAGTAGTGCCACCAAACTCAGCTGTTTTCTTATGTGAGGCAGACTGTAAGTAGCAGTAGCTACATATAAAACTTTTGTGGTGATGTCTAACACGCACAGTCTTTAGAAGTAAAAGGCAGAATGGAAAAAAGAATAGTCCAAAATATAAAAGATCTTCAACAGTAAGAGCCATTGTAACACACCATAATTCTGAAAGAAGTATTGAAACTATGTAAGTCATTAGGGATTGTCTAACAAACAGTTCAAACTTTCGAAAAATGTTTAATTCTAATATTATAAGAATTTAAGCTACTTTCAATTACACTTAACTACTGATATTTCCCTGCCAGAACTACTTCTGAAGAGCAAAATAATTATGCATATTCTTGAAAATCTCAGCACTTGGGAGGCAGAGGCAGATGGACCTTTGGGTTCGAGGCCAGCCTAGTCTACACTGGTAGTTCCAGGCTAACCAAGGCTATATAGTGAGAATCTGTGTCAAAACAAAAACAAGAAAAAGAAAAACATTAAAGCCTAATTCTCAACTGGACTACACTGTCAGAGAGCATGTACTTTTAATATAAGGTAAATAGAAATATATTACTTAAATAAAATATTAACTGGAATAAGATTTCTTTTAAAAATAGTTTGTATTTTAATCAGTACAACTTTTCAATCTCCCCTAAGTCCTAACTGCCCTTGGTGTCGTGTCTCGCTGCTACATGTAAACAGCACTGTGACGCAGCGACACACCCTAACCATTAAGAAACAGCTACGGGTGAACGCAAACCAGTAGAAAGCCATTATAAAAAGAGACACACACACAGCAGCACTTCTTCCTCAACTCTGAAACATTAATTAAAACTAGTTACGTATTTTTGAGATGCAGCTCTTACAACACTGTCCAAGTAACCTTTCATCTCAGTCTTCCAAGGAATAGGAACCGTGTGCATGCACCACTTTGCCTGACTGAGTAATTTTTCAAAGATATTTGGCTATTGTTATGCTAATATATGCAAGATATGCTTTGTTCAAGGTAACACAACAACTGTATCATAGAATAGAAAAGAATACCGAGTCAGTGACTTTCACCTTGCTTTCTGTATTAGGGAAATACATACCCTACTGAACTTGTATCTCTTTATTTGACACTGAAAGAGTTATCTTTACGTGTCCAAATCTTGCAATGTGTTTAAGAAGCACTTCTGTGTAGTGAATATCAGTAAAGATACTGATCTAAGAAAATATGCCTGATGAATAACTGTGATTGCCAAAACCCAAAACAACAACAAAAAAAAAAACCCTGAAGTTCATAATGTGGCCATTTTTACATGATGTTTTTATAATAAATAAAACCACTTAATTCTTATATTCTACACCTGATGGTAGCCAAAAGGCAGGCAAAGAGGAGATAAAAATCATACAGTCTAAGGTGGTCATTTCAACAAATAAAAATATAACTATCTACAATTTAAGCACATGTTCATTTATACATATTATATGTACACATATATATTTATAATTTTTGAGAGCTGGGACTGATTAAATCACCGAACGTCCCAAATAGTACCTAGGCATAGTACATCCCTACGGACAAATCGGATCTGCGATCTCAAATTAAGAACTAATCTCTGAACTGAGAAGGGGTTCATTGGTAGAACCCCACCTACTATGTGAGGCCTATACTCTATCCCCAGTGTTGGGGGGAGGGAAATGCCACCCCAAATCCCAAACCTAGGGCTTCAGGTACAAGTGTACTATTATTAAGCTATATCCCTAACAAAGCCTAAATCTCCCAAATGTTAATGCTCTATTAGCTCTAAGCTCTAAAACCTATGAAAAACCAAATAACATTCAACCCAGAAGCACGCTTGCACACGTCATCACAAGAACTTAGGAGAATTTTCTAATGCTTTTATAGTGGGAGAGCTCTAATCATTATAATTTCAATACTACAAGATGCATGATTCTGTTTTTCTTTTGGCATTGCTTACTAATGTTTTTATTCTTGCCTAATATGCATGAGGCCATGAATTCAATCCCCAATACTGGAAAAAATACTTTAACTTTCTTTCTAAGTGGGTTAGGTATTAGGAACTAATCTTAGCAAACGGATATAATTTATTAGAGGTAAATGTTAATTATGATTTCCAAATATAAAAGATCTAAAGAAAGTGATGATAGAATAAATGCATTTTTTAATAATGAAAAGGAGGTATAATAAAGGCACTGGTTGGAATTGGGGATAACCACTGGCATAGAAAATGCTCCATTTAAATTAAGTAAGTATGGGTATGGCCCATATTGTAAATAATACACAACACTGATAACATTGTATTGTTGCCCAATATCATCAGGAAAAGCACTATGAGAAAATTCTACAAAACAATGTTTCAGATGTCTGTATGGGCATCTGAAATAAATCAAAAGAATTAGGAAAAAGTACTGAGAATGACTATTTGCTGCCAATGGTAAAGATGTGTGAGAGTTCTCAGAATAGTTTCTCTTAGAGACGGTTATATAAGGGCATAGGTCTGGATGAAAAATTTAAAAATGGATTTCACAAGTAAAAATAATACATTTCATTCTGTATATATCACTCAAAAACTGAAAAGATAATAGTTAAGAAGACAGGTTTAGCAATGTGCATAGTGAGAAGTCTAACACCTTTACACATACACATCCCAGATACAGTACAATGCATTAATGCTTTGCTTATACTAATACAGGCCAAGTACTCAAATGTTTTTTATCAGAAAGGAGGCAAAGAAGATACTAGTTAATTTATAAACATAAATATTTTAAAGGAAGTAATCTCTCAAAATTCAATTAGAATCTTTCCTTAGAGATATCTTTAGTAAAAATAGTGTTATATTTACATGCAAATGCCTTGCCTCTATCTAAACAAAACAAGACAAAACCCTGGTACTAACTAATTTTCTTAGCCTATATTAAAAGAAACATAAAGTGGCTAAGATCAAGAGTCAATGATCAAGTCTAAACTCTAATTCTGTGGGCATACTTATTCCTTTAGCAGCATTTCAGAATCAGTTCTCTGAAAAGTAATCTGATATATCTACAAGGAAAAAAGAAAAACCAGGCTTATGAATATCCAATTTTTTTTTCTCCTACAAAAGGATGCATTGTGACTAAAGGAAATTAACAGAACCTTCCTTCCCAGGCAATACTAGCTAGAAAGACTTAATGGCAAACTTAATTTTTATAGTTCCCTTGCTTTTATGTTCTGATTTGTTTTTCTTTTCTTCTTTAATTTTATCTAAGTAATGACAGAATACTGACTGAGGAGAGTTATATATAAGACGGTTTCATTCTCTAAACAAATGTGTACGTACACACACACACCACCACCACCACCACCACGAACAACAACTTCTACTGACGTCCTTTCCAAAAGTAAGCATTATCTTAGTATAAATCTCATTACTAGGATGCTGAGATTCTTATATTCATGATCACCATTGTCAAGAAACAAAAGCAGGTGAAAAATTCTGAAAAGAATTCACACGCACATTAGCCAAGTTCAGATTTCTATACTCATTAACTAACATATCCAGCTATCAATTCATTCAAATAGTTTCTTCCACTATACATTATTAAAATAACATCTGCACTCCAGTTGGTAAAGGTATATCTTCCCAGTGATATTATCTAGTGATTCTCAATTTCATCAATCTATTCAGATTATTCAGATAATAGTTCCACTATATTTGCTTATTTTAATAAATACACAAGTTAATTCTTCAAGAATATTTCTAATATTTTCTAAACCCCACATTTATGATTTATACTTTTTAGAAAAAAACACTTTTCAGGAATAATTCTCCTTTTAACAACTAGCATTAGTTTGGGTCAGACCTCTATGAAACTAAACAAAGGTTCTTATTTGTGTTTTAAAAGAAACTGCTTGCTCAGCTTCCCACTAAAAGGCAGTAGTCAAACACTATAGACTTTCCCCCTTAGATGATTGAAGTTTCTTAATTCTTAAGCAAACAAAATAATTCCTAAATCCAATATTAAGTGGTCTCCAAAACCAAATATGCATGGATAAATTGCCAAAAAAAAATAAAAAACAAAAAACAAACCAAAAAAAACAAGCAAACAAACAAACAAAAAACCTCACTAAGTCTTGATTTAGAGTCAGCTAGTTAGTCTGTCTCTGTGTTTTCCTCTCTGTCTCTCACGTGCTGGGGTGGGAGGGTGGGGGTGGGGAACCCAGGACCCTGGACAAGGAAGGCAAGCATTCCACTATGGAGTGGCAGCCCTATTCCCAAATCAGCAATCGTTTTCTTTAGTTCTCAAAGGGCTTGAACTCTCCTTAACATCTTTTAGGGTGGACAGATGGCCTTGATGTCATCATGACTGTAGTACTCGGTGGTGGGGAACAAAAAGAAGAAATGTTTCAAATAGCAAAATCATCTCTACTGACTTGTAAGACTTCCAACAAATACCTCACATCTTTCGAAAGGAAGTCTTTACATTTACACAAAGTCTTTCTTCATTATTTATCTAAAACACAGCTATTTTTTCCTGATTAAACAGAAAGTGATTTTGCAGTGTTTTATTATTCCTAACCAACAACAAATCAAAATACTGAAAAATTTCCTAAACATAATCTTTTACTTGTAAAACTTTAAAAAAGTATTTATTGAATTATAAAGGAAAGGCCACTGAATACATGGTCAAGAGGAGAGGAAATGGTAAAACACAAGTTCCTCAAGGTTCACCTGAAAAGACAACTAGGTACAAGGAAATCTGTGGTCACAGTGAAGACTGTGATCTTTAAAGGCTAGCAGAGTAAAGTCATCTGTGGTTGCCATACATGATGATGACGATGATGATGACGATGATGGTGATGGTGATAATGGTGATGATGATTTTACTTTGTTTTTGTTTTGTAAGACAGAGTTTCTCTGTGCAGCCTTAGCGGTCCTAGAACTTTCTCCGTAGATCCGCTGCCTCTGCCTCCTAAGTGCTGAGACTAAAGGTATGTGCCAACACTGCCATCACCCACAGACCATTTTAAGAATGTCATGCAATAGTATTTTTCCTGAAAATAGACTCAACATATAAATTTCTGTACAACTTAATGAAACTCACAAATCTTCCCATGGAATCTCAGATTACCAACACTGCTGTAAAACTTCTCTGACCTAACTCAAAAGTCAGTTTTACAAAGACAAACAAATAACAATCACTTTGAATTCCAAATTAATTAGACATTTACTTGAAATTTTAAATATAATATTTAACAAACTATAATAAAATTAGCTATTCATAACAATTGTATATAATAAGCAATAAAGAGGATTTTTACAATACTATGTTACCTAAATGACTACTGTGAATGTGAATTATGCAGTATTATTTCCATCAATCATGACCTTTTAGGGCATTACTGACAACTCATAATCATCAGGGTAAAAATGCTTAACTACGAAGAGAGTTTTTGTTTAACAAAGACAAATCCACAAAATTTTGTATTTCACAGCTGTGTAACTGTGCTGCAAATGCTACTCAAGGACTGGCTAGCCAAAGCCACAGCTAGCATTTTTGCTTAAATATACTGTTAAGGAAGTCCATTTGTAAAGCTTATCGCTAGTTTTGCTTTGTTTTGTTTTTTTCCTATTCAACTTTGGTACTTAAGGATAATAATGCAATTAAATACATTTTTATTAGTAATATATTAAATAGTAGAGGTAGGGAAATGAACCACTGTATTATTTCAATATTGGTATTTAATCCAATTGTGTAGACTTTTGGAAATTCAATTGCCTTAAGGTTATTACCTTTAACCAGGAGCTTCATTAGTAAATCATTTTTAATGTAATGGTCATTAAACAGAAAAATGATCGTCTAAAGAATACATGAAAAGTCACTTCTCTCAACTCTCCATTATTTACTCTACTGCTTTATTAGAAATATCTTAAAGTTTGCTACTCAGATTAAGGAAATTCAACCTAAATATATAATATTAGAGGTTTGTTTTTAAAAATAGATTTAATGATTTAGGAGTGGGTTACTAAATCGAATTGAATGTATTTTCTCAATTTAATTCTAGTACTTAATAAAACTAGACTCATTGTTGGCAAGACTTTAAAAATGGACTTAATACAACCTACAATTTATTTTCAGACAAGGCCTTGCTATGTAGCCAAAGCTTGCCTTGAACTTAAGATCCATCTGCCTCAGCCTTTCAAATGTTGGCATTGCAGGCGTGTGCCACAATAACAAACTGTGGAAACCCTTTCCCAGGATAAAATCCTTAAAGACTTTCAGGGAGTGGAGAGACGCAACCAAAGTGACCAAACGCCAATGAAGCTCAGTTCTCCATCACAGAAGGTGGGAAACAATTACTTGAGACCTTGGGTATGATATTCGGTTTCTCCAGCTGAAATCTGGCTGAGCCGCTTGCTAGATCCCCACAATTTTCGAGAAAGCTGACCTGATCGCATCTGTTTAAGGTGATCCAGAGAAATAAAAAATAGATATTAAAGAAAAAAAAAAAACAAGGACACATAAAATCTATATAAGACACTGAGTTTGTAAAGGTCAGAACAGGTTTTGGTAGCAAAATCACTAACATGTTAAAAAGATTCTTGACTAATAACAAAAGCCACATACTCATTGCAGAACTAGAGTCTGAACTCAAGGCATCTTCTTGTTAAGCAAGTATTCTCACACTGAGCTGCATGCCTCTCCATCTTTGGGCTTTTATTTTGAGGCAGTCTCCCTAGTGGCTTGGCCTGGCCTTGACCTCACCTCGTAGGCTGGGAGACCTTTAGCTTGTGGTTCTTCTACCTTAGCCTCCCAAGCATCAGGGACTATAGGTGTGCACTCAGAGAGTAAAGTGTGAGCACAAGTCTTATGTACTTACCACTCAGGGGCTAGGTGCACACGATTCAGCAAACTATCAAGACTCTCAATGTTGAAGGGAAACACATTTAAAACGTTTGAACACTCCCTCCCTCCTCCCCCCTTTAGATGTGTTTTATGTAAATGAGTGCTTTGTCTGAACATGTATGTGCACCACATGCACGCCTCGTGCCCGTGAGGGTCAGAAGGGTGTTGGTTCCCTTAGAACTGAAATAACAGATGGCTGTGAGGGCTACGTGAGTGCCACAAGAGCAACAAATGCTCTGACCCGCCACTGTGACATCTCTTCAGCTTTTCTCTGTGGTTGATTTTAGAATGGATCTTGTCATATAACCCTGGGTTGCCTAGAACTCACAATGTAGACCAGTCTAGCCCCCGAATTGTGGTGATTCTCCTGCCTCTGTCTCCCAGGCACTGGGACTGTAAGTATGCACCACCACACTCAATTTCTTCTCTCAAGAACAAAAAACAAAAACCAACCAACCAAAAACCACCTGCCGACACCACATTACATTTCTCAGAAAAAGCTAAGACTGTCTCAAGAAACATGCAACGATTAAGTTACCTGGGATACAGCCGTTTTCTGAGGAAGAAATGTGTTAGATCTATAATAGGACTATTAAGCAAGTAAATGTATCTGTATAGTAAACTCACTGAGAATAAGCATGTGGTTATGGAATATCTGTAGTTCCAAATTAAAAAAAAATGATGCCTTTATATAGTCATGCGTTGTACTTGTTAAGTCAAGTTAGTATGATTGATGAAGCCTGTATTTTATTTTTTGACAAAGGGCTTTTATGCCTCAAATCCACATAACTCTCTTGAGTCTGATTTGGAGTAAAATAATTTTCTTATTGACACAGTGAATCAAAGACCAATCCACAAACATGCTTTCATTTATACCATAGTATAAAAGCTACTGATTAACAACTTAGTCAAAGTTATGTTTCAGTTTATCCATAATGGAGACTTCTGAATCACCTAGAACGAAGGACCACAGGACCCTCAACAGTAAGGGGGATTCATGATGCTGAGTTTTACCTCCGCTGGCTTGCCAACACCCACAACAATCAACTTGCCATCTTCTAAGCCTACAAGAATGTGGCTGTATTCTTTGGTTACAGAAACGCAGTGGATAGGTAATCGCATGGCTAATGGAGTGACACTGAGATTCAAACTAGAAGAGATAAAAACCAGACAAAGTTACAAACATATAGAATGGATAGACAGAAGTTTATACATGAAAGGTAACTGGTTTTTGCATTTTGGATTTTTCAAGAGAGCTTGGACTCGCTTTGTAGACCAGGTTGGCTTCGAGCTCACAGAGATCCACCTGCCTCTGCCTCCCGAGTGCTGGGATTAAAAGCGTGCATCACTGTGCCTGGCTACAGAATGTAACTTAATCATGTAGTTCTGCATTCCAACTTGACAGATGTTGGATCTCTAGGCATATACTACCGTATCTCCAACTCTAGTTCATGTTCTCATCATTTCCCAAGTTAAACTCTACTTCAAATCTTACTACATCCTCAACAAGACTCCTTTAATTATTCCAATCCTAACAATCCTTAGAATCTTCCTGCACACACTACTTACTGTTTTTGTCTTGTTGATAAAGTAAAGGTGAATAAAAAGGCCCCAGAGCTTAAAAAGTGCATGTGTGTGGATCTTTGCAGTTAATAAAATATGTCTATTTGTTTTTGTCTGATATTCCATATGACAAATACCTATTGTTATTTAATGATTAGAAAATAGAGAATTACATATACATGGGTCCACTGGTTTTTCTAACTTTTGAGTCTTCTTAGAAGACTCTTTAAAAAAATGAGGAGGGAAAAAAAGGAAAAACATTATTGGTATAGAGACTGGTCCCAAAATGGTGATATTACGTGCATATTCCAGCATGCACAACACTGCTGTCTCTTCTTTTTGTGTGTGACTTGCAGGTGTGTGCATGCCTAGTGATCGTGGAGGTCAGAGGACAACCTTAGGTGTCTGTCCTCACCTTCCATCTTTTTTTTTTTCCTGTAAGATTTATTTATTATGTTTACATGCTCTGCCTGCATGTATGCCTACAGGCCAGAAGAAGGAACCAGATCTCATTATAGATGGTTGTGAGGCACCTTGTGGTTGCTAGGAATTTGAACTCGGGACCTTTGGAAGAGCAGCCAGTTCTCTTAACCTTTGAGTCATTTCTCCAGCCCCTACACCTTCCATCTTTTATGTTCCTTTTCCATTATGTCCCTGGCAAGCTGGCCCACTAGCATCTAGGAACACTGGGATTATAGGTACGCACACTATGACTTTGCATCTGGTGTTTTATGTGTGCGCTGGGAATCTGACCCTATATCTTCGTATTACAGAGCAAGCACTTTTATCTACTGCGCCATCTTCCCATCCATCCCCTTCTCATACCTCCTCTTCAGTGAGTCTGACCACATTAAGTACTCACCTGTGGAGCTCTCTTATCGACAGGAGCCCTTGGAGGCTGCCAGTGATGATGTGTTCTCCAATTATGCACATGTCTGATATTTGCTCATTTAGGACTTGAGAACCCAGATACTTTCCATTTATAGAAAACACATGTAACATGTTCTTATCCTATAAAGAATTAAGAAACTTTAATGATCTTGAATAAAAGTTGAGTTTTTATATTGTCAGTTAAACCTAGCACACAATTAATAAGATTTTTGGAATTAAAAACATGGCTGTATTTTTTGTTTGTTTGTTTGTTTGTTTGTTTGTTAACCTGGGGCCTCAAGCTTGCAAAGCAAGCAGCCTTCCAACTGAGTTATATCCTTAGCTTTAAAAATTACACTTGAAATCATGTACAATATAGACCAACAGAAATCTCTGAAATAAAATATGTGACAAGACGGTGGTAGAAGTGTATCTAACGGTGAGAACTGAGTAACTGAATCGTAAAAACACAGCCTCTCTCCTTACTCGGGCTGCCCCTGTCCTTGGGAAGGGGAGACGTTACTGACTGTCTACACCTGCTGCAGAGCAGCGCTGTGTACCTTGAGGGTGGACTTCTCCTCCAAGCTGGAATAGACGACAATGTGTCCTTCCCAAGACAGGGCCACACTGGGAATGCTCAGAGACAGGGAACTCTCACAAGGCGGCCGTAGAGTCCTCATGTACTGACCCTTCTGGATGGTGTGTATAATCACAGTGCCATCCTACACACAGGAGACACCAGACAATGAAAACAACAACAGCAACAAAAAGGAGAGGGCAAAGTGGTTGACAAAGAAATGTGGATAAGAAACTGAGGAAGTAATTATCCCATCAAGGACATATATGCTTTAGGAAAAACTCTAATCTTGAAAATTCAATTTATTTTGTAGAGCGCTGTCTTTCTTACCGAATGAGGTCAGTAAGATGCCTAAATACAACACAGCGCTTTCAAGTTTACTCTTTCTGTATTGCTCTACTTCAGAAACACTGAAAATAAATGTAAAAACTTCTCCTGCTTCCCTACAGAAGACTTTTCAAATATAAACCCTGTTACTCAATGTATAGAAAAGGTATCATTTCTTACCCGTGACCCTGAAACGGCCATGTCGAGTTCAGTGCTGATGCCCACACTCAGTATCTCGTCAGTGTGTCCATAAAGAATCTGAAAAGGTTTAGATGCTAAGCCTACAGGAGTGCCTCCCTAAAATTAAAAAAGAAAAGCAAATGTGAATTTTTTTTTTGCCGTTTGTTCCCTCCACTCCCAGAGCTCTTGCTGTTTTTTGTTTGTTTATTGTAACAAAGTTTATACTGTATTCCAACTTCCTCTTGACAAAGTAATATGACAAGCAGTCATAACCACTGAGTTCACTGACACTAACCCAGGCTTGTGCTGATGCTTCAATTATTCTTAGTCTTTTGAACCCCAAAATTTAAACTGAATTATATCAATGCTGACTTCTTATATTAATTGTTCTAAGTTATTTGCTCTTTTAATTTACAAATTTATTCTTCCTTAAATACAAATAAATATTTTATATATCTGAATACTTCCTAGACTCTAGAACCTATAGCCTGCAATTTATATACCTCAATTATATTTATTCTGATTTGCCTTTAATTTTTCAAAAATTTTTTTATTATTTTATTTATACATAAGCATCTGTGTGACTGTAAGCCTCTGGTGTGAGTGCCTGTGGCGGTGAGGAGACGACACTGGATCCCAGGGATCTAGAGTTACAGGCAGTGCGAGCAGTCTGACATGGTGCTGGGAATCAAACGTTCCTCACTGAGCAGCACCTCTAGCCCCCGCCTTCAGTTCCCATACATAACTGTGTATGTATGCCTGCTCTGCTCTTCTTGGCCTTACTCTCCTGAGACAAGGTCTCTCACTGAATCTGGGGCTGTTTTCACCTAGCCTAGCTGACCAGTGAGTCCCAGCAACCCTCTTGCTAGAAATGTGTGTACAATCACTAACTGTGCACGCTAGGCAGATGCTCTACTACTGAGCTATACAGCCAGCCTTTAAAAATGATTCTTGAAACAGAAGTGTTGCTAAGTCACTCAGGTTGACTTTAATCTATCACTCTATAGCCAGGCAACCCTTGAATTTGTGATGCTTTTGCCTCAGCTTGAGGCTGAAACTGCAGGCTAATAAGACAAATTCGTTGAAGAAAATTTCTCGAGAATCCCTTTGTTTTTAAACCTGCTTTGTGTATATTTACTTTATATTTGAAGAAATGTATGCCGTGTGTCATATTGCTTTACTCCCATTTATTCTACACAAGTCTGTCTAGATCCTCTGAAAAACTTTATAATTCAAGAAGAAGAAACACTTAAGTTCCTTCATAAAGGTTATATATCCAAATATTAAAAGAAAGTAATGACAAATCAAAAATTGATCTTTTATTTAAGAATACAGAAATAAGTGAGGCCTTGTTTTTAAAAATGAGAGAAAAATTATAGTACTAGTAAAGAAAATAGAACAGCAAAATGTAGTAACAATAAAAATATATAATGTTTAAGGCAGTTATTTAATGAAAAAACAAAAAATTAATGTTAATTTATGATACGAATTCAAGGCAATTTAAACCTAAAAAATTTCCTAATTAACTGCATTTAGAAAAAGAAAAGGAAACACAAAAATAATTGTAGAAAAACAGCTATATAGAGCAGTACTGGTAATATTGACAAAATGAGAGCATAAAATATAGGTCAGATAATAGTGCTGTGTAAATATTAAACACTCTCATTTCAGCAGTTGCACTGTAGTGGCAGAACAACTTTTGGGGCTGTCATGATGGACCAGTGGGTAAAGGCACTTGCCACCAACCCTGATGCGCTAAAGTTTGTCCCCAGAACTACCCATAGTGGAAGAAAACTGACCCCCAAAAGTTGTCTTCAGACCTCCACACATGTATCATAGCATGTGTGCATCACCCATACATGTAAATAAATCATCATAATACAAAATTTACGAAGAAAATCTTTGTTCTTGGAAGATACACATGGAAGTGCTCAGAGGACAGGAAGTATTTCCAACATTTAAATAGGTGAGAAAAACAAAAATGCTGAATGGGGACAGAATCTGAGGACGCTAATACAAAGAAACAAATGTATTATTTTTGCAACTTCATGTACATTTTAAATTTCATTAAAATTAAGTTACCAAAAAGTAGGATAAAGAAATTAAATATAAAATATAATATTGGTGAAAACTGATAGCAAACACTATGACAGAGGGCAGAATTACAAAGTCATTTTCAATCAAAATCAAACATAAGACAGGATAGTCACTACCACGGTTTTACCTTGCTGCATTAGCTAATAAGTAATAGGATAAGCAAATGAAACGATAATACTGGAAAACAGGGAGTGTTGCCATTATTTCTAGATCACATGATGGCACAGCCATCTTAGGGTCAGAAAAATCCAAGAATGTCAGTAACTATGAGTTTAAAAATGTGGTAAAGTTAGTGAAAATAAAATAATCATACATCAATCAACCACATCACAGCACAACTTTTTGTCACAGTAGTAAAAATCAGTAAGAAATGAAAATTCTCCTAAAATATCAAAATAGGGGTAAAAATATGACACTCAGAAATAAATATAGCAAAGTATAGAACACAAATGGAAATAAAGTGATTAAAGAGTTATCCAAAGGTATTAAAGGGTATGAGACATATAATGAAAGGGTGTTTGTATTTCTACATAGAAATAATTATTAAAATGTCAAAACAGAAAATTGTTAATGTAATAAAATTTATTTTTATGTTTCTTTCCTTATTATTATTTTTTTGAGACAAGGTTTTCTTGTTCTGGAGATAAGAATCCTGTTAGGAAAATTAGACTGGCCCAGACCTTACCACGGTTATTGGAGGAGAATCTACAGCCACTAATTTACTGAAGCAGAATACTCTCTAACAATAATGTAAAACATCTATTTTTATACCCACAGATAGATGTAGTCTTCACCCCTCATTAAGGAAATTTCTCTTTGTGACAGACGTAAACCACTGCAAAAAACTACAACCAATCAAAACACAGAGTTGTAGAGCCCAGCCCCAATGAAAAACATCTATAAAACAACCCAGGTGCCTCATGCTCAGTAAACATTGTAAAAGAGGGAACAGAAGCCTGTACGAGGCACAGGATTGGCCAGTGTGCTACTATGCCAGTGTGTCTCCTAGTAACGTCAGAAGCTACACCATCAGGTCCCACCTGCACAACTGCCCTGATGTGAACTGAACAAGGATGACAATGAACATGCCCAACTGGACGGGACCCTACGTAAAGACTAACAGGCAACCGAGCAAAGCTGAGAGAGGTTAGCCAGTACCAAGCAGTCAAGTCTCAAAACATGCATACACAAGTAACATCATATAGACTCAACAGGTTACATTAGGAATACATGTGTATATATAAATACATACACACATATGCAATAATGTCTAATGAAGGAGACTGGGAAGGGATATATGTGAAGGTTTGGAAGGAGGAATGGGAAGGGAGAAATGGCGTAATTAAATAATAACCTCAAAAAATAAAAACAAAAAGCTCAGGCCTTGATCATCCACCATGCAGTTAAGAACAATTTCCAGTAAGACTATCATAGAATTTTAAAAGAGATCTTAAGAGATTGGTTGATATACAATACTTGATTCCTACTGAGCCACAAAGAAGCCTTATAAAACATATAAACTATTAACATTGTAACATACAAAATAAGAAGCAGAGGAGAAACTGGGAGTGGGAGACAGCCTGTTAGCAAGGTAGAAAGCTTGGAAACTATTAAAAAACAAACAAAAAACCTCTCTATATTGATATCATGATAAGAATGCAATAAAGAGGAAAAACATCTGGACATCTATAATTTCTACAATTCCACCTGACAGGACAGGAAGAGATGTTATTATGCTATCGTAGTATTTTTCTAGAGAAGCTGGCAAGGGTTAATTTTTGGTAACTACTAGAGAACAAAGCCACGAATCAGGTAACAAATCTATAAAAGAGTGGTGTTCAAGAGAGGACAGAAGCCAAGAAACAGGTTTCTTTTTTTGAAGGGGGGTTGTTTTTCTTTTTTTTTAATATATTTTATTAATTTATTTATATTACATCTCAATTGTTATCCCATATCTTGTATCCTCCCATTCCTCCCTCCCTCCCACTTACTCTTTACTCCCCTCCCCTATGACTGTGACTGAGGGGGACCTTCTCTCCCTGTATATGCTCATAGGGTATCAAGTTTCCTCTTGGTAGCCTGCTATCCTTCCTCTGAGTGCCACCAGGTCTCCCCATCCAGGGGACGTGGTCAAATGGGTTTGTTTTTCTAGACAGGGTTTCTCTGTGTAGCCTTGGCTGTCCTGGACTTGCTTTGTAGACCAGGCTGGTCTCAAACTCACAGCGATCCACCTGTCTCTGCCTCCTGAGTGCTGGGATTAAAGGTGTGCGCCACTACGCCCGGCTCAAACAACAGAATTTAAAAAATGTTCAAAAACGTACTTCGAGAGAAAAACTTGTTACCCCAATCCAAGAACGTAAAATGCATGATTATTACCTGTTGTGTTATTTGCCATATCATACATGTAGTGTCCCTGGAACCAGAAATTAAGTGTATTCCACAGTAATCTGTAGCTAAGCAAGTCACAATGTCTGTATGAAGGAAGAATAAAATAAAATGGTTATGTTTTGACAGAGAAGAACTTTAAGGGCAATTTCACTTAATGTTCAAATTGTTACTAAGCAGGGCTGACATCATGACTCAGCAAGTGCAGGAACCTGCTGCTGACACCGCTGAGCTGCACGTAATCCCTTTGGATGCACATGGTAGCAGAGGCCTGAGTCCTGCAAGCAGTCCTCTAACTTCCATGTGCACACGTGTGTGTGCACCCCACACAAAATCATCAGGCAGGCCTAACAGAGGACATGCCCAGGGGCAGCCATCTGAAAGCCGTCATCGAGACCACTCACCAGTGGAGGCAGCAGCAGACCCCATGCCCTCATTTAACACATTTCTTGAAAACAAAACAGCAAAACAAAACAAAAAACCCTTTTAATCTTATACTGAGGCCTGAAATACTAAAGTGTACCAGGTTAATATATATTCACCAATTTTTTTTTAAGCCAGGGTTTCTCTGTGTAGCTCTGGCTGTTCTAGACTCACTTTGTAGACCAGGCTGGCCTCAAACTCATAGCAATCTGTCTGCCTCTGCCTCCCAAGTGCTGGGATTAAAGGCATGCACCATCAAGCCCAGCTATATTCATCAATTTTATCTCTCATACTTTACTGTTAATAATGTCTTATCTAATAATGACAAATTTTATTATGTGTCCACAAAATCATTATGTCTATACTCCAATTTAAAAATAAAACTTAGTCTAATATCTTCTAATGTAATATTAAAGTATATTTAATTTATATGGTGGCTGAGTGTACCCCATACAATAAATATTCCTACCAGGAACATGCTCCACTTTTATACAGTTTTAAAAAAACAGAAAAACAAGTTTTGGGGAAAAGTTAACTCTTACCTATATGTCGGATGTTATGTGAGACAATTTTGCCTTTGGTAAGTGACATTACTTGGATACTATTATCCCAGTGTCCAGCACTGAAGAGCAACTTTGCATCATGCGACACTACAAACAGTTTGGATGTGATTTCCAGCCCTGGGGCAAAAGGACCATTCACAGTACGCTGAGCTCTGTAAATACAACTGAATTTTAGACTTTGCCATAAGAGATCACTTACACTATTACGAACTATTAAATATCTCTCAGACAGGGTTACAGTGCCCAGTTTAATCCTAGCACTCAAGAGGCAAGTGCATCGCTATTAGTTTGAAGCCAGTCTGGTCTTCAGTGTAAGTTCTAGGCCAGCAAGGATTACAAAGTGAGATCTTGTCTGAAGAAAAAACCCAAACAACCAAATAAAGATTATTTGTAATAACTGAAGAATAATGTGACAGCCGAGAGTGGCGGCACACACCTCTAATCCCAGCACTTGGGAGGCAGAGACAGGTGCATCTCTGTGAGTTCAAGACCACCATGGTCAACAAAGTGAGTCCAGGACAGCCAAGGCTACACAGACAAACCCTATCTCGAAAAAACAAAACAAAACAAAACAGGACAATTTACCACTCCCAAAGTAATATTTTATTCTATATTTGTTATAATATAAATTAGGTAATGTCTGAATATCAAATATTGTCAGGGTATAACTTAAAACAGAGGAGGAGAGGGAAGGTGAGAAAGAATAGAAAATCAGAGTCTCAAAGCATTACTTTAAAAATAGCAGGAACTACTGGGCAGTGCCATAAACCTTTAATCCCAGCAGTCGGTAGGCAGAGGCAAGTGGGTTTTTAAGCTCAAGGCTAGCATGGTCTATGGAGTGAGTTCCAGGACAGCCAGGGCTACAGAAAACCCTCATTTTGGGGAAGAAAAAAAAACCCCAACAACAACGAAATACATAAGCTGTTCTTAAATGTTCAATACTTACTTTGGGTTGGTCACAGTTTGATCCTTGATAAATGTGAAGTAGTTAGAAATATTTCTGTCATATGGTAGCCAGCCATGGGTTCCAATTACATAATTCATGCTTACTGTTATCTGGAAAAGAAAACATGAAAACTCAAATAAAGGACTACGGAAGGAACACGACAAGAGCAGCTAGCCACTCACATATTCTGACATCTATCATTTGGGGAATACTGTAGGACACATGAAACCAAATCTTAAATAATTCAAGTGGAAAAACTTAATTACAGATTACTGTAAGAAAAGTCATCATCTTTAACAAATTATTTTTCCTTTGAATTTCTCAGGTTATTAGCATTAGTGCTAATGAGGTTAATTTTTACCATAAAAATATGACACAAATATCACTTAGACCCAATCAGTAGAGCTTACGGACTGCTACAATGTCCCTGAAATGACAGTCTTAGTACGTATTTGATTTTAAAAGTGAAAACCTTTTTATTCTCTCAATTACAGAATAACAGGTTACCCAATCCCAGATTTAGGAAACTTAAAAAAATACAAATTTTAAAGTTGAAAACTACTATTAGTACTATTGTATATATTCCTAGAATCTTCTTCTAATCAAGCATGATATATATCCTAAACAGCAATCTAATTCTACAATCTCTACTGTGCTACTGTACAATTCAGTCATGCTCAAGTTACAAAATTACAATTACAATGAGACAAACCTAGTTTTAGTTAATGTGCTAAGGTCTCAGCTCCCTACTTACAGATACTTTTTAGATTTAGGTCTTTTTTTTTTTTTTTCTTTCACTTTTTACTTTTTTCGAGACAGGGTTTCTCTTGGCCGTGGAGACCATGCTGGGTTCGAACTCACAGAGATCCACTTGCCTCTGCCTCCCTGAGTGCTGGGATCATAGATGGCCATCACATCTGGCTGAGATTTAATTTCTTATCTGTAAAAGGAAAATAATGGTCCCTACTTCATAGGGCTGTTGGGTAGATTAAATATAAGTTCATGTAAAACATTCACTGAGCAGGGCGTGGTGGAACAATGCTGAGTTGGAACTGAATTGGAACGACTTCCTCAAGAGCCGAAGGGCTCTCTCTTGCTCTCGTGTCCTTGCTGGGGTGGGCAGTCCAGGACTTCTTACTCCTTGGAGGCCATGTAGGCCATGAGGTTCACCACCCTGTTGCTGTACTCGTATTCACTGTCATACCAGGAAACGAGCTTTACAAAGTTGTCGTTGAGAGGCTGGAGAGATGGCTCAGAGGTTAAGAGCACTGCCTGGTCTTCCAAAGGTCCCAAGCTCCCAGCAACCACATGGTGGCTTGACCATCTGCAATGAGACCCAGTGCTTTCTTGTGGTGTGCAGGCACACATGTGGGCAGAATACTGTGTAAATAATAAATAAATCTTTTTTTAAAAATTGCCATTGAGAGCAATGCCAGCCCCAGCATCAAAGGTGGAAGAGTCAGAGTCGCTTGTTAAAGTCAGAGGAGACAACTTGGTCCTCAGTGTAGCCCAGGATGCCCTTTAGTGGGTCCTCAGATGCTTGTTTTATCACCTTTTTGATGTCATCATACTTGGCAGGTTTCTCCAGTCTGCATGTCAGATCCACTACGGACATGTTGAGGATAGGAACACAGAAGGCTCCTGTTCAGCTCTGGGATAACCTTGCCCACAGCCTTGGCAGCACCAGGGGATGCAGGGATGATGTTCTGGGCAGCCCCACGGCTGTCACACCACAGATCTCCAGAGGGGCCATCCAGTCTTCTGGGTGGCAGTGATGGCATGGATGGTGGTCATGAGCCCTTCTACATGGCAAAGTTGTCATGGATGACCTTGGCTGGGGGGCTAAGCAGTTGGTGGTGCAAGAAGCACTGATGACAATCTTGAGTGAGTTGTCACACTTCTCATGGTTCACACCCATCACAAACATGACGGCATTGGCAGAAGGGGCAGAGATGATGATCCTTTCGGCCCCACCCTTCAAGTTGGCCCCAGTCTTCTCCATGGGGATGAAGACACCAGTAGACTCCACAACACTCTTGGTATCAGCATCACTCCATTGATGTTAGCGGGATCTTGCTCCTGGAAGATGGTGATGAGCTTTCTGATGGTGACAAGCTCCCTGTTCTCAGCCTGAACTGTGCTGTTGAACTTGCCATAGGTAGAGTCATACTGGAACATGTAGACCATGTAGTGGAGGTCAATGAAGGGGTCATTGATGGCAACAATCTCAACTTTGCCAGCTAAGAAGCCAGCTCTGGTAACCAAGTGCCCAATACGGCAAATCCGTTCTCTCTGACCTTCACCATCATGTCAAGGGACAAGGCTGGCACTGTATGAGAAGATGCAGCTATCTCTGGAGAAGGAAGGAGCAGAGAGCCCTTCTAGCCTTCTTGATTATTTTAAAAATATTTTCTTAGGGGATGGAAAGGTGGCTCCGGAGTTAAGAGCACTGGCTGCTTTTTCAGAAGACTCAGGTTTGGATTCTGGACCCACATGGTGGCTCATAACCATCTATAACTTCAGTTCCAGAAGATCTAATGCCATCTTCTGACCTCCACAGGAACCAGGCATGAATGAGGTACACATCAAACAAGCAAACCATCCACACACATATAATATACTTAAAAATTATTTTTAAAAGTTTATTATTGCCAGGTATGGTGATACATGCCTTTAATCCCAGTACTTGGGAGGCAGTGGTAGGTGGATTGCTTTGAGTTCGAGGCCAGCCTAGTGTACAAAGTGAGTCCACGACAGTCAAGGCTACACAGACAAACTCTGTCTTGAAAAAAAAAGTTTATTACTGGGTTAATGAGCTGGATTAGAAGGAAAGGCAATTTCCACCAACACTGAGGGTCCAAATTCATTCTTTTTACATGGTGGAAGGATAGAACCAATTTATACAAGTTGTCCTCTGACCTCCAGATGCAGGCTGGCATTACACATAATGCATTTTAAAAATATAATTGAAATATTTTGCATTTATTCTGTTTTTGGCCAACTAATAAATATAGACATAGCAATATAAAACAGGTATACATCAACTTACCAGTAACTCAGGGCTGCCTTGAGACATAAAAGAGCGAGACTGATTTTTGGGGATGATGGCCTTTAGTAGTGGAATACCATCACTAATTCCCTGTAAAATAAAAGGTGGTTAATGGCTGGTTCTGTTCATTACTAAGCACAAATTATTGAAAATTTCTTTTTTTAAAACAAGAATGAACACTATGATACTTCATTTTACTGTCCTGATCATGCAATAAATTACTACAAAACGTGGGAAAGGAATTATTTGCCATGTTTGAATAGCTAGCACACTTGAGTCATCTGAAACCTACAACCACCTACTCCAATACTTTGTTGGTGAGCAGATGTAGATGCCAAGGACGAGAAATCATTCAAAACAGACACAGGTTTCAGATCTTTCTTTGTCCCTTCCTGTACATGCTTAGAATAAGTTAAATGAGAAAGTTGTTCATAATTTATAGGAAAGTCTTTTGGGCTTTATAAAAAAAACCTCACTGCTAGATTCCAGGTGGAGTGCTGAGAGTGGTATGGAAGGACCCAGAGAGTTCAGGAGCCCCACAAGGAAACCATCAAGGCCGGAGGGTCAGGACCCAAGGGGGCCTGCACACACAGTTGCACTAACCAAGGATAATGCATGCAGTGAACCTAGACCCCCCCCATTCAGATCTAGCCAATGGACAGCTCATTCTCCACAGTTGTGAGGAGAGTGGGAACTGCCTTTGACATGAACTCTGTGGCCCCGATTTGACCACCTCCCCTTGGTGGGAAGGCCCAGCAGAACACAGGGGAAGGGGAAGCAGGCTGTCTGGATGAGACTTGATATACTATGGCCATATGGTGGGGGTGGAGGTCCCCTTCTGTCATAGGTCTAGGAGAGGGAAATAGGGCAGAAGAGGGAAGGAAAGTGGGAATGGGGAAGATACAAGTGAGGGGATAACATTCAAGATGTAATCTGAATAAATTATAATAAATTAAAATAAAAAATAAAAACATCAATCGATTTTGTTAACCAAGGTGCTTTCTAAAAGCCCTAGGTTATAAAAATCATATATTATGATTCAAAAATAAAGACCATTCTGAAGAGACAATTACCATCAGCTTACCACCATGTAAGATGACAAGAATTCGAAAGTACTTCTCTGATGTGGCTACAGTTCAAATGATAGCTAACATTTACTGTAGATAACATTACTGGATATATGCCATATACCAAGAATCATTCTAAGAGGCCTATAAGAACTAAATAATAAGTTATAAAATCCAATAAAACTTATGAATCATTTTTTAAAACTGCTTTTCTCGCCAGGTGCGGTGGAGCACACCTGAAATCCTAGCACTCAGGGAGGCAGAGGCAGGTGGATCACTGTGAGTTTGAGGCTAGCCTGCTCTACAAAGAGAGTGCAGGACAGCCGAGATCACACAGAGAAACTCTGTCTCGAAAAGAAAACAAAAAAACAAACAAGCAAACAAATAAAAAGTAAGGTAGAGAGCACAACAGAGGAAGAGACTCCAAGTTGACTTTAGGCTTCCCCCCCACACCAAGGAAATGGCACAACTCTAGGTACGGATGAGCACACCTGCACATACATGTACAAACACACACAAATTAAGTGAAGTACACAGAATTAGAGAAAGCTCTCTGGTCTCACCAAGTTTGGTATTACCTCTATAAAAAATGACTTCAGTTCAGGGAGGTGCTGGAAGAGGTTTAGGGTCGGAATTTCTGTTTTGGTCTGCTTTTGAATAGCTTCTTCTGCTGATAATCTTGGAGGGTGTGGTTCCTTCAAAATAATTTTAAGAAAAAATCTGAGAGTTACATGAAAGCATGTTTGTGCTCACTCATCCACAGCAGTCTGTGCTACAGCAGAATGGATAGGACGCATGTCAGAACTCCAGGCCACGGCTTAGCCTATCCCACAGCAAATCTACCATCCGTCCTCTTCTTTTCTATAGACATCTCATTTCTATTTTAAAGTTTCTCTTTACTGATTGCATTTCTAGGTCAGAATAATTTTTTCATGTTTTCACTAATTATTTAGGATTTCTGAGCTTTTTTTTTCTTTTAAGTAGTTATTGGTTATTTATGGTAAACCTTTCCTGTCTAGCCTAGAGAAATTTTTTTAGTTCCAAGTTCCATTTTATTTATTTTCTGTGTACATGCAGACATGCACATGTCATATGCACATGTGGAGATAAGAGGACAACTCTCTTCCATCTACCGTGTTGACATGGGGGATTGAACACAGATCCTCAGACTTGGCAGCAGGTAGCTTTACTGGCTGAGTCATCTCACTGGCCTGTCTATAGGCCCCATAAAGGCAGCCATGAGTCTTACTCATTTTCAGAATTTTAAGTACCCAGAAGTATCTCCAACTTGGCATATGTTTAATAAGCATTTGGTAAAATTAATACAGCACTTAACATCCAAACTTTATAATGTTGTAGAATATTTAGTTCCTTAAACAAGACTGATCAAAATGTAGAAGTTCCTAAAGTCAAATTATAGACATGACTGTATAATTCTAAGTAATTGTCTTTTTCTTACTTTTCATGTCACAGACACAGAATTAAGTATACTGATAATATCTTATTACTATTCCAAGGATACAACTAACATGTATGAAGTGTCTTTCTAAAGAGGATTCTTGCCATGTATGGTAACATATACCTGTAATCCTAGTTAGAATTCTACCACTGAGTCACCATACTGACTATCCAAGTGCTTAGGAAATGGAGGCAGGAGTTTGAAGCCAGGGACAGACGGTTCCAAGACAGTGTGGGTTACATAGCAAGACTTTGTGTCAAAAAGAAAACAAAGCAAAATCAAGGAGGTGGAGTTAGATTCTTTTGTTTCTATTAAAAAATTGTATACTGTAGGCAATAGATGTGACACTTCAATGTGTAGCTTAACACTTATTTTAAATTACAGGCTGCCAGTGCTACCTCTCTCTTGTGCTTATGGTGGTGAGGACTGAACGTGGAACTTGCACCTGCTGAGTCAACACCCCTGGACTAAGCTACAACCTCACACCCCCGCGATTAAAAACAAACAAGAACTACAATAAAAACTTGTAGTGGGGAGGTGGCTCAGTTAGCCAAGTGCTTGCCTCAAAGCAAACCTGAGGACCCGAGTTAACAGAATCCTTGCTTTTAAAAAGGCCAGCTGGATACTCTGGTTTCTCTTCAGATTGTATAAATCTTTCTCCTTTGGCTAAAAAGGTCAACGGAGATAGCTAGCCAGCCTAGCCTACTTGCTAAGTTCTAGGCCAGTAAAGATTATCTCCACCAAAAGCTGGAGATGGCCAGAGAAATGACACCCAAGGTTGTCCTCTGACCTCCACAAGCATGAACACACAGGGCAGGAGAACTGCCTGCCCACCAAGAAGTCAGCAGCGTTCTTGCAAATTAAAATTAAAAAAAAGCACAGCTGAAGCCAGGCGGTACTAGTGCACGCCTTTAATCCCAGCACTAGAGACGCAGAGGCAGGTGTTCAAGGCCAGCTGGTCTACAGTTAGTTCCAGAACAGCAAGGCCTACAAAAAGAAACCATGTAGAAAAACAAACCACAAAATAAAACACCCCCAAAACAACAGCAGCAGCAACAACAAAACAAAAACAAACAAACAAAAAACCAGTACAGCTGGTAGAAACTAAAGGCTGTGTAATTCAGAGTCCCACAGGGCTCTGTTTTATTCTGAGCCTTGTATGTATTAGGCAAGAGTTCTACCCAGCCCTTTTTAAAATTTTCACTTTGAAGGCCAGGTGTGGGGGCACATGCCTTTAATCCCAGCACTCAGAAGCCAGAAGCAGGCACATCGCTGTGAGTTCTAGGCTGGCCTGGTCTACAAAGCCAAGTCTAGGACAGCCAAGGCTACATAGAAAAAAACCCTGTCTCAAACACCCCTCCAAAAGAAAATCACTTTGAGAAAGGTTCAACCAAGTTGGCCAAGCTGCCTTGAACTCACTCTGTATTAGGCAAGCATTGAACTCACAAATCCCCTGCATTAGTTCCCTGAATGGATAGAGTTACAGGCTTATACCACTAGGCCTGGCTTACTCTGTATTACACACACACACACACACACACACACACACACACACACACACACACACACACGCTTTTCCTTTTAAGATTTCACTATGTAGCCCAGAAAGCTTCCAAGTCTCTTAAGTAGTAATCAGTCCCACCTCCACCCCCACCCAGAGTTTCTCTTCGTAGCCCTGGCTGTCCAGCACTCACTTTGTAGACCAGGCTAGCCTGGAACTCGTAAGATCTGCTTGCCTCTGCCTCCCTGAGTGCAGGGATTACAAATGTGTGCTAACATGCAGAGTTTACTGGAAGGAAAATGATAGAACAATGATTTCACAAATAATACCGTGTAAAAATCCATGTCAAAGCTCCAAACAAATCATCACTATGGAATAGGAGAAACTACAAAACAGTCCAAAACTTGACTTGTTGAGTGAGGCAAGTGGATAAATATTGTGAAGGTAAGAAGCACAAAGACTGACCTTTAAGTAAATTCAGAACACAGAAAAGAGATCCAGCTGTTAAGCAGGGGGGGGGGGGGTGTTCAGCTACTAAATAGAAACATGGGATGACACTAAGGTTTTAGAAGGTAGCCATGCATTTACCCTAGTCACTTTGGAGTTTATAAAAGAAAAGAAAAAAGTAATCTTTTCTTAGATATCATATGTATTTCTGGGAGGCTTAGATTTATCACTTTACTTACTCTCTGGAAATAATTTAGTGTGTATATGTGTGAATGTGGGCACACAAGTACCACAATTTTCATGTTGAGGTCAAAAGACAACATTGTAGAGTCAGTCCTCCCCTTACACTTTTATGTGGGTTCCATGTCACCAAGGTTTACACAACAAACACCTTTACTTGCTAAGCCATTTCCCCAACTCCTTTAAACATTTATTCTTTTTAAAATCGTGTGGATGTCTTGTGGGGTATGTGTCATGAGTGCCGGTGTCCTAGGAGACCAGGGGTGGTGGGCCCTCTGGAGCTGGAGTACAAACCGCTGTCAGCTGCTGAGCCAGCATTCCAGCTGCGTTATTAATTTAGTTTTGTTTTTTTTAGGGGAAATCATTAACTGTCCCCCACTACCACAAATTGTGCAGTTGAGGGAAACTGCAGGGATCAGTATATTGGGAGTGCCTTCCCCAGGGAAAAACCACCTTCATGATCATGGTCTCTCCCTGCGAGGTAAGTGTGATGTACTTTTGGTTTATGTTTGTATGTGTGATGAATGTGAGTCTCAGCACATGTGAGTGCACTCTGTGCCCTCAGGTCTCTCTCCACCTTGTGCTCTCAGCACTGAACTCAGGCTATCAGGCTTGCACCATTGTTCTTTACCCCAAGTCACCATGCTGGCCCTTATTTGTTTGTTTGTTTATTCATTTTTGTTTAGTGTATGAGTTTGGTACTCATGTCTGAGTGGAGGTGAATGGATGGATATTTTGGATCCGTTCTCTTTCTTCCTTATTTGAGCTATCTCTTTGCTTCTGTGCTTGCCCTGTGGCGACACTCAAGCTTCTTGACAATTCCCCATCTCCTCTGTAACACTGTGGAACATGTAACGACGTAAATACAGCATTACCTGGTTTAAGTGTTAGTTACAGACTGGCCCCACTGCGCCGCCCCCTCTCCTTCTCCATGTGACTGAACTCAGGTTGTGAGGAGAGGAGGAAGCCTTGAGAGAATGTGTTAAGAACAGAAAGAAGCCTTGAGGAAACATATATTGCTGACATGAACACAGCCTTGTCAAGGGCCCAGTGCCTCATGACATGGCAAAGCCTTCCCATGGTCCATGCTCAGATGAACATTATGTGTCAGAAAATGTTGACCAGCTTCCTCTCCTGGATGATGGCACCCTGAGAGTGCTCCCCTACAGAGACCTCTTAACAACATTAATTAAACCTGTCTCCTCAATTCAGATGTATTTAAAAAGAAAAAAAAAAAAACCCTAGCTGATTTCTGGGTGGCTGTGGCCTCTTAATCAGAGAGCATGGCTCACCAGATTCCACCTTTTCCGTGTGCCTGTCATTTCTTTATCGTCTGCCCCCTCGCCCTAGTTAGGTCAATCCCTAAAGCCATGCAAGGTCAAAGCATCAGGTCATCAGACTAGCACAGTAGGTTACCCTCTGAGCCATCACCCTGGTCTTGGTTGAGCTTTAATAGATGTTGATTTAGGTTAAAAACTTTAGATTTACCAAGACAGAATAGATTAATATTTTCTACAAGGTTACCAAATACATTTTTATTAAAAATTATGGGTGTAAGTCTTGCTTGTTGGTTTTTATAATTTTTCATAGTTGTACTTACTGTATATAAAAGATGGTCTTTTTTATTTAGACCGAAAAGGGGAGATGTTGGGGGATGGTCTGATGTATTTTGATGTTAATTACTGCTTGCTGTCTGACCCACATTTTGCTTAATAAAAAGCCATCCCACCTGGGCAGGGCAGAAGAGATAGGTGAGGCTAGGAGAGAGAGAGGAATTTTGGAAAGAAGAAAAACCACCACCAGGAGGAGACCTGAAGTAAAGAGAAAAAGGTTGCCATGGGTTAGCTGGAGGAGAAGCACATGGCCGTGGCGTGGATGGAGAATCCAGCCCAGATGAAAAACATGAGCGAGTATATGGGATTATGGATGGGAGGCAGCTTAGTAGAAGTTATTAGAAACAGATGGCATGGGATTGAGACAGGGATCCCATGCCTGCCCCACTATGGGAGACAACTTAGAGGATTGATATCTGCCCTGCCCCAGGTTAACTAAGGCTACCTTAAAATATAACAAGTGTCTGTCTGTGTCTTGATTGATTGTTAGCCGGGCCTACAGATAATACTGATTAATACAAACATCAAAATATATCAGAACATCCCCCAACAAAAAAGTATATACTTAATAATAGGATATTACTATTTATTCTTTATCCATAATTTCATGTAAACAAAGATGACAGGCATTGTGTATTGCATAGGGAAACCTTTTATCTGAGTGAACTTTTTCAGATGTTATCCAAGCTGCCCTGGAATTCATAATCTCTCACCCCAGGCTCTTGAGTATCTGAAGGTACAGGTATGCATGTGCCAAGACATCTGGCTTCATCACTGGATCTTACCTCAGTTTTTTTGTTACTAAACCAGGAACAATCAAGTCTACTTATTTAAAGTGATGGTTTAATGTAATTTCCCCCTAAATTCTGGGCAATGACTCTCAAAGTTTAAAATTACTAAAATCTTTAAAAACAACAGTAGTACTATCCCTTGGACAGTCAGCTTTAGACTTCACTTGGTGTCCCTCTCTATTTAATATGTCAGCCCTCCTAGCATCAGGAGTAACAATTACACGAACACAATTACAGCTTAACAGAGACTAAATGGAGTCATATAAATCAAGCCCTATCAATTACATATTCTAGGACTTTACTATACTTCCAGCCTCAGAATACTTCCAAAACATCAATTTCTAGGCCAGTGGGTCACAACCACAGGTTGGCAAACCTCTATCTCAAAAATATTTACATTACAATTTATAACACTAGCAAAATTACAGTTATGAAGCAACAAAACTAATTCTATGGTTGGTGGTCACCACACTATGAGAAACCGCACTACCAGGCTGCAGCATTAAGAAGGTTGAGAGATACTGCTCTAAGTTGTCGATAACATCCATAATTTACCTTTAACAGCTGGCAAGGTGTTTGTCCAAAATTGTTAATCATCCCTTCTAAAGCTTTTCTTTCCTTTTCATCTGTTAAGGCATCAAGATCTACAGCACCTAAAACAGGAAGCAATCAACTCACTACTGAGAAAAAACAAACCAGCATGACACTGGTTATACATCAAGGACTGCTTAACACCTTTTTAGTAAAATATGAATCTTCAACTTATGTCACCAGAAAGTAATTTTCTAAAACATTACATATTTTGTCTGTGTGTATCTATTTGTGTGTGTATGCCCAAAGGTCCTGTCTAAAAAATAGGGGGAAGAACCACTGAGGAAGATAGCCTGACATATGCCTTCAACTTCCTTGTATACTGACATGTCATGTACATAAACACACAAAAAAGATTTAAAAATAGAGAACTTTTTTCCCCTGCAAAATGGTTTTGATGCTGGGCTGATGTTATTAGAAGAATTTATTCCTGGTAATTCTAAATGCTTTCTTTCAAAGTTTACTAAAATATAATTTGTAATATTCAATGAAGATGATGTTAGGCAGTGGTGGCGCATGCCTATAATCCCAGCATTCAGGGCAGCAGAGCCAGGTGGATCTCTGTGAGCTTGTGGCCAGCATAGTCTATAGTGTGAATTTCAGGATAGCCAGGACTATACAGAGAGGCCCTGTCTTGAGAAAAAAAAAAAAAAAAAAAAAAAAAAAGACCTGATTAAACAGGAAATTTGATTTCTCATATTAAAAAACCCAAAAGCATCTGATAGTTGTCATTTATATATATATACAATGATAAACTATTACAAAACTGAAACGGCAATTTTGGGGCCTTCCAACTGAAAAGCGAGTTTGTTGATGTAGTCATTTCTATGTTAAGTACATATGGTCAAATATCATGTATAACAAATAAACACTTCTTCTATTGATGTACTACGATAATCAGGCTCATACCTTCATAGCTACAGTAATAAAAGACATTGAGAGCCTCCACTGCAGCTGGCCCTCTCTGTTTGTAGCCAAAAATCAGATCTATCCACTCATGAAGATGAGCAGAAACATACTCAGACTCCTAGAAAGAGAACAAAGTTAATGGTTAATATAGGTATCTTCCAACTATACTCTAAATTCATGCTTTTTAAAATGGCACGGAGCTCAGTATTTAAGAACATGGGCTTTCCTTCTAGAGAAAGCGTGTTTGATTCCCAATACCCACATGAAAGCTAACAACTATCTGTAACTCCAGTTCCAGGAGATCTGACCCCTTCTTCTGGCCTCCTTGGGCACTGTACATACATAATGTATAGACACACATGCAGGCAAAACACTTGTATATCCGCCAGAAGAGGGAACCGATCTCATTATAGATGACCATGTGGTTGCTGGGAATTGAACTCAGGACCTCCGGAAGAGTAGACAGTGCTCTTAACTGTTGAGCCCTCTCTCTAGCCCCACTAGTAGGATTTTTAAAGTGACATTTTGGATTAGGTAGTTTTAGTAGGAACCTGGGTAACCTTTCAAAAAAAATTAAAAGTTATAGTCATGCTGAACTGATTTCAAACAAAATGGAAACTGTGAACCATTAAATTCTATCAGCTGAGTCAACAAATAGCCATCCACATAGTAGTTAGACACACAGAACTGGAATGTTAACACAGGCTACAGATCCCTTATGCAAAATGATCGTGGCTACAAGTGTTTGAGATTTTATGCAAAATGATCATGGCTACAAGTGTTTGAGATTTTATGCAAAATGATCATGGCTACAAGTGTTTGAGATTTTGCTTCTTGCTGTTTATATTGTTTCAGACAAGTTCACACTATGTTGCTAAGGCTGGCCTCTAAGTCATGAACTCAGACAGGTTCACATCGTGTTGCTAAGGCTGGCGTCTAAGTCATGAACTCAGGCTTCAGCCTCCTAAGTAACTGCCTCTAGGCACAACTTGGACTGTGGGTTTCCCCAGATTTTGAAATATTTGCAGAGGATTTACCAGATGATCATTCCTAATACAAAAATAAAAAATTCTAAAATTTTCCCAAATCTACTGGGTGAAGAAAACAACACGAAAAAGCTATTAATATTCCCCCCCCCCCAAATCTAGGTCAGCTAATGAGAGGCATGGAATACAACTTTGTGATAGTTTCTTTTGTAATAGTTGTCTGAAATGTTTCAGTTCAAGAAAAAACAAAACAAAACAAAACCAACCCCACTACCGACAACAATAATTAACACTTGATGAAATCGTTGATGACATTGATGAACTTTGATTTCCTATATATCAAGTATTATGGCACTGATAATTTGGTATTTATAATTAGGTTTGCATATATGTCACTATAAATTACTATTAAAAATAAAGAGTAGAAGCTGGGCATGGTGGCGCATGTCTTTAATCCCAGCACTTGGGAAGCAGAGGCAGGGGGATCATTGTGAGTTCGAGGCCAGCCTGGTCTACAAAGTGAGTCCAGGACAATCAAGATAACACACAGAAACCCTGTCTTGAAAAACTAAAACTAACTAAATAAATAGTAGAAACCTATATTTTGTTACATATTCATGAATAGTATTGCAAGATTTATATCCTAAAATTAAATTATCACAGTGTACATTCTAGAACAGTGCAATACAACAGGTAACAAATTAATCTAGAAAAAGTATACTTTAACTCATCTTTGACAAACACATCTATATCTTATTAGTGTTGGGAGCGATATAACAGAAGTCTTACCAGAGCCTTTCTGTGTTTATAAATGAAATCTTCAGCTGACTTGGCCCATCTTGGCAGAATGACATCATTTACCAGTTCTTTGGAAACTTGTAAATGACCCAAATTAAATTCTAAAGCATTAAAAAATAAAAACATCAGAACATTTTAGATTTTAAAAAGTGATAAAAAAAGAATATATAACTAGAAACATGCAGTAGACTTTATTCACTAATTAAACTACATACAGTATTTGAAAACTCACTTTTAGAAGGCATATCAGAGTAAGAATTCTTTTTCTTAGAAAAGTGAGGAGAGGGAAATTGTAAAACACAGTGGGTAAATTTTAGCTACTCAATTATAAATATCTGAATTTGGATCTTCCTCACCCATGGGAAGTGAGCTACAGTGGCTCATGCGAGTAACTGCAGAGCCAGGGATGGACGCAGAAGAATCTGAGCTTGCTGGGCAGCCAACCAGCTAGTCTCAACAAGTGAGGTAAAATGGGATCAAGGACACTGACCTCCCGTCTCTACATACCAGTGTGCACGTGTGCACGCACGCACACACACACAGATACACACAGAGTCCCTACACGTAAGTGCGTGGATGTTGGAACACATGCAAATGAAAAAGAGAAAAAGAACCGTAAAGGCACTACGATCTTCATTTTACTTGGATCAAAATACAACATTAATTATTCTTACACTAAAAATTAATAATAGTCCCTTTCATGGCTAACTAACTTACACCTTGAACTCACTCAGTTTTGTTTTATGAAAGAATAACATTATATGCCAGTATTCCACAAAGACACTTATGTGACAGAACTTTTTCAAGTATGAGGTTTTCTTGTTCATACACTGTGAGAAGGAAAGTGTTAACACACCAGACCTTTTTTGAAAAGTCTTAAAATCATCAGACTTGAAGTATCAGTGTGCTGCCTTGAAGGTCTAGTACGGTTTAAAGTCGGGTGGCAGGCTTTCTGTTGCGTCATCTCTGTGCAGCACATGCAGTTCTTTGTGCCCGCACAGCCATCTCCCTTAGAACTGACTTGCAGAACTTTCATTTCATCTACATGGTAATTTTTGCCCTAAATGTCATGCCTCTTCCATGTGGTTACCTTAGTGGTCGGCATATGACACAGTTCTCGAGAATGAGGTCATAGAGGTTAGACTTAAGAAAAGACACAACAGATCAACGTCTCTATCTTTGTAAGATGCTGTCACTCTACCTACTATATTTAAGAAACTTCAGTTACTTGTAATAAGAAGGATTAGCCATAAAACAAAGCCAAAATATTCAGTGTAACAGAGTGAAAATAAAGAAAGAAATTGGCCATGATGATACTATACAACCTGAAACTAAAACATCCCTTAACTTGAATTTTAAAAAAACCTTAAATTTTATTGTACAGTTTTGTGTTGATTTTAAGCTACTTATTCCTATCAGATGCTACATTTATTTTCTTCTACCCAAGTTCCTATCAAGCAATTAGCTAATTACAGTTATACATAGGGACCATGAGGTCATAGGGCTGAGGACAGAAATTAGCTCTAATAAATATCATTAATTATGGAGCAAAGAGTACATCAAGGTTTTCATTCAAATTCAGCCTAATCACTCTTCCTATGCCAGATACCCACTGGCTTTAGTAAATTTCAGTCTAATAGATGACTAACAATCTACATAAAACACACCCCAAAATATTGCATTTCTGTTTGTGCTTTAAAAACAAACAGAAGGCTAAGGAAGCAGTTTGGTTGTGCAATGTGTGTTGCCAACTCTAAGTGCAAGAGTAAGTTCAATCTACAGCATCTCACACACACACACAGACACACACACGGGGGGGGGGGGGGGAGAAATAATAATAAAGTAAAGTAACACTACAGAAAAATATTTGAATACTCTTAAATTTTAATTATCATCATGCATCTCTATACCGAAAACCTAGTTTTTTCATAAAGTGCAGTGAATTAGCCATTGTTTTATTTTATTTTAATTAATTTATTCAGATTACATCTTAATTGTTATCCCCTCACTTGTATCCTCCTGTTCCTCCCTCCCTCTTTTACCCTATTCCTCTCCCCTAGGTCTGTGACTGAAGGGGACCTCCTCCCCCACCACATGGTCACAGCCTATCAAGTCTCATCTTGGTAGCCTGCTTATCCTTTCTCTGTGTGCCACCAGGTCTCCCCACCAAGGGGAAGTGCTCAAATATGGGGCACCAGAGTTCATGTCAGAGTCAGTCTCCACTGTTCACATATCTGTGGAGAATGTCCTATCCATTGGTTAGATCTGCGTAGGGGTAGCCATTATTTTAAATGTAAACCTTTTACATTATTTTCCAAGTAAGGAGTCAGAAGAAGTCTTCTTTAAAAGGTGAAAGAACATTTGTATCTTTGTGAGTTATATGGTGTCTCATTAACTACTCAAGTTGATCATTAATTTCTGAAAGCAGATATATAGCAAATACATAAACTGGACAATATGTTGCAGTGATACTCTAAAAATCTGAGTTTGCTTATGGATTGGGTCACTGACTTTGGTCCAAATGATCACCTATTTACTTCAAAGACTTGTAATGGCAGCATATAGCACAGTTTTGTGTCTCTGGTTAAAAACTGTACACAGAGGCAGGTTCTCTTATGAGTTCAAATTCAATCCATATGTTAGTTTCCTGTATCACTTCTCTGCAAAGTAAAATTTGGCTCTGTATGTCATTTCTCTGGTATAAGTTAACTCCTGTCACTGAGTCTCTACACAAACCTTAAATAAATTATACACTATTATAGAAAATGACCTCAAAATTGCTTTTCAGGAGTGTTCATTAGGACTTCTTGAATAAAAATTTGAATCCCCTACTTCTTACCGTTTTGATTTTCTAAAAACTCTGGGAAATAGAAGAATTCAGGAATAAGTTCTTTTACATCATATGTATTATCCATAAGTGCTTGCCAGGTAGCAGGGATGGAATGGAACTGGCGGTCTGCACAGTCAAACCTGCACATGGAATTGAGAGACAACAGTCTATGGATGGAAACAAGGAAGCACAGAACAAAGACCTTTGGGCTCCCTTCAAACTTCCACATGACCACAGTTACTCTTCTTTCATCTTCCTTTTTAATATCTAAAAACAATTTTTATTATCTCTATGATAATAATCTGTAATTCATAGTTTACTATCAGGAGTTAAATACTATCATCATAGTTGTCAGTATTGTTTTGTTTACATTAATCAAAAATCAAATCTCACTAGAACACAATTTCAAGTAAATTAAATCTAATCTTAAAAGACTTTAAAGCAAAGGCATATGGATTGGCTATGCAGGTCATTGGAGGAGGGCTTCCCTGGAACGCTCAGGGCCTCTGGGCTGACCCACAGCACCAACAAAGAATTTTAAAGGCACAAAATTTGCTGAGTGAAATTTGTTACAAAAAGTGAATGTAAATTATACATTTGAAAATCAACGTATACAATAGGCATAGAGGTTACTGCCTTATTTTTTTTTTTTCAAGACAGGGTTTCTCTGTGTAGCCCTGGCTGTCTTGGATTCGCTTTGTAGACCAGGCTGGCCTCAAACTCACAGCCATCCGCCTGCCTCTGCCTCCCGAGTGCTGGGGTTAAAGGCGTGCACCACCATGCCCGGCCTAAAACATGAGATGCTGAGGCAAGAGTTTTTCAAGTACCAGGCTAGCATACAGAGTGAGTTCCAGGCCAGTGTAGCCAACACAGGCTACAGCATGAGAGCTAGTCTGAAAAAACAAAACAAAAAATCTAAGTTTAAAATAATTCTAAACATAACAGTCCTTCTATATTTAGTTAATAGATTTACAGCACAAACTCTTCCAATAGAAACCAGAGGGTAACTAGGGAAACAGTATCATGGCTAAGTATCTGTAAATCATTTACATGTGTTAAGAGCTTACTTTAACTAATTTTTGGAGATAAGATCTCCCACTGACTAGGAATTCACCAGCTGGGTAGCCTGGCTGGCAGTGAACATTGAGGATGAGCCTGTCCCCAATCCCTAGCACAGATTTTTACATGGTGACTTGAACTCAGATCCTTATGGCTTTATATGGCTGAAAATCAAGTATGACATTTCCTCAGCCCCTTAATTTTTAACTAGTTGATTTAAATTTCATTATAGGTGCTCAAAGACTATGTATGATAGCTGGAAAAACCTCAAGTGATAATGCTCTAACTGTATTATGCTTTCCTTAATCACAAAAGGCATAACATTCTCTTAATTTTTTTCTTCTTGATGCTATGTTCAAATTAAAAAAAAAAAAAAAAAAGCAATGGGCTTTGGTCTAAAATGGTAAATTGACCTTAATGACTAATTTGATTTTTTTTAAAGACTGCGCCTCATATAATCCAGCCTTGAATTTGCCGTGTAGCTAAGGATGACTTTAAACCCTTGCCTTCATGTCCTGAGTGCTGGGATTACTGTGCTGTGCTTTCACATCAGGTGTAAACAGTGGTGGGGCTCAAACCACCACTAAGCAAACACTCTATCAACAGAGCTACATATCCAGCCATTAATTTTACTCTTTTGTAAATATCTACTAATCTTTGACCCATTTGTCAGTTCACAGCAATGCTGTTACTAACATAAATGCACAGATTTTTTACTCAATTATACTGGTTATAGATTTAGGAGCAGAATTGTTCATCATAATAATTTCATGTTCAACCTCTTTAAGAATTCCCCGACTGTTGACTATAAAGACTACTATTTTACAATTCTATTTCCATCATCTTCTAAATGTACATCAAAACTATCAAACAATAGTTTTTATCTTTTTTATTTTGTTTGTTTGATTTGTTTTCCAAGACAGGGCTTCTTTGCCTTGGCTGTACTGGACTTGATTTATAGACCAGGCTGGCCTTGAACTCACAGAGATCTGCCTGCCTCTGCCTCCCTGACTGCTGGGATTATAGGCGTGTGCCACTGCATGCAGCTACATTTTTTTCATAAAATTATATTAAAAAAATAAACCTAGTTATGATTTCCTATAACTTATGAAGGGAAATGATCTTCTGTCAGTGTAACATTTTGCTGACGTTTAATAATCTCAGAGACAGAGTCTCTTCTTGAAAACCAAGGTTTACTGTAGTTAAGACAGAGGAGAGGGGGGCTCAGCAGCTAAGAACGCTGACTGCTCTTCTAGAGGACTCAGGTTCAATTCCCAAGCACCCACATGGCAGCTTCTGAAACTCTAAGATCTGACACCCTCACACAGTCATACATGGAGACCAAACTCCAATGCACAGAAAATAATAATAATAATTAGATAACAGGCTACCTATAGATGTTACATGAAAATAAAATAAAATAAGCAGTGTTTGTATAGTGTTGACTGAGAAAACAAAATGAAAGTGTAAGAATAAGGCAAAATGGAAACAAAAATGCATATAAGGGAGGTACCTGTAGAATACTGACAACAGAACATTCACATAGTTTCCTTAGAATAAGGAACATGTGAGATTTATGTAAGTTACAATATCACAGATACTGTTATTATACCAGTACACAAGACCTGCTTAAATGGCTATGATGAATCCCAAGTGCTTCTTCTCTCTAGTCTTTAAGAAAAATATCCTTAGGAAAACTGCAGTCACTGCTGAGATCTCACTATCTGTGGACGGCTCAGATGCAGCTCTCAATCATTAGTTATGTAACATGAGGAGGGAGCTGTTACTTGGACTTGAACCCAGGACCCTGCACAGACTATTCAAGTTCTCAGCCACTGGGCAACATTGGTTTGATATTTAATGATAAATCTCTGATTGACTTCTCAAAATGGTAAGGTTTCCAAATGTACACTACAGTAACAGTCCAATAGTCAAATTAAAATGTCTTACATATGAGTCAACTTGAATGACTTGTTCTTAACTACTCTGGCTGATTTTACCTAAATTAAAACCTAGTAGAGGATTTAAAAGCCACGACCCTATCATTCAAAATACAACAGTTCTCAGGGAAAGCAGGTTTTCACTCCAGCATACCTCCCACTCTGAAGCTGGATATGGAGGGTCGTGAACGGCTCGACACGGATCAGGTAGTGCATGACACCTGCCGAATTCGAATAGTGAGTACCATAATGAAACTTATCAATTGTTCCCATTGGATCTTCAAAATTTTCATACCTTAAAAAAAAAAAGGAGAGTTATATGACCATAACAACAAAATAATAAAAATAAAAGTCTAAAACTTAAAGCTTAATATTCTTTTTTGGCTGGTTTTTTGTTGTTGTTGGTTTTTGTTTTTGTTTTGTTTTTTTTTTTGCGGGGTGGTGGTGGTGGTTGTTGTTTGAGACAGGGTTTCTCTTGTAGTCCTGGATTTGCTTTGTAGACCAAACTCAGTGATCCGCCTGCCTCTGCCTTCCAAATGCTGGGATTAAAGGTGCGCGCCACCATGCCCGGCAGGCATAGTATTCTTTAAAAAGTCAAGCTTTAGTCATATGCTTCGCTATAAAATAAAATATCTGCATCCTCACGTAATACTATAGAAAAGATTAATTTCTAAGAATGTTTCCCAAACAATGAAATATCACTAAAACAAGATTTTAAAGAATTTAAAATAATTTTTATTTAATTTAAGATGCCTAATTGCTTTGCTTGCATACATGTCTGTGCATGCTTGTCCAGTGCCAGCGGAGGCCTGAGTGAGAGGAGGCTCCCCTGCGTCTGGAGTTACAGAGGTTGTGAGCAGCCATTTGGGTAATGGAACCTGGATCCAAGTCCTCTGCAAGAGCAGTGAGTGCTCTCAACTGCTGAGCCATCTCTATAGCCCAAGAATTTTTGTATAATACAATAATAACACATGCTGACTATAGAAACTTTTTTGAAAGAGATTAAAATAGAAAGCATTTTTATCTAATCTTCTTCCTTGAGACAAAAATCTCTGACAAATATCTATTATTTTATTTTCTAAGATTTATTTTTATTATTCTTATTTAATACATGTATGCATGTTGCTTTTTAATTTCATGATATGTAGGTATCCTTAGAGGCCAGATGTCATATGCCTTGGAGCTATAGCTGTGGGCTGTTATGTGCCACATGAAGAGGTGAAGGGAACCACACGTGGGAGCCACGGAAGAGGAGCAAATTTCCTTAATTGCTGAGGTATCTCTTTAGGTCCCATAACTTTATTTTTCAGTGTTTATTTATTCTTTTTTTTGTATATGTGTGCATGCGTGCATGGTGCCCATGTCAAGGTCATGGGACAACCTGCAAGAGCTGCTCATGTGGGTTCTGGGGCTCAAATTGGGATTGCAAGAGCTTCAACTTGCTAGCACCAATATCTATTTATTCTAATGGATAAATTAATATACAAAATTTTACTTAGCAACACTGAAGATCAAATCAAAGCCTTACACACAGTAGCTAAGTGTATATTGCTGAGCTATGCTCCTAGCACTATAAATATAACTATTTTAATAATATTTACTTAATATGATTAAGTAAATTTAAACGACTATGTGCCATGGTGCACACATAGAGATCACAGAACAATTTGTCGAAGTCAGTTCTCTCTTTACACCCACTATAGAACTCAGTATGGTGGTTTCCCAGAAAGGTAACATTAGATCTACCACACGACCCAGCTATGCCACTCTAGGATAGTTAGCCAGATGACTTGCACGTGTTTATGGCAGAACTATTAGTAATAACTAAATTATAGAACCAACAGTGATCCATCAAAAAGAATGGATGAAAAATGGAATTGTTTTTAGTCAAAATGAAGAATGCAGTTATGCACCTGCAGAAAAATAGATGTAAGTACAAAAAGTCATATTAAGAGAATTAAGCCAGTCAAATAACCATTGAATTGTGGTTCCTACAAAAAAAAAAAAAAAAAAAAAGAAAAAATATATATATCCATGTACGTTTGTGTAAATATACAATACATGGCAAAATTGTCTAGAAAAATAGGACAAAGGGATGGCAGAGAGAGCAGAGCATGGTGGAATATATATATAAAAATGTATGTATTATGTATGCAATATTCTGCCTGCATGTACACCTGCGGGCCAGAAGAGGGTATCAGATCACATTATAGATAGCTGTGAGTCACCATGTGGTTGCTGGGAATGAACTCAGGACCTGTGGAAGAGCAGCCAGTGCTCTTAACCTCTCAGCCATCTCTCCAACCCCATGGTTGAATATATTGAAAATACACTATATGCTTGTATGAAATTTTCCTTCTATAATATGTGTACAGTAAATATGCACAATGATAACTGAAAAGAATTTTTAAGTAGTTGGTGTTGAAAAAAGATAACACAGAGCTAGAGAGATGGCTCAGTAATGAAGAGCCCGTGATGCTCTCCCTGAGGACCTAGGTTTGGTTCCCAGCACCCATGTGGTAGCTCACAATCCTCTGTGACCCCAGTTCTAGCATATCTGATGTCCTTTTCTGGTCTCTAGAGATACCAGGGATCCAAGTGGTATGCAGACATACATGGAGACAAAACAACCATAATTTAAAAAACACTTTTGCAAACATTTAGGGATGGAAAGATAGTTTAACAGTTAAGCTATCTAACTAGATGCTATACAGAGGACCCAGACTCAATTCCCAGCCCCCACACAGCAGCTCTCAGGCACCTGCAACTTCATTTCCAGATGCAAAACCTTCTGGCCTCTGCAGGCACATGTATAGTGCACACATATATATGCTGGAAAAAGACAATCATACTAATAAAAGAGTAATTAAAAACATAGTTTTTAATAGAAAAAAGGTAACATGTACTTGTTTTGATTGAAATCAGCCAAATTCAAACAATGATTACCTCAAAAAATTTAGAAAGCTACTTACTTTTCTCGCATAGCTTTGGCGTTTTTTTCATTAACTACTCCAATTGGTTTAGAAAGATCTCGAAATACACTGGGGTTATTTAGGTCCAACTCTTCTGAAGTATAATCTTGCAAAATCCAGGGAAACTGAAAGAGACATAATTCAAAATTTAGGAGACCCTAACATTCCCACATCAAATATGAAATATTCACAAAGATAAAAAGGGATAATCACTAAAAACATCTTTCCCTACTAAAGACATTTTCTCTTTAAAGGCATTTTAGTATTTGTTAATCTTCAGTTCAATAGTATAATTCTCCTGGGCTCTCTCTCTCTCTCTCTTTCTCTATCTATCTATCTATATATATTTTTTTTAAGAGACAGGGTTTCTCTGTGTAGCCCTGGCTGTCCTGGAGCTCACTCTGTAGACCAGGTTGGCCTCGAATTCATAGAGATCCACCTGCCTCTGCCTCCCAAGTGCTGGAATTACAAGCATGCACCACCGCACTTGGCTCTCTTCTGAGCTATTTTTAATAAAATGAACGAAAAAAGACTTTACTTTTAATTACAAGCATTCTTGTTTTAATACTTCTTTAAAAATATAAAGGTGGGCCAGGCACAGTAACCAGCCTAGTTTACAAAGTGAGTTCTAGGACAGCCAATGCTACATCAGAGAAATCCTGTCTTGAAAAAAAAAACAAAACCCCCAAAAAACCACAAACCAAAGCAAAAGATGGAAAACAAAAAGGCAGAGTATGTGTATTGTGTGTGTTTCTTTTGTAGTGCCAGAGCCTGAAGCCAGAGCCTCACATGGGGTACAAGAGTATTCTACCACTGAGCTACACCCAAGCTCTTCCATCATAAACATCATCCACAGTTGACTCTGTGATTTATCCACGCTCACCACAGGGTACTGTGCAAGGTCATTGTACGTCCGTCCTGCCATGGTATTTATCTGAATGAGGTAGTCGAAGTTCGTTATCTCTCGATTCACCCATTTCTAGACAGCACATAAAGAACAGTATTAGAATCATCATGTAATCTCTTAGGGTATGACAATTATTAATAACCAACACATTCTTTTGTAATCGTTATTTCTATTATCTTCATTATTAAAGAGATGGAGCTAAATCATTTTTTTCCATGGAGATAAATCAACTTTTTCACAATCTACTTCATTTAAAAAATGTCTCTAAGAAAAATATAAAAAAATTAAACATAACTATACTATACTCTGAAAGTCTTAAATAAGAATTAACTCTTGCCTGGGGTGGCAGTGCACACATGTAATTCTACCTATGTAGGAAGATGCCGAGTTGGAAGACACCCTAGCCAATTTCCCACCCATTAAAAATAGAAGCCTAGCTGGCACCGTGATACACACCTTTAATCCCCGCACTCAGGGAGGCAGAGGCAGGCAGATGTCTGAGTTCAAGACCAGCCTGGTCTACAAACCAAGTCAAGGACAGCCAAGGCTACACAGAGAAAAATCAAAACAAAAGAAAAAAAGCCTAGAGATAGAAGTTGCTGTAGTGCACTTGCAGTGCAATACTCTGGGTTTAGTTCTGTGTAACTTCTTCAGTTGGATATTTTATTTATCTTAGTATTTTAATTTCTAAAAGGACATTTTGATATTTTTATACTATTATACTAAAAGTATATTCCTTAACACGCTAAAGCATTCTATGAGCTAAGCTAAGGTTACTGGATTTTAGACTGATTACCATCTGAAGAAAAACTACCTTTGAATAGCAAAATGAGGTGGTATTAGAAAGAGAAAATCATTCTTTTCTGTTAATCACCTCATATTTAGTTTTCTAATGACTGTGCACAGTGACGTTATACACCAGTTTTCCTGACAGAGTAACAATCAACTTTAACTCACTGTTGACTGAAAGCAAAGGGTTATAATTTTGGTAAACAGCAAAAAATGAAATCTGTATGTTGTAATTTATAAAGTGAAATCTCTCTCTCTCTCTCTACATATATATATATATAAAGCTCAATTGTTATTAAGTGTAAGGTCTAGAAGTCAGCAGTAAATGAATAAATTTTATTCAAAAGCAAGAAGGACTATACTAAACAAGGCTTATTTCAGACAAGAGAAAAGAATTCTTAGCTGGAGGACTTCACAGAAGAGCCTGGCATGCATGGAGTCCTGTATCTAATTCTCATCATCTACACACAAAGATAAGTTAAAAGATTGTTCTAAATCAAAGAACAAAGACCAGGGATTAAAGACCCTTTAATCCCAGTACTTGGGATTCAGAAGTAGGTGGATCTCTGAGTGTCTGTGGTCAGACTGGTCTACATAGCAAGTTCCAGGACAGGCAGGGCTAGGTAAAGTACCCTGGGTCAACTAAACTAAAATTAAATAAATAGTGACAGCCAGGCAGTGGTGGCTCACACCTTTAATCCCAGCACTCGAGAGGCAGAGGCAGGTGGATCTCTGAGTTTGAGGCCAGCCTGGTCTACAGAGTGAGCTTTGGGACAGCCAAGGCTACACAGAGAAACCCTGTGTCCAAAATAAAAGAGCTTCAGGACAGCCACAGTTACACAGAGAAACCCGGTCTCAAAAAAAGAAAAGCAGTTAGAATGTACAAAAGAAAATAATCAGAAGTTTTATTTTTAGGGAAAACTCTGAGATAGAAAATGAACAATACAGCAACCTATAAAATTCCCTACCTGTGTCAATCCTGATGCTTTGAATAATTCTTGTGGTGATCTTGTTCCGTAACTATTAGGAGAATGAAGTGACAACAGTCTGCTATATACTTTGTTTCTAACCTACAAAAAATACTACTGGTTAGTTTTAAAACTGGTCAAGACAAATAGGGATTATAGCTTTTGTAACAGTTTTAGTTACAAACATCCTCAATGTTCTGCTATACGTACACACTCACTGAAAACCAGCACCTCAATTCCCACACAAATCCCAGCCAAGTTCATATACTGACGAGCCTCATAACACATTTTCTTTGTTAACACTCTGTATTAACAAGAATATAGTCCAAAATACTATTAGAGCTCACTAGCTAGAAGACTATTTCACAATAATACTCTGCGACCGTCACAAAGGCACCACACCTCTTTTTTGAAATTGAGAAAGTAGTTGGATTGATCGACATGAAAAATCTCAAGTGCTGATCTCCTCAAGTTGTAACGGCGTAAGTGAATCTCTCGAATTTGAGAATGAGGCCACTTGAAATCAAAGCCCATTCCTGAAAACATAAGAAACCGTGTGACTGAGGCACCACACAAACTTATTCACTCTATGCAGAAAATAGCTCCTTGTTTCCTAAAGTAGTACTTAGGGAAAGGGAAGTCTGCATCATGAAAAACAGGTATTCATTAGGAGTTATATTTTTTTCTTTTAAACTATTCTAGGACCACAAAACAATTCTACTACCTTTCTATGAGAATAGATAATACTTCTGAGTATTATATCTTAGAAATCTTTTTTAGCAGAGCACAGTGGCGAGCAAGTGAGCGAGACAGAAAGAGAGGAGGGGGGTTTCGCTGTGTAGCCTTGGCTGTCCTGAATTAGCCCTGTAGACCATGCTGACCTCAAACTCCTGAGTGCTGGGATTAAAGGCGTGCACCACCACACCCAGCTGAAAATTTTCTTTTTATAAGATGTTGGATCTTCAGATTTCCTCATAAAAAGTAAGGGCTTATGGTACATATAAACAAAAGTATATATAAATAAAGTATGATATATCATATATATATAAACAAAAGTATAATAAAATAAAGACTGCATTTTGTAACTGTAAGTTTATTATGTTACCCTCAAGCCAAATCTTTTAAAATACACTAATGATGATGATGATGAAAAGCCCCTGGGTGTGAGGGTGCAGGCCTGTAGTTCTAGCTACTAAGAAGGCTGAGGCACAAGGGTTGTAAGTACAAGGCCCGCCTGGGCAACACTTGCCTGTATAAGAATGGCCCTGGTTTCAATCACTAATACTGTGTGTGCATACATACAAAATTAACATACCCTTCAATACATAATGGTTGAATGAACTTGACTCCTTATTGACTCTATTTTTCACTTTACAAGGTACACTGTAATTTCACAGTCCTATCTTGTGGGTTTCTTCCTCTAATCCATGGCTGATGGACCTGGACACTTAGTAACAGGCAATTACTGTCCCAGAACTACTCACCATCTTCTTTTTCAATACTGTTATCATGGAAGTAAATGTGCTGAGTGGTGACTTCTAATCTGCCCGGAATTATGTCAATTACTGTAATGAGTTCACAGTCTTCAGACAACACCAATTTTTCCTTTTGATCCTGTTCTTCCTTCTCATCACTGTACAAACAAAAGTTTAAAAGAAGCAAGTGTCAATTTATCTCACTTATGTAGAAAAGAATATCCCTTGCACTGCTGTACAAATGTTCATGTTGTTGTCTTTTTAAAATTCTTAATCAGTCCAGCTACAAGTTTATGTTTTGCAATAGGTCTATTTTCTACTAACTTTTGTTTCTATAAATATTCAGTTGGTTTTTTTTCCACGTCTCTTGAATGGGTTTCTTTTTACATCTTTATTTTTTCTTTTGATTTTATATTACATACAAATAATTTTCCATCATGGAATATCAGATCCTGGATCACACCCAGGGCCCTGTGGTGCGCATTCTAGGTGAGCCCTCACTGCACTCACTCTGTTGCACATTTCCACAAAAACACAGCTTAAGCCATATGCCTTTGATATAATTTTTTCATTGAAAACTACTTTATGATTTCAAGATACAGAGCCCAACAATCCCAGGCAGAAAGCCCTCCTCAATAATTTCAGTAAACGCAGACCCTTAACAGCTGGTGTGACATTAATTACTGCACTTCGGAAAAATAGAAGTCAAGGAAATCCACAATTTTGAAATCCATTTCTCATAAAATAATTTAATTTAAATGCTTTCAAATACTCATACATACGTATTTACTCTGGCTGCCATGTCCTCTTCAAGAAGTTCAAGTTTATCTTCCTCTATATCGCTGAGCTTAACTTGTTTCACTACTTCCAGAAGCAGTGAGTCACTGGAAGGCTCTGAGTGCTGGACACCTGGTTAAGCACAAAGAGTCAACTAAAAAGTAGAACAACAAAAAAGGAGTTTCAGGACAGCCTGGGCTACATAGAGAGCAAGAAAGGAAAAAAGAAAGAAAGACAGAAAGGCAGGAAGGAAGAAGAAAAGAAAGACAGAAAGGAAGGAAGGAAGGAAAGGAAAAGAGAAAGGCTATATGAGCAGCTGCCGATAGCTGACAAGGTAGCTGAATTATTACTTTCTGGAGTACATGGAAAGTAACAGACTTGGTATACAATATTTAAATCTTGTCCTGCCACTGGTCTCTGAATCTGTGCTTTCTATTTTTATAAACATTATGACTTACAAGAAACTTCATAAACTAAAAAGCCTCTGCACACTTAAAAAAAAAAAAAGAAAAAAAGAAAAAAAGAAAGACAAAACCAAAAACCCTGACCAAGTGAAAAGGAAACCCACAGAGGGGAGAGAATCTCTGACAGCTACATATCCGACAGGGTTATTATTCACAATACGTAAAGAACTAAAAAAACAAAGAGCCAAACTACAAAAGAAACAAATAACACCCCCCTCCCCAAATCTACCTATTAAAAAGAAATAGGTCTGAGACTTGATAGTTTTCAAAGGAAGAAAAAAATGGCCAGGAAACATCTCAAAAATGTGTATTTCCTTAGCAATTAGGGAAATACAAATCAAAACAACTTTGAGATGTCAAGGTACCCCATTTAGAATAGCAAAGATCAGTAGGCAGCAAATGCTGGAGAGGACATGGAGGAAAAAGAACCTTCATTCACTGTTGGTTGGATACCAAACTGAAACAACCACTACAGACACCAGTATGGAAAATTATCAAAAAAGCTGAAAATAAATCTACCCTATGACCCAGCTGTAACATTCCTTGGCATGTGCCCAAAGGACTCTACAGCCTAATCCACAGATACTTGCTCAGCCACACTGACTGCTGTTCTAGTCACAATAGCTAGGAAATGGAAACGGTTTGAATGTCCTTCAACTGATCAATGCATAATGACTAAAATAACAAAAATAGGATTGATCAGAAAGCCTCCACTCGCAGACATAGTTTAGGGGTACCAAGAAAGCTTCCAAAGGGAGAAAGGAACCAAAAAGCCTGTCCAGCTATGACATCTATGAACCACAGTGACCAGTATGGCACGATAACCCTGAGAGAGCAGCCGTGGCCCACATACTTTGGTGATTATCAACAGCTCTCTAATTGGACTAAAGACCCACTCAACAAGGGGAAATTATAGCTATAGCTAGTGAAGTCATGGATCTTGGAAGAGAACCTACCAGTACTACTGACCCAAACCAGCATTAAGTTTACACTGCTGTCCTTATGCGCACAGGAAGTGTGGTCCTCAGCCCGCATTAAGTAAGCCTCTCTTTGCAACAGAAGGAGACCATTACAGAAAACCACAACTAACCACAATGCAGAGCTGTGGGGCTGAGACCCACTGGACATAGCTATAAAACAATTCCTAAAAATAAAGCTCAGGGAACATCTTGGGAAAGAAGGCTGAAGGCCTGAAAGAGCCAGAGTTTTCTATGAGATTGCATCTATTGGGAACACCAGAAGATACATGACTGCCCAAATGTGAGTTGAACAAGGACACCAACAATAGACATGCCAGTAGATTTGGGGGTGAGGGTGGGGGGACAAGACACGAAGCCTGAACCCTACACAAAGAACTGCACATAACTAAAGAATGCTGAGCAGGAGAAATCGTCTGCAGGGACGAGCACACCAGCTGCTTATCCAATGTCAAATGGTTGGCCCTAAAAACATACATACAAGTAAAATTATACAGACTGAACAGGTTGTATTTATGTATTTAAGAATGTATATGTACACATATCTACACATATGCATGTAATAATAATTAATGAAAAAAGAGAAATACAGCTAGGATAGGTATACGGGAGAGTTCAGAGGGAGGAAAGGGATGGGGTAAGCAATATAATAATATTACGATCTCAAAAAATGAAATAAATAATAAGATTTTAAAAAAATGTTTCTGCTTTAAGACAGGGTTTCACTATGTTGCCTGGGCTTGGTTGAATTATAGATATCTCATTCTTAACTCCTGAGTTAGCTGGCATTAAAGACATGCAGTACCACACTAAGCCCATTGATCAAACGAATCTGTTTATTTTGTCTCTCAAGGTAGCCTAGGCCAGAGACCCTTTACATAGAGGCCTGGTCTCTGTCCTTACCTGCCAAATACTGAGATTATAGATGTGAATCTACATTTTCTTACTTATGAGATAAAGAATTCATCACAAATTAGGTGTTTGGAATTCTTAATGGACTTTCCATTAAAATAATAGTATAGATGTTTTATTAAAAAGCAAATGATACGATGGGTGTAGTGGCACACACCTGTAATCCCAGCACTCAGGACACAGAAGAAGGTGGAACTCTGTGAGTTTGAGGCCAGTCTGGTCTAAAAAAAAAAAAAAGGAAAGGAAAGGCGGGAAGGGGGGCGCTGGAGAGATAGCTCAGGGGTTAAGAGCACTGGCTGCTCCTTCAAAGGTCCTGAGTTGTTCAACTGCCAGCAGCCACATGGTGGCTCCCAACCTTACAATAAGATCTGGTGCCCTCTTCTGGTTTGCAGATGTATATGCAGGTAGAACACTGTATACATGATAAATAAATAAAACTTTTTAAAAAGCATGTGATATAAACCTTATTTGTTGTGTATATTTGTGCAATGAGGTTTTTTTGCAAAGTGTACTTAATGAAATAAAACAACTATTTTCTTACTAGATAACATCATGAATTTTGCAGATTAAAAAATATTTTAGGATATAAGCAAAAAAATTCTCCACTTAATGCACTAAGTACACACATTAGAGAGCGTTATAGGATTAAAGACTGTTTGCTAATGGTTCCTAACTACTGTCATGCACAAATTTTCCCATCGTTAGTTTTATTGTTACCATCGTACCGAGAGTACATTTTAAAAACATGCAATAAGTAAACTGAGATGGAAAAGTGGGAAGGACAGGGTTTTCCTGAACATAAGACAGTGGAACTGAGAGGAAAGGATATAAAGGATATACTCAGAATCACATGCAGAGGTGAAAGAAGGAAAGGGAAAAGGAGGGCAAAGTTCCTAGAAAAAGGATTTCTTGAAAAGTAATAGGGAAGTAGTATAATTTAAACAATTACCAAACTGAAGTGATTGGGGTGGGGGGAGGGGAGGGGGGAGGAGATGGTCTGCTAGGTGATGAGGACAGTTAAATTTAAAAACAAAGTGTTCAAGTCCTAGGATACCAACAAAGCAGAGCTTATATAACTGCACTTCTAGGTAAGATACACTAAGTGCTTCTATCATGGACAGAAATACTATTTTGCATTAAGGGGGAAAATCACAATTATCTGACTTACTTTAGAATACAGAATCTTAAATGACAGGCACTATGGCTTTCTTCTGTTTTGTAGGGTCAAATATATTGGTCATTATATTAAATGGTGAAAAATATCTAAAAGTTGGCACTCATTTTGGCTATAAATCTGTCACGAGACATGAGTGGTACGGAAGCAGCTATGGTGACAATAATTATGACTTGGTAAACAGAGGCACCATGAACTCATCACAAGAAATACTTCTGCATACTTCAGACTTTTCTTCAAAGGGGAGAAATGACAAGTAATAAAGGAGAGTTTTACAAAGTTATTTTTTAAAAACCTTTGAAATGTGTTTTGAAATATATCTTGGTTAAATTCTCTGAAGTATCATTCTAAAACAAGACACATCTAAGCATTAAGGATGTGGGTCTCTTTACAAGCAAGTTATAAAAGAGTCATAAATTAAAGAATACAGAAGAAGGGAAATTATAAGTACCAGTCTAAGGAAAAGAACATTATTTCTCAACAAAACATATAGCAGTTACATGAAATATAGTAAAAAACATTGGTTTTCTTTGGAAAGTTAGATTCAATGAAAACACGGTCATCTTAGATTTAGGCCAAAATTAACAACATCAAATTCATATACCCATTTATAAATACATTTTCAAGTACTATACCTCTTTGTTCGTAAGTAAACATCTAAAGCAAAGAATAACAACAGTAAGCAGTTCATCAACATCTCTTTATTACATAGGTAGATACTGTAACTCACCTAAATTATCTCTTAAGGCACTAGCTTCCTCATGGGTTTTGAAATTATAATTTGGTACCAGTTTAAGTCTCATTCGGGAATAATTTTCTACATTAGCTAGTTTCCAGTGTGTTCGATTCCGTTTCCTATAAATATTCACAATGAAACAAGTAAAATTATTTTCAATGATAAAGACTGGTCGTCTGAAGGGTATAAAAAAAGTATAAAGTACTTCCCAAATGTTTAACACTATTTTAGAAAATGTTCAAGCATAGAGCATTTGCCTAGAATGCACAGGGCCATGGGTCTGATTACCAGTACTACAGGAGAGCAGGGGGGGGGATGAATAAGAACAAAGTATAATGACACAAAGTATAAAGACTACCACTCTTTATAAGCTAGCAATTAATTTTGAGACAGAATTAAATGTTGATATTTATCATCAAGACAATTGTCAATAAAACTAAAATGAGTTATGTTGAACTACAACATATACATGATGAACCTAACACAGTCTAAATTATTTACCCAAGAAGCTATAAGGTCTAATGGTAGAGAAGTAAGATCTGGGCATTAAGTTTTAGACTTGTAGCTTGAATACCTTATTCTTTCACTGTTAATCATAATTCCATAACCATAACTTATTAAAAAGTATTATTACAAATAAAGAAAACTGCAATGAATCAAACACTAAAATATCAAAGTTAAAATGGTAAAACCAGGTGTCGGTGGCGCATGCCTGTAACCCCAGCACTCTGGGAAGCAGACATAGGCAGATCTCTGTGAGTTCGAGACCAGCCTGGCCTACGAAAGGAGTCCAGGACAGTCAGGCTACACAGAGAGACCCTGTCTCCAAAAACCAAACCCAAACTCAAAGCTTTTCTTAGAAGAAAAATAGAGCTTTATAACCTTGGACTTACATGTGCTTTCCTAAATAAACTATCAAAAGCATGCAAGAAATAGAAACTGAACTCAATGTGATAACTAGGCAAAGGAAATAGGCCAACATTTTTTTAAGAAGATATTCAAATGTCCAACAAGCACACAAAATATTGCTCAACACTGTTAGTTATATACACAATGGAAAGGCCATTTGAAAAACTAAAAAATGACAAAAATTGGTTAGAACGTGGTGAAATTGGAAAACATACATTGTCAATTTTGTACAATTCTTGCTATGTTAAACATGAAATATGACCTAGCAATTGAATATGCATAACTTTCCCTAACAGATTAAAAGCAGGCTTTCAAACCAACATTTTGACGCAACTGTCCACAGCAGCACTGTCACTAGCTCAAAGGCTGAAAACAACTAAATGTTTATCCTTTTAAACAAAAGATTTACTCTACTACTTTTTAAAAACAAGGGCTATAAAACATGTACATCAGAACGGAAGTGGCAGTATTAAGCTGTAAAATGTTGAAGTATATAACATCACTAACTCTAGCTCAATGAGGTGATGTCAGAAAGGCAGAGGTACTGTCATGTCATACTAGAGTCTAAAGTCTAATCATGTAATATCAGAATAAAAGGAGGACTAACCACATGTTTATCACACATACATACAAACCTCTAATCATCACCAACAAACTCATAAAAAGACAGTAAGTTTGAAGTACATTTTAAAGAACTGAAATAAAGAGATAATTGGCTTCAAAGTTTAATGTCACAGTTCTAAAAGACAAAATATGCACCTACTTTTCAGCCCAAGGTCCTCTTTCACATGTAAGATACAGCCGTACTGCCTTCCAGTGTCTGAAAGCAGCCAACTGTTGACTGCTAAGTTGTTTAATCAAATTATTGTACCTCAAGTTCTCTTGGCGTGCTTTTCGGTTAAATGGCTCCACAAAATATTCCTGAAATAAACAGAAAAAAAGGGGGAAGAGTAATATATTTACAATTTTTAATTTGACTAAAAAACTAGCATATGAGGAGATAACAACATGATTTTCTTAGTTCGTTACAATATTTCACCTTTGATGAGAATGGTAGGATTTCAGCTATGTTCTGCTTAAGATTATTTTTTAACTCACAGAAAAGTAAATAGCAAACACACACACACACACACACACACACTTTGGCTGATAAAATAACTCAGTAAACGGCATCTACTGCTGAGCCTAACAACCCGAGTCTGTTCCCAAGCACCCCACGTGTGGTGGTACATGCCTGTAATTCCACCACTAAGTAGGTAAAGTCAGGAAGAGGAGGAGTTTAAAGTTATCCTTAGGTGTATATCAAGTTTGAGGCCACTGTGGAATACATGAGACTATCTAAAAAAAAAAAAAAAAATCTAAAACACCTACTATAACTCAAGAAAAACAAGCTGTCAATAAATTGCAGCTGTTAGCAGACTTAAGGAAATCAGTGATCTGAGATACAACACTAAAACTACTGAGAAAACTGAGGAAGTCATAAAGCTTCATGAGAACTAGGTATCGACTCATCCTCATCCTCATCATGTGGATAAAAGTCTTCACTCTATGTTTGGTAGCAGGCTGGGATGTGGCCTGGCTGGTGGCATGCCTACCTGCTGTAGCAAGCCCCAGGATCGATAAACAAAAACTACTAACTGGGTATAGTAGCAAGTATTTTGTATCAGTGTTCTGAAAGTGAAAGCATGAAGTCCTAAGTTCAAGGTTATCTTTGCAGGTACAGAAAATTAGTTCAAGGCCAGGAGGGGCAACATGAGACCCTGCTTCAAAAAATAAACATGCAAGCTAAATGAGGCAGAATTTGCCAGAAAACCACTTAGGCCTTGCAATTTCTCTTTTTAAATATATGTAAATACAATTTTTCTTTCTTTCTTTCTTTTTTCTTTTTTTTTTGGGGGGGGGCTTTTCTTGACAGGGTTTCTCTGTGTAGCCTTAGCTGTCCTGGACTCACATTGTAGACCAGACTGGCCCCAAACTCACAGCAATCCACCTACCTCTGCGTCTGCCTCCGGAGTGCTGGGATTAAAGGCATGTGCCACCATACCCAGCTGACAAATTCAATTTATTAACAGATAAAAGACTATGCAGTTTATCTCTACATTTTAAAACCTGTGTCTACCAAGAACTTGATGGGTCTGAGTAGTCATATTTCTATATACTAAGCAACACACAGCTGTCACGGTAGCTGTGGGGTTGATGGTGACACTCCCTCTTTCATTTCTGCTATAAGTAACTTTTCTCTTCTATTTGTCAAAATGATGAGAAGTTTATTGATTTTGCTAACATTTTGAGGAGCTAGGTTTTAGATTCGTCAATTTCCCCTATTCTTCTGCTTGTATTTATTTATTTTTAGTTAAGGTACAGGGCTGGATAGATGGCTCAGGGGTTAAGAGTGTTTCTTGCTTTTACAGAAGAAGCAGTTCCAGCAATTCCAGCCCCAACACAGTGGTCCACAACTGCCAGTAACTCCAGCTCCAGGGATCCAGCATCACTTTCTGACCTCTCAGACTCCTGCACATACACAGGCACAAACATGTATTCAGGTACACACACACACACACACACACACACACACACACACACACACACACACACACTAACTTTAAAGTTTCTAATTGAATTTATTTGTATGAGGGGTACATCAAGATATATTAGCAGTACCTAATAGATTTTGAACTTAATAAGTTTACATAATCATTATATGTCATGTTTTACTATTAAAATGGTTACTGATCAATAGTTTTACCCCAATTATTAAATATTTTAGACTATATTTGTTTCCAAATTTCTAGTGGAATTATTTGCATATGAATTGTAAATGCTTGTAGCCAACAAGAAAAACCATTTAGAAAACACTGAATAGTTTTTACCTGAAATTTTAGCTTACTTTCTCCTCCCTCTCGGTCTCTTTTATGCATATTCACCATTAAGGCTTCGTAACAATTCTTCCAGTAAATTGCCATGTTCTCATGACCATCATAAAATGTATGTGTTTCATACTGCTTCATGTAAGGTACAATCTTAGTTTTAAAGAAAGAAAGAATACATAGAATTTACACACTCCTCTATAAAAATGATAAATCAGCAGAAAAGTCTTACTCAAAAAAGCTTTGGGAATGCAGAAATGGCTCAACAGTTACAAGAGTGGTTGCTGAGAGCAATCACAAGGACTAGGGTTCAGGTCCCAGCACTCATAGAGCACTGCAGGCATCCTGTAACGCTAGCTCCAAGGGATTTCACACCCTCTTCTTCTTGTCTATGTGCGGCACACACCCGCACTTACACTCATGTGTGCACACGCACAAACAAATAAATCATAACATATCATTTTAAAACTTACATATTTTTCAATGTAAACCTGCCATTCACTTGAATTGCAGTATTCTTGAAAATCTTCAAACAATGAAGCGCTTCCACTGGTAACGGGCAAGGAAGGCAGGTGCAAGTTCATGAAAAGAAGCTCATAAATTTTAGACACCAGAGTACGGAAAAGAGGAATCAGAAATGAGTAGATTTCTGTCTGTTCCTTGATTGACCGATTTAGAATATGTTCTAGTTTCCCTAAAATATAGCACGCCTCATCTTGATTTTCGATCACTTTGGTCTGAAGAAGTGTATTTAGTTTAGCTGATGCCATTGCACACACCTGGAAGAAGAAAGGTTAGATGAAAAAAGAGCAGACTAAATCAAACATGTAATACGAACAAAAGAGCTGCCTTACCCCAGTACTTCAGAAGTTTTATATATTTAAACTGTGAATAATTATGTATTTATGTATGTATTTAGCTTTACTTCCAAGCTAAAAAGTCAAGTGTGTCCCAGTTTCATAGTCATTGGGATAAAACATGAAACTATTTGATGAAAGACAAAGATCTACAAACACTTTAACGAGCACAGTGTCACCATCTGTACTGCCTCCCCAACTCCAGTTCTAAGTGAGATAAAAAACTACAAGACGTCACACACACAGAGTGGCTCCTCAGGGAGAAACATGGCTTCTATCTTCCAGAGATGTTCACTATACAAAAAAAATTAAAAAGAAAAAAAAAGAATGGCTATTCACACGTGGTGGCATACACACTTAATCCTAGTACTCGGGAGGCACAGGTAGCCAAATCTCTGTGAGTTTGAGGATAGCCTGGTCTATGTAGTGAACTCCAGGACAGCCAGGGTTATGTAGAGAGACTACCTCTCAAAACAAAACAAAACACTCTAGGACAGCCAGGACTAAATAGAGAAACAAGCAAGCAAACAAACAAAAACCCATGATAGAAACAAATAACAACAAAATAGATAACAGAGCAGTCAGTCACATAGTAACCAGAAACACAACAGACTTGTGGAGAGCCATCTGCCACCAGTGACTGCAGGAAGTAGCACATACTCCTCGGGGGACAAATGAAGTTGAAAACAGCTCCACTGCCCTTGGCAGTCATTAGCATCCTTAAGGGAACAGCATGTGGTGAGAGAGGACAACTCTCAATTAGTCTGTTTTGTTGTTTTGTCACATGGAACCCTAACTATTTGAACACATAGTATATAAGGAATCTGGGTGTTAGGGTTCTGTAACAGTCTGCCTACCTGTGATGTCACTGTTTACCTGCCATGGGGGTGTGGCCCTGCCCAGGGCCATATAAAAGAACAGGCCCTCCACATGGCACGTCTCTATCAGTTTTACCTCCCTCTACTTCTCTACCTCTCTAACTCTTCTCTACCTTTCAACTATCTCTTTATCTCCTCCGCGCCCCCACACCCCCACCCCCACCCCTCGCCCCACGTCTCCAGAGACAGTTCCTGTATCTCCCTATTAAACCTCTTAAGTGGATCTGTTGCGTGGTGGTATGATTCCATCCCTCTGTACAGCTCCGCCTTTCACCTATAACCTCCGCCGCTCAGCGTTTTACACTGGGTCCTCAACTAGAAATTCAATTAACCTTAAACTTCCGAGGGCAAACACATATTAAGAGCACATCCTAAGCAAAAGAAAACTCCCCGATACTGTTCATTTACTGTCTAGCCCTGAAGAGGGCAGAGCTAATGAGAAAGGGTCTGAGGAAGAAGGAATGAGAACACAGCCACTGGATTAGAGCTTTCCTGCACTAGGCTCAGCAACAGTACATCTAGCTTAGGACAGCACTGGGAACAAGTCTCATTCCAATCCTCTGTATCAGATCAGAAGAAAACAGAGCTAGGGAGATGGCTCAGTAAATAACATTTTGCCATGCAAACATGTTGACCCAAGGTTGAATCTGTAGGGTCCACATAAAAGCTGAACATGTTAGTGGTGGACTGTAATTCCACCATATAGCAAGATGAGAAACCAACACAGGAAAGTCCCTGGACTCTCACAGGTCAGCTGGCCTGGTGAACAAAGCAGTAAACAACAAAAAAGATCCTGCTCCAAATGAGGGTACAAGTTGAAGAACAACACCCAAGTTTGCCCTCTGACCTCTACAGGCACACTGTGACACACATGTGTATTCTCTGTCTGTGTCTCTACCTGCCTTTCTATGTCTCTGTCTCTGTCTCTGTCTCTCTCTCTCTCATACACACACACAAAAACAAACAGAAGAAGTAAATCGGTATCAAATATTTATCATGACTAAAAGTACACAATGAGAATAGAAAAATGACAGACAAAATATCAGAGCAATTTTCTAACCTTTCACATTTTAATTTACAATAAGAATAATAAACACATTTTGTAGTTAGTTCTAAAATCTAGCAAAACAATGTACATAACAGCACGTACATAATATGTGACAAATGAGCAAGAATATAGAGTATAAAATTTTGGATTAGTAAGGCAGGAAAAGAGTTCAAGAAGAAAATTATAATAAATCATTTTTCCTAAAAATACCATTCGTAAAATTAACATACATAAATATCTCTGCCAGCTATTTAGCAACTAGCAAACTATACTGAATGCAGATGACCTATGAGAAACACTATAAAAGGAAACAGCAGAATCATGTAGAGTCCTGGGTCTGGGGAGGAAAGGCACTGTTTCTTTTTTTGTTTTGTTTTTCGAGACAGGGTTTCTCTGTGTAGCCTTGGCTGTTCTGGACTCACTTTGTAGACCAGGCTGGCCTCAAACTCACAGAGATCTGCCTACCTCTGCCTCCTGAGTGCTGGGATTAAAGGCGTGCTCCACCACTGCTTGGCCTAAAACACTGTTTCTTAAGATCTTTTCTGATCTTACAAAATTGAAATTTCAAGTGATGTAGTATTTTTTGGCACTTAAGAAAAAAAAACTGTAAATAGAGTCTGGGAAAGGGTTTAACGGGTAAAAGTTATGCCACAAAGCTTTATGACAGGAGTTTGATCCCAAACCCATGTGGTGGACTAAGAGACTGACTTCCACAAGTGGTCTCTGATCTACATGGAACATTTGTGCACGGTGCAGGCAAATAATGTAAAATAAATACAATGTAATTTTAAAAATACTGAAAAGTCATTATTGTATAGTTATTTCATCTGTAATTATGGCATGTGAGAAGATAAAAAAGAATAGCGTGAAACAAATACCAAACCTGCAAACTGCCTCTTCCAATGAATTCTAGAAGCAATTGGATCTGAATCTGAGAGAGTTTTATCCAGACTGGACTCTCAGAATACCATACTGATAGACAGTCAAGGAGCTGAGTGGCATCTTCTAAAAGCTGTAACAGAGAAAAATTGAGAACTAAAAGCATTCATTTTTAAAATGTAATGATAATCTTTATTTAAGAACACTAATCATAAATACTGCACAAGTCGTTCAATGTGCAGTTCCCTAAAAAGAAAACCATTGTAAGAACAAAATCAGTTGACTCTTTCTCTTATACATGTTTACTACATCTGATTAAGCATTAAAGCTACAAAGAAAAAGTGATGCAAAATTTCTTTCTTTAAGGTACCTAAAATAATTATCTATTTATATTTTGTTTTGTTGCAACAGTGTATCACATTGTAGCTCAGGATGACCAGGAACTGACATAACTGGATCCCATATTGGACTTAAATTGTGCCAATCCTTCTGCCTCACTCCCTTAGATGCTAAAATCACAGGCTTTGGCGGCTACACTGGGCCTTAGAATGCTACTTCAAAAGGCCGTTACTAACCTTCTCAGTCCACATGTTTGAATTCACGAGTCCTTCTGACTGCAGAAAGTCCTGTGTGATCAGCATGAGTCGGAAGGCATTCTCAGCAGCTACAGCACTACTTTTTGCATCTCTGTTTTCTGTGACTGTCCATTCTAACATCTTCTGCAACAAACTAAGTATAAACCAAAGTCCTCTTAAAACCATTATCAGCATAGAAAAAACAAAAACAAAAAACCCCAAACCAGTTATTTATTAGCAGCATTGCAACTCCAAAGATATAGTCTCACAGCAGGCTGCTACTGAGATTGTAGATGGAGGATTCCTGGGGAAAATGGAGGCTGCTTTTATGTGATGCAGTAAGAAGAAAAAGTTAGACTAAGAGAAGAAAGAGACTCTACTCAAACAAAACAGAACAAAACAAAACCCCACCCAGAAGAACATGAGAAATTAATAGAGGTGGTGAAGGCATACTTGGGAGCTGTGGAGGGAGAGACAGGAAGCCCAGCTGAAGGCTCCGAGACTTCTGCCAGGGAGAGGCAAGCAGAAGCTGCCTCCCAAGGTTAAGCCAGCAAGACATGGCTGCCCTACCCTGAAGCCAAGCCCAGAGCTGCAAGCTGAGTGAGACAGTGATTTCTCTCATGGATGAGCCAGCAGTGAAGAAAAAAGCCTCTCTGCCACTCTCTCTGACTGGAAAGGCAGTGAGCAGACATCAACTTGAGAATCCAGTGTTAAAAACTGAGTCACCACCAGGAATGGTGGTGCACACCGGCCAAGATACTCTGTCAACTGTGCTTTGCTGCATCTCTCTAACATCTGGCATTAGAGCTGGGCATGCCTTTAATCCTAGTACCCAGGGAGACAGAGGCAGGTGAATTACTGTGAGTCTAAGGCCAGCTTGGTCTACAAAGTGACTCCAGGACAGCCAAGATTACACAGAGAATAACCAAAAAGAAAAACCAAAAAGAAAAACATCTGGCATTGGTGTGAACTGTTACTTTCTGGGTATTGACCAGCTCTGAGCAAACTTCCTATAGGATTTTGTTGAAGGTGTACTGATTATGGATTTCCTGATTTGATTCAAATAGTTTTAAAAGTTAAAGTTAGTTTATGGCTGTAATAAATACCTTTGTGGACCTCCAGATGCCTCACTAAGGATAGCCTTGTAGCAGATTTGTGGCTTCAGATAAGCCCCCACTCAGATGACACCACGAATCCTGGTATTTCACCATAAATATAGGCAAGTTTGTTTAAACTTCTCATGAACCTAAGTGGAATGAAGCTACCTAGAGATGTCTGTATTCCTTAGAATGAAAGAGATAAAATTATTGTCCTGAACTCATTATGAACTAAGAGAAAGCTGGATAATGTATAGTTAGGTCAGTCCTAATTGATAAGTCACATATTCTTTAACTTTTAGGCCTTGTCACTCCGAACTCACTGTGAACTTATGTAATGGATAACTAGATAAGAAATGTTTAGATTTAAAACATGTATTAATTGATACCCTTTTCTCTTGAATGTATGTGCTGAAACTGGGAAACCTGACTTCATTTGGAGTTGAGATGCCTAATTTCATCCACCTTTTCTCTTGAATGCATGGGTATGAATGGTTTATTTTTTTCAAAATCTATTTCTTATTTCCCTGTAGATTCTCAAGGCCACACAGAGAAACTCTTTCTCAATAAAAGTGTAAAGCAAAGCTTCAACACAGCCTGCTATAACCTCAAGGAGAAAGACAGCTCAGTGAGAAACCACAGAGAGCAGGAGCGCCAGACACCAGTGAGCTTAACCCTGCAGTCAGCAGGAGGGTCAGAGCAAGCAGAGTGCAGAGAGAACAAGGTCCTCCCCTCCTCGACGTGGATCTCATCAACTGAGAACAACCCTGGAGTTGGACAGCACTGAGCATGCGTTCAGCATTCATCAAGCAGTGTGCTTGAGACCCTCAGCTGCGTTCCTCCGGGAGGTTAAGACTCAAGAGGTTGAGCTGGAGATGGCTCAGCGGTTAAGAGCACTGTCTGCTCTCCCAGAGGTGCTGATTCAATTCCCAGCAACCACATGGTGGCTCACAACCATCTATAATGTGATCTGATGCCCTCTTCTGACCTGCAGGTGTACGTGCAGGCAGAGCACTGTATATATAGTAATAAGTAAATAAATCTTAAAAAGAAAAGACTCAAAAAGTCTAGAAAGCATTAAGACAGACAAGCCGCCGGTACAGATCTGTGGGTTGTGGTTACCTCATATAATCATATTCCCAACACACTTGGGAGCTACTTCCCAGAAAAATGTTACACTGGAGGGTACTATCTGGATACTCTCAGGAGGATGGCCAAACCTGCCAATGCCATGGACTATCAGAGGTTCCTGGAACACGAAGAATGGAAACTACCAACATGAAGACAGATCTGTTATGCAGGATACACTAGACCAAACTAATACACTATCCAAACTCAGCCAACAATGTAACCATAGCAAAATCAGGGGCACAGAGGTTCAAGGTACCAATACCCATGCATATAACTGGAACTTCCAATTATAAAGGATGCAAGAAGAAAAGAACCCATTTCAACATATCATCCTTTATCTTTATTTTTTTCCATCCTTTATCTTTAAAAAAAAGTATTTTACTCTCTTGATTTCCCCTTGACAAATATTTTTATTGTGCTTTCTCTAAATCTTGTGTTTTTATGTTTTTATTATGTTTTTAATGGAGGCTTTTATACTTTTATTTCTATTGTGTATTCATCTAATTCTTTTGGGCAGTGCTATACAGATGGAGGGGCTCAGTCAGTAAAGTGCTTGTGACTGCCATGTAAGCATCCACATAAAAAGCAGAGCATGGTGGCACACGCTTATCATCCCAATGCTGGGACAATCTCTGGGGCTTGTTGGCCAGACAGCCAAGCTTAACTGGAGGGCTCCAGAACCCACTGAGGGATGCTGTCCTAAAAATAAGGTAGACAAACCAGAGGAACTATGATACCTGAAGATGACTTCCAAAGACACGTGTATACACGCACACAAGTACCTGCACATATGTCTGCTTACATACATCTTCACACCAACATACACAAAAAGGAGAGAATGTCATGAACAAAGAACAAGGTCAGTGGGATACTACATTCAAATATTAATCAAGATAAAACAGCTATGACCACAGTGTCCAAGAACTCTACACATGATTTAAAAAAGCAAACCTAAGAATCCACAGGGAGCAGCAGCTCAGATAAGTGTGTAAAGCAAAGAAAATTTATTCAATAAAATCTCAGCAGAAAATATCTCAAATCTAGAAAAACAAGACTCAAAACAGAAGAGGAATTTGCAGCCTCAAGTAGACAAGATCAATGAACAACTTCTCTACAACATATTATAATCAAGAAGGAAAACATTCAAAGCAAAGAAACACTATTAAAAGCTGTACAGGAAAAATGTCAACCCACCTACAAAGAAAAAAATTTTCCAAACAAAAGATCAGAGCTTTTGACAGTGACACTAAAAGGCCTATGAGCCTAGAATAATACCTTGCAAGTCCTGAAATCAATTAGTGACTACAGAGTTAGAAGGAGCTTTCAAGACACGCACAAACTAAGGCAGTTCACTGATGAGCAAGCTAGCTCTGCATAAGATACTGAAAGTACTACACATGCACAGGGAAATGGGCGAACAGGTAAGAGTGCTTCCAATGCAAGCAAGAGGACCTGGGTTGGAGTCCCCACCCAGGAGCCAGGAATGCGCACGAATGCCTGCATCCCCAGTACTACTGATGTAGGGGATGGGGGTGTGAAGGAGGGAATGGCAGTGTGAAGACAAGTGGATGCCAGGATCGTGCTAGGCAACCTCTATTCAGTCAAAAATAAAGTGGAGGTAAAAAGAGGAAGACAGCTGATGTCCTCCTCCAGCCTTTTTAGTGAACACTAATGCTCCTTTTTTTATTGCTGTGATAAAGACTATGACCAAAAGCAACTTGGAGAAGAAAGGGTGTGTGTGTGTGTGTGTGTGTGTGTGTGTGTGTGTGTGTGTGTGTGTTTTCACATGTTGCAGTTCATCACTGAGGGAATAAACTGAAACAGCTACCACAGAGGAACTCTGCTTATTGGCTTGCTCTTCATGGCATATCCAAGCTGCCTTCATATTTTACCAAGGACCAGCTGCCTCGGGTTAGTACTGCCCAGTGAACTGAGCCCTCCCACATCAGGCATTAATCAAGAAAATGCTCTACAAGCTTTATTATAGGTCAATCTTAAGGAGGCATATCCTCAAATAAGGTTTCTCTTTCCAAATGATGGTAGCTAGTGTTTAGTTGACAAAATCTAAGCAACACACTCCTTAAATTGTTCTGTGAAATAGCCAAGTAAGGAACACCATTGGACTCCTTCTGTGAAGCTGCACTTACCCTCATACTCAATCCAGACACAGACACAATATGGTGGTTTGAATGAGAACAGCCCCCCACAGGCTCCTATGCTTGATCCCAATTGATGTAGCTGGTTAGGAAGGACTGGGAGGTGTGGCCTGTTGAAGGCTGTGTGTTAGCTTTATCTTCTCCTTGGACATCATGGTGTAAGCTCCAGTGCCAGGCCTGCTGTCACACTCCCCACCATGATGGTTGGTCCTAGACTCTAACTCTCTGGAACCATGAACCCCAAATTAAACACTTTCTTTTATAAGTTGCTTTGGTCATGGTGTTTTATCACAGCTATAGAAAAGTAACAAAGACACAAAATAACAAGAAAAAAATTTCTTTAGGCAGGTGTGGTGGACACCCCTGTAATCCCAGCACTCAGGGAGGCAGAAGCAGGAGGATCTCTCTGAATTCAGTGCCAGCCTGGTCAAGTGAGTCCAGGACAGCCAAGGACAACCTGGTCAAGTGAGTCCAGGACAGCCAAAGCTACACAGAGAAACCTGTCTCAGAAAAAAAATAACAAAACCCAAAAATATTCAATAAAAATTTTGCAAACCAAGTGCAAGAGCACATTGACAAGATCATTTACCATGACTAAATTAGCTTCATTCTAGAGTACAAAGATTGGAGAGAAATTTTAATCCAGCAACATGCCTACTCTGGCAAACATCACATCCAAAGACCTTCTAGGTCCATGTGGTCCAGCTGGAGTGCAGAGACACTCGGATTACAGTATGATCTGGCTGGAATACAGACTTGCCCTTGGTACACACCTTTAATTCCAAACAATGAAGGTAAAATTAGTTTATAAAAAGAAGCAGCCATGTTTGAAAATGACATCTAATTGAGGGGCAAAGTGATGAATCAGAGAAATATTTGACAGAATAAGTCAGAGATAGGATACACCCAACTCTCATGAAATAGGATAGGAAAGAGAGGCTTCTTAAGAGGATCTTAGGAAGAGAGATAAAGGTTTTTGTTTTACTTCTGTTTTGTTGGTTTTTTTGAGACAGAGTTTCTCTGTGTAGACTTGGCTATCCTGGACTCACTTTGTAGACCAGGCTGACCTTGAACTCACAGAGATCCCACTGCCTCTGCCTCCCCGAATGCTGGGATTACAGGTAAGCACCACCACACGCAACAGAACTTTTTTACTGAGAGACTTTTACCAGAACAGTTTTACAGAGACCAGTTGTAGAGAGAACACATTAGACACAGGGGAAGAGAATGAGAAGATTAAAATATACTGCCAGAGTTAGTTTGAGACCAGGTAAAGCAATTCAGTCAGAAGCTAAGAAAAGCCACTTTGAATCAGTCAGTTTGGAGAAGAGTTTGGGAAAGAACAGCTGAGTTGAACCAGTCAGGGAGATTTCAGAAAGATCTACAAAGGCTTGGGAACAGCTCTCATCTATTGTTTAAAAAAAAAAAAAGTAAATCCCAACCATTCAATTTTACCAATGAAGACTCAGAAGCCAGATGCTGGGGTGAAAACTGGCTAGCTCAGAGAGGCAGAGAAAGCACCCAGCTGACCTTCTTACTCAGCTCATGTCTTAAGAGGAAAAAGCCCAAAAAGCTCATTAGCTGGACTGATATAGCCCAGGAGGAAAAGGCCAAAAAAACCAAGGCCAAAGACTTGCTAGCTCAAAGCTGAAAAGCCCCTTCTTATCCATACTGTCTTAAATATCCTTCAACTCCAAGTCCCTCCTACTCTTTAATCTCTGCCATCTGGTTACTTGTTCTGCCTCTTGACCTAGAGTTACTTTATTAAATCCTGTGTACAGAAAGCTCTTAAATATGTGTGCTAGGGCTGACTGAAGCACACCACAATCACCTGTTTACAACAAACAAAATTCTTGGATTAACCACACCAAACGAGAAACAGGGTTTTACAATCCACAATCTTGAGGTTCACAATGGGATCAAATATCCTGCAACAATCATCTCATCCCCTCATTTGAGGAAATAAAAATAACATTTACTAGGGATGGTTCAACAAACAAAAATCACTAAATATAATACAGTATATAAACAGGCATAAGAACAAAAGTCACATTATCATCACATTAGAGGTAGAAAAGGCCCTCAACAAAGTTCAACACTCATTCATGAAAAAAAGCCCTAAATAAAAACTAAAACTAGCCAGGCGGTGGTGGTGCGCGCCTTTAATCCCAGCACTCGGGAGGCAGAGGCAGGTGGATTGCTGTGAGTTCGAGGCCAGCCTGGTCTACAAAGCGAGTCCAGGACAGCCAAGGCTACACAGAGAAACCCTGTCTCGAAAAACCAAAAAACAAACAAACAAACAAACAAACAAACTAAAACTAGAAGGAACACCCTTAACATAAGACAACATGACAGACGAACTGCTAACATTATACTGAATGGCAGGGTTGGGAAATGAAAGCATTTCCTCTAAAAATCAAGTGTCTATTATTTCCTATTATTCAATGTAGTGATAAAAATATTTCCTAGAACAAAGCAAAGAAAAGGGATGCAGCAATTAGGAAAGAAGGAAGTCAAATGATCTACCTACTTACAATGTACATAACCTCACACTCCACCAGTAGGCCTCTAAAACTAAGAAATACTTTCAACAAAGTAACAATGTACAAAATCACCCTAACACATAGCAAACTTCCAGAGAAAGAAATCAGGGCAGGGTAGGCCAGGGAACATCTCACCTCAATCAGAATAGCTTCAACAACAACAAGCCTGTGACCTATCCTAACAAAGGAAGTGAGCCACTTCTACAATAGGAACCTTAGCACTCATGAAATAGAATACAACACTGGAAAATGGAAACACCTCCCAGACTCATGAATTAGAAGAATACTGTGACGATATTTATATACCTACAGATTCAATGTCATCCCCGTCAAACTCTCATGACAACCTTCATATAGCTAGGAAAAAAATCCCTAAAATTCATATAAAAGCACAAAAGACCTCACACAGCCAAAGCACAAAAAGCAAATGGGAAGAATCACACCAGATCTCACATGTATCACAGAGCAATAGAATCAAAACAGTGTGGTGCAAGCACAGACAGATACACAGAACAATAAAATAAATGATTGGGAAGTAAGGCACACAGCCAGGGTCATAATATTTTTTACAAAGATAAACGTATTTGGGAGAGTAACTATCAAATAGTGCTGGCCATGTTGAAGAATAAATGATAAGAGATCAATATCTCTCATGTTGCATAAAAATCCATTGAAAATGGGTCAAAGACCTTAATTTAAGACCTGATATGTTGAAAATCACACAGGAAAATGCAAGATATAGCTAAGAACCTCCTATAGAAGCTCCAACAGCACAAAAAATAACAGCAAGAACTGACAAATGGAAGAACATAAAATTAAAAAGCTTCTGCAGAGCCAAAGGCAAAGGATCACCACAGTGAAGAGAAAGCCTTCTACAGATTAGTATCTCAAATATGTAAAGAACTATAAAAATTAAGCCCCTCCCCCAAAAAGCTATCCAAAGAAATTATTTAATGAACTGCTAGATAGTTCTCCAAAGAATACAATCCATACATACTAAAAAAGTGTTCAATGTCTCTAAAAATCAGGGAAGACAAAGTAAAATTGCTTTTAGATTCCATCTCACCCTAGCTGGAACAAATGACAACAAACAGTGGTGAGGGTGTGGTGCTGGGGGTTGGTCTGGTTGCTGCCCAAAAGAGCAGACTCACATACTACAAAATGTTTGTAACCTTGCCTAAAATCTTATCCCTGTTTGACCAATAAAAAGCCAACACACCTGGGCAGGCCAAATGTGATAGACGTGTCCATGGGCTTTGGGGACAAAGTGGTTCTAGGTCAGGGAAGCAGTCAGAGACAGAAAGAGGATCTTGAGAAGGAGACAAGGGAGGAAAGAGGAGAAGCAAGGAGGACACCATGAGTGTCCATGAATGGAGGATGTGGCCCAAATGAAGAACATTACCAAGTATTTGGGATTATGGATGGGAGGTAGCCTGAAAGAAATTATCAGAAGCAGGTGGCATGGGATTGGGCCAGGGATCCTATACTTGCCCCACTATGGGAGTAGTTTAGGGGATTAATATCTCCCCTGCCCCAGGGGAACCAAGGCTATTATAAAATATAACAGGTGTCTGTGTTTTTATTGATTGATAATGGGTAAAATACTGCTGTATTATTTATAGCCTACTAATAAACATTTATTAGGCCACACCTTTAAATTAACCACAACAGTACAGAGTGAGAGGAACCTTCCAAGACTGCTGGTGAGACCATAAACCCTGCAAGTATGAAATTCAGTGTGGAGGTTTCTCAAAGAACTAAAAACAGAACAACCATATGACCATCTGCACCACTCTTGAAATCAGTTAAATTCAAATATATTTAAATCTCCTGACACTAGAATTTGTTTTATACTTCTTTCTACATTCTACTAGAATAGTAAAACCTAGGAAGAAAAAAATTAAACAGTTTCCCCTCTCCACCTCTACTATATACTGAATTAGTATCCTATGTTCAGGATTTAATTATAGACTCCCACTCGCTCCAGGGTAGGGAGAGGACTGGAAAAAAAATCAGTAATTGAATGCTTACGTTAGTTTTATCTCATCTGATGGTCGAAGTAGCTCACTTGATATTCCTGGTTTATTTAGTGCTGAAAACACTTGTCCTCGTTCAATCCAAGTGTCTTCATCAGACTTTTCTAGTCCTTTACACATGACATAATTCAAAATATTTGTAAGCAGCTGAAAAAGCTCCTCTTCACATCTCTATAAAAAAAATTAAGTAATACTAAATATTAGAAAAAATGTTAAAATATAAAATATAAAAAATGTAAAAATATCATAAAACCATGTAGATATATTTATTATTTCTATAAGTTTTTTTTAAACATTTTACAAGTTTATTGTTTTTAATTATGTGTGGGTATATGTGTCTGCATGTGGGTATGTGCACATTAGTACAACTGCCAAAAAATGCCAGAGCTGTCAGATCCCCTGGAGCTAGAGTTAAATATAATCATGAGCTGCCTGATGTGGGTTCTGGAAACAGAACTCAGGTCTTCTGGAAAAGCAGCAAATGCTCTTAACTGCTACCTCTCCTATCCCTTTTAATATGTCTTTATTGACAGGAGACACAAGATGTATAAGATGCAGGCTTTGTTCTTAAGATGGTGATGGGGGCTGGAGAGATGGCTCAGTAGTTAAGAGCATTTATTGCTCTTGCAAGAGACCATGTTCAATTCTCAGCACCTAAACGGTGGTCCACACCCATCCATAACTTGAGTTCTAAGACATCCTACGCCCCTTTTTGACCTCCACAAGCATCAGACATATACATAGTACATATATATATACATGTAAGCAAAATATTCATACACACAACCTAACATGTGCAAGCGAGTATACTCATTCCCTATTACCACACATATACAAACACATACACACACACACACACACACAAACCAAACCAAACCAAACCAAACCAAACTCAAGATACTTACAAGTGACTAGTGGCAATCACCTTTCTAAATTTTAGATCATGAGACTTAACAGTGTGAATGGAAAATAATATCAAGAGCTCACATACTGCGAAGGACCAGAAATATAAAGCTAGCAAATTTACCTCTTGGCTTTCAAGGAAAGAGAAGTCATCATTAAAGCCCATTTCATTTGTGATGCTTCTTTCTTTGTCAGAGTGCACAGAAAATGACTTGGTAGATTCTGCTGGGGATGGCGTGCTGGGTGAGCTGTCCGGCAACTGACTTCCACTGTCACTCAGTTCACATGCATCAATTCCACTGAGATCTAAACTCAGATGGGAAGTGTTACTATGCCAGAACTCTTCTTGATTCTCTGACTTGAAAGATAATTCTCCTTCAGAGCTATCTTCTTGAAACAATGGTGTGTTTGAGTTTAGGGACTGACTATCCTCCAAACTCCAATGATCCGAAGATGCATCAGCTAATGTCACTTTTTCATCATCTAGTTTTTCAAAGTTCCTCTTAACATCTTCAGATGACAAATTTTTATTTTCTTTCACTGAACTGGTCTTCCCATGTTTGTGAAGAGAATTTACATTTTCAAAATTTGCTTTTAAGAAAAGTCTAACAAAGGTGTCTTGCCAACCCACTTGCTGTGATATCTGGTATGCTGCATCTGGCTGGGACTGCAAAATCTGTAATATCTGCAAAGAGAACACAAAACAAAAGGTACACACAAAAAGGGGGGACACATTTCATCAAAAAGTATACATTTTTTAAATGAAAAGGCCTCTTTAATTATCTTAATGAGAAACAATAAGAGGATATACTTTCAAATTAAGTTCTGTGCATACGGTGTATGTGAATGTGTGTGCACAGATGCATATGCATACACATACACATGGGGGCCAGAAGAGAAGTGTTTTGTTCCATCACGCTCCACCTCACTCATTTGAAGCAGGGTCCCTCACTGAACCTGGAGCTGGGATAATGGCCAGCAAGCCTCAGCTACCTTATGTCTCTAGCTTCTAAAATGCGGGGGTTGTAGGCACACATGGCCACACATAGCTTTTTATGTGGGTGATGGGGATTTGAACTCAGTTCCTCATACTTGTGCAATCATTCTTACCCACAGATCCATCTATCGCCCAGGAGTATGTTTGTGTTTGTTTGTTTGTTTTGTTTTTCGAGACAGGATTTCTCTGTGTAACCCTGGCTGTCCTGGACTCACTTTGTAGACCAGGCTGGCCTCAAACTCACAGGATCCACCTGCCTCTGCCTCCCGAGTGCTAGGATTACAGGCATGCGCCATCCTCCTAAATGAGTTCCTTCTTTGAAATAAAAATAAGTTCTTAGCTAGGAGGTGGTACGTCTTTAATCCCAGCATTTGGGAGGCAGAGAGAGGCAGGTGATCTCTGTGAATACACAAGGCCACCAGCCTGGTCTACAGAGCGAGTTCCAGGACAGCCAAGGCCATACAGAGAAACCCTGTCTTGAATCCCCCCACCAAAAAAAGTTCTTAGAAACAGTCAGAATTTTGGTTAAGATCTTTAAGACATTTCAATCACAAAGCAAGTAAGCTTATATATATACATCGTCACATCTTTTCTAATGAAAAATCAAACTCTGACAAGTTTTATAGCAAGAGATGAGTAATGCCGAGAAGGAATGAGTAACAGCAGCATGGAGGTTTTTCTTCAGGGTGTTTCCTGTCACAGTGCCACCATTCTTCCTGTGGTACAATACCCCAATTTATTTCCTTCCAGATCGTGCTTTGCTTTGCAAAGATTTTTTTTCACAGTTTTATAACTCTTAAGTTTTCACAATATGACTGTATTTTATGTTTTATACATGGACAAAAGCCAACTTACAACGAATGGGAGCTCTTTTTATCTAATTGCATACATAAAAGAATCAATTTATATGATCTGTTTCAAGTCATTAAGAGTCTGTGTCAAGGCAAAGTTAACGTAGAACAATGTGAAAATGTACACTGGTACAGTTCTTTTGAAGGATAATATGCAAAATCTGTCAAAATGTGAAATGTGAATGAACACATTTTAATGCAGTAACTACATGTCATGCAAAAATATCCTAGGAACGTGTTGCCACAAATGGGTAAAGATTTATAAGAAGACGCTAATAAAAACAAGGAAAAACAGGAAACTTAAATGTCTATCAATAAGGAACCACATAATATTACACATAATAACGAGGGATGAAGAGCCTTGCATGCAGATATGGTGAGATGGCTCAGTGGATAGACTAGCCAAGGGCATGACCAAAATGAAGCACATACCCTAACCCGCCCCTCTGAAGGTTAATGTATACTAAAAACAAATCATAGGAACTTTTATAAACAAGATATAGAAAACTATATCGACAAAGCTGAAAAGGTGCAGAGACTTTTAAAGGTATATCCAACATGCGGTCCATAAACTGCATGCAAATGAGGAGAGCTATGAATGAGGCACAGCACATGTTGATGAGGTCATGTGATGCAGTAAAAAATTAGACACTGGGCCAGCAAGAGGGCTCCCTTGGAAAAGGCACTTGATGCCAAGCCTGAAGACCTGTGTTTGATCCCTGGATCCACACAGTAGAGGGAGAACCAACTCCCCACGTTGTCCTCTACTTTCCTTTCTCACTGCAGCATAGACATACTCACACTTGCACACACGCAAACAGATAAATAAGGAAAATAAAATTCAAAAATAAATTTAAAAGTCAGATGTTATATAAATGTTTTTGTTTTAATCCCAAGTGCCGGGTTTTAGTTTGGGCTTTAGTTTGTCCACAGCTTACCACTGTTTTATATGCAGGTGTGGTCTTTGCCTGCCTCATGAAGAGGTGCATGGTCTAGGACTGTGAGGGAGATAACTAGGAGAGCATGGAGAGAGAAAATGTGGCATGCAGTGATGGTGTGTGGCATGTGGTGTTTGAAGAGACCAGAGGCTGATGTGATGGACTGAGAGAAACATTTCAACGTAGCAGCTCGGAGGAGACTGCTTGCTGAGTTTGCTGTTGATGGAGGGTAACTATTGCCCCAAAAGAACCCAATTAACCCTAAACAGCCAGGAGAAGGAAAGGGGTCTGCACACCCCTTCTCCCCACTAATGTTCCTTTTTAATCCCAGGGTTAAGGGGCTAATGGAAGAGAGCTAGAGGCATCAGTACCCCAACTAACATAGAATTTAAAAAACAAGTGCCAACAATCAGACACTTTGAAATATCGTGTATCCATTAGAAATGGCCAGGAGTGGCCGCAGATGTAGTGGTGGATGCTCAAAACACCAGCCACGGAGAAAACTGAAGCCGAAGGGTCATAGCTTCAAGGTGAGGCCGGGAAACAGCAAGACTTCTGAGACACAAAGGACTGGGGATGTGAGATTTACTTTAAAAGAAAGCATAGAGGAAGAGGGGAAGAAGACCAGGAGAGGAGAAACACAGAATGGGTGGGAGCAGGAAGGAAGGCTACAAGCACTGAGGGTTCTGGCAGAGAAGTAAATGTTTGACTGTGGAAGGGGAACATTTACAGAAAAATAAGTAAAGCTAGAAGTTGACATACTGGAGCAGGTCATGGTGGCACATGGCTGTAATCCCAGCACTCATGAGGCAGAGGCAGGTATTTGATCTCTGAGTTCAAGGCCAGCCTGGTCTCCAGAGTGAGTTCCAGGACAGGCAGGGCTACACAGAAACCCTGTCTCGAACAAAACAAAACAAAAATTGACATACTGATTTTTTACAATTACATAAGGTTAATTCTTTTCTAAAAGAACCATTTTATTATTTATTTATGTATGTGTATATTTATTTAAGTTAGTAGTGTTATACTATACAGGCTGGCTTCCAGCTTATGATCCTTTTGCCTGGGCCTCCCACATGTTGCAATTACAGGTATGCACCACCATGTCCAGTTGAAACTGCTTAGAAAGTAATATCTATTATGAAACAAGCAAGCAAAAAAACATGCATCTGCCACAAACTATTCAGTGAAAAACATAGTCATAGTATGATGTTGTTATAAAAATCTATCTTGAAATTTTACTAACCTTTCTGCAGAGGACCACTCTGACATTTACACGTGTTCTGTGAGAGATGTATACTATAGATAACAGATCTCTGAAATTAATAACCGGATCTATGATTTAAAAAAAGTTAAATTAAATTCCATGGATATCCAAAAGACAGAATAGTATTAATTGTATAAATACTGAAATAATTATTCACTTTCCAAGGAGAACTATATCGATGTTCAAATCCTCCTCACCCCCCAAAATTCAGGTTACTAGTACTCCAATTAAGCTTAAATAACTTTCTTTGATTGCCTAAGTATATTATGTATACTGCAGGGATAAAATACTATTACCTATAATTTTCTATACATATTTTGGATTATCAGTTAGACCACTCAAGATAAAGAGCCTCATTTCCACACTCAAGCAGCGCATCTGCCATAAACACTAGTTTGTGGCTGTGGTCCAGAAATAAAAATTACTACAAAAAAATAGGAAAGAAAATATATCTCAAATTAGTTTTCATTTTACTTTAAGAACTTAAGTACCTTTAAATTTTTAAGCTCCTTCCATACACATTTTCTTTAATACCATTCTCTTATTTAGAAAACCAATTATTAACTTGGCTAATCACTCAGTAGCCATTTACTGAGTTCTGGAAGGTCAAGAAAGACATATTATCTGAGGAACACCTTGAAACATCAAGTAACAGGTAATTTTAAAAGCAACCTGAAAAGGGAGTTTTAACAAATCTTCCAGTGAAAGCCAATTTCCTAAGTACATCATTGTCATTAGCCTTAGTCATACCTGTATTAATGATTTGATTAACAAGGTTTTTAATGAGAGATGTGTTAACTGGTGCTTCATTGAGGAGGAGTCCCATTCCTGAATAGCCGACTTCTCTAAGACGGATACGTTGCTTACTACGTTCGTAAACATTTGTGCATTTTAGCATCTGTTCCATGACCTGGTCACAAAAAGTAATAGGCTTTTCAATGCAGAAAAACATTGTATTTTGGAATATTAGCAATAAATTATACTGAAATATATCTGTATTTTGGAAAATAATGTTTTAAACTCTAGTGTAAATACGACAGATAAAAAAGTAGTGTAGGGGCTAGAGAAATGGCTCAGCAGGTTAAGAGCACTGGCTGCTCTTCCAAAGGTCTTGAGTTCAATCCCCAGCAACCATATGGTGGCTCATAACAATCTATGGTGAGATCTGGTGTCCTCTTCTGGCAGGCAGGCACACATACAGGCAGAATATTGTATACATAATAAAGAAGTAAATAAATCTTTAAAAAAAAAAAAAAGCAGTGTAACCAGGCTCAGTGTGGCACACCTGTAATCTCAGCTCTCGGGAAAGCAGAAGGTAGACCTCTGTGAGTTCAAGGCCAGCCTGGTATACAAAGTGAGTCCTGGGCAGCCAAGGCTACACAGAGAAGCCCTGCCTGGAACAATCAAAAAGAAAACAGGAAGGAAGAGAGAAAAGAGTAGTGTGCATAAGTAGCAGGTATGAAGAACACATTCATGTGTCAAGATATTATTGTTACTATTATTGTTAATTTTTTGAGACAAGGTCTGATATATTAATTTTTTGTGTGTTATTTTGATGATTTCGCTTATTATGTTTCTTAGATGTGCTGGTAGATTTGCGGAGGGACATAAACCCAGGACATGCTAAGTCAGCACTCTATTGCCTAACTATACTACTCCAAGTTTACATTATAGTTTTTACAATATACACATACCATGAAAAACTTATAACTAAAATATACAAACTAAAGTATAAGAAGTTTAGTCAGAGAATATATACACTGTGAGCAAATTTATATATTCACAAATGCCCCCAAAATATAAAGATGCTTACAAAATATTTGTACCTTAAAAATGATTTCTCTTAGTTTGTCAGAGTATTTCTGATTTAACAGCAAGGCATACAGTATGTCAGCATTTCCTGGTTCAAACATCAGTAAGAAGAGCTGACCTCGAGTTGGACTGGTTCGTAAAAGACTGAAGAGTATGTCCAAAATTCCAAAGAGCTTTTCAGGTTAAACAACAACAACAACAACAACAAAGTCACTCATGTAGTCAGGTAGTAAAAGGGCATACATCTCAGAAATAGTTATCTAACTAAATCTGAAAAGCCCTGGTTTTCCTTTGGTCTCCTTAGCTTGTCACTCCTTCCTCTGCACAGCCTTTCATTACACATATTCAGTCTCTCTAGAACCATTCCTAGGCTACTTGCCCATATGAAAGAAATCCTCTTCCACAGAAGGGTCTAGCCTGGTCTCCTAAACATGTAAAATCCTCCTATAAAACCTCACAGTCATACTCTTGTTTCATAGTCATTTGCTAACATCTCTTAATTATGTAGATTCCACTAGGCTAAAAGAATAGTTCCATAGCTATATTACTGCATTGTTTAATACTATTGTATGTATAGCTAAGCTTTCAATTTGATGACAGATAATATATAGCCAGAAAATTACGAAAACAACACTTGAGAACTGCCAGATGCAATAACTGAGTAATGATTTAGATATGAAGCATCTTTCTTAAAGACTCATGTGCTGAAAGCTTGTTTGGTTGCTAGCAGAGGCTCTACTGAGGGGATCAGATCATAAGGACACTGACTTTATCGATGGACTAATGACTAGTAAGTTAACAGATTATTGTAACAGGCTAAAAAAGGTAAGAGAATCACTGGGTGAAATAATAAATGGAATTATGCCTTTGAAAGCGCTCTTGTCCCTGGCCCCTTCTTATCCAGCTCCTTGACTACCAAAAACAAGCAGATTTGTTCAGTTCGACTACCAAATGCTCTGTGCATCCTGGCTGCTCAGAAGCAAGAAGGGGAAATGACAAAAGGAGAAAAACCTCCAATCATACGCCAAAGGAAGCCTTGCTCTTTATAACAGCTCATCTCTGCTATTTGTCACAGTGACTGCTTTCCAGACAGAAATTACAATGTACTTCTGGAACTGCAGTATTTTGACAGTATCCAATAGAATTTAATTAATTAGACAACTAAGTATGTCAGTTTATAAGATGACAAAGTAATTTAACAGTTAAAAATCCATCTCAGCCGTAATACCTGTTCTTCTTCATTAGTAGCAGCTATGTAGCCTATGATACTTTGTATTTCTTCATGAGTTCCACCTTTACAAAGAAAATATTTAATAAGCCCATACAAAGAAGTCCTTATTGTTCTAATATCATCTGGAGATAGCTCATTACATGTAGAGCCATGCCTGAAAGAGAAAACAAAAGTATGCAAGTTGCAATATTAATTTAAATACTTTCATAATTTTATATAAAAGAATTCATAATGTTAAAAATTAAAGCCAGTAAAAAACGGATAAAGGCATCTGTTACCAAGCCTGACCACCTGACTCCAATCCTGGGATACACATGGTAGAAAGATATCCAAGTCCCACAAGCTGTCATGGAGTTAGGACAGTTTGTGAGACTTGGGTTATCCCGGTGAGACATGGCATTATGTACTCCCTGCCCCCATACACACACAGCACACAGAAATGAATGTAACTTAAAAATTAAAAACAAAGCCTTCCTAAGTCTATAAAGTGCTTGCTGTGCATACATGATGGCCCGAGTTCACTCCTCCGAACCCATGTTAAAAAACTGGATATGGTAGTACACACTTGTAGTCCTAGAACTAGGAAGGTACAAACCAGTAGATCCCTGAGGCTTGTTACTAGCCAGCCTAGCCAAACAGCCAGCCACAGGACAGGAAGAGTTCCATCTCAAGAAATCAAGGTGGATAGAATCTGAGGGAAATGACATCTATGGTTGCCCTCTGGTTTACACACACACACACACACACACACACACACACACACACACACACACAATCACCATTATCAGAAGAATATGCACAAAGCTAGCCTGGGAAGCTGACTCACTCAGTCAATAAAGTGCTTGCTATGCAAGCCTAAGGTCCTGAGTTTAGGTCCCCCAGAACCCATGTAAAAAGCTGAGTGTGACAGTGTTGGCAAAGGATTCTTAGGGTTTGTTGGACATCCATTCTAGCCAAATAGATGAGCTCCAGGTTTAATAAGAGACCCTGTCTCAAAAGTCCAGATGGAAAGCAATTAAGGATACCAGAGGGGTTAAAGATTTATTTAGCAAGTGGTAGCCTGTTTGCCTAGCAAGCGTTTGATCCTTAGCTCAAAACTTTCACACAAACTCTGGTGCCCCATATTTGAACATGTCCCTTGGACAGAGATGCCTGGTGGCACTCAGAGGAAAGATAAGAGGTCACCAAGGAGAGACTTGATACCGTATGAGCATATTCAGGGGGAGGAGGTCCCCCTCAGACACAGACTTAGGGGAGGGGAAGGGAGTAGGGGGGAAGTGGGAGGAAGGGAGGAATGGGAGGATACATGGGATGGGCTAACAACTGAGATGTAATATGTATAAATTAATAAAAATGTATTTAAAAAAAAAAGGAAAAAAAAAAGACATGAGAAGTTGGGTGTAGTGTGCACACCTTTAATCCTAGCACTCAGCAGAGGCAGGAGGATCTCAGTGAGTTCAAGGCGAATCTGCGTAGCAAGCTATAAGAGGGTGGTAACAACATTGGGAATTCATCTCTGGCATCTACAGCATGTGCTATACCCCTCCCTCCACCCCCATGAAAACATACAGCATACACACAGGCACAGGCAAACTCTTCTAATGTAACTATTACAATTCATGGTACCTTTCTTTTCTTTCTTTCTTGTATTTTTTGAAGGTCCTACAACTCACTGAGCTGAGAATGACCTTGAACTTCTAATCCTATTGCCTTTTAATACCCAAATGCTGGGATTAAAGATATGTAGTTCCACACTGAGTAAGAATCAGGTTCATTAGGAAAGTACACTACACAGAGTGAGTAACCCAGCTGACTTCTTTTACATTAAGAAACATTGTAAGAGTTTCAGTGACAGGGCTGGGTGTGGTGGCGCACGCCTGTAATCCCAGCATTAGGGAGGCAGAGGTAGGCGGATCGCTGTGAGTTCAAGGCCAGTCTGGTCTACAAAGTGAGTCCAGGACAGCCAAGGCTATGCAGAGAAACCCTGTCTCGAAAAACAAAACAAACAAACAAACAAAGTTTTAGTGACAAAAAGAGTTATTGCAATATTCAACAGCGATAAAATTATAATACTAAGAATACACAGTTGTATAAGCTGTACATATTAACTAATTTAACTCTCAACCATAACAAGTCATAGTCACAGTTTTAATCTGATTTTTACACATGAAAAAACTTTAAAATATAGAGAATTTCCGTGATTTGAATAACACTACACAATTAACAAAACCAACATACAAACCGAGTAAATGTGAATCTACTAGTCATCATTTTAACCTCTACACTCCCTGTTTCTTTGAAGTTTCAGCACACCAGAACTGCTGGTCAAGGGAGCTACACATTCAGTCAACTGTCAAACAGAAAACAACTAATTAACAAACAACTGAGAAGGAACAAAGATGTCATACCCGTAATAAATCCTAAGTGTATCTAGGAGAAACTGCACGCCATACTTCTTCCGGAAAACTCTCCTACTGTCTTTAATGATAGTCGAAAGATATTGTATATGGCCTAAAATAAAATGTTCACTTATAAATAACATAACTAAAATAAAGTCACACAGATGGTCATATATATTCCAAAAACAACTTTACAATATTTTATGTGATAGCTTAGTCTTACCAATCCGAAAAGGAAAATCTCCACGGTTCCAAATGCGGAAGTCAAAGAGTAAATACTGATACATTTGTTGAAGCAACAGGGTGTTTTTTTCTAACGATACCTGTTCAATTAGTAATTGAACTGCCATCAATACATTAACATCCATTAGAGTACCTGGCACCTAAAATTTAACAGAAAAGTGTTTGCTAAAGGTCAGTTTAAATAACAGTATGAAACTATAACATCCAACAATTAAATAGAAAAAGATGGTACAAAATATAAATAACTCAAATCATTAATCTTTCTGATTCAACACTGGATCATATTTCCCTAATGTCATATTCCTAAAATGTTTACTTTTTTGGCTTTTTAAAAAAAGATTTATTTATTTATTCATTATTATACAGTGTTCTGCCTCCATGTACACCTGCACACTAGAAGAGGGCACCAGATCACATGATAGATGGTTGTGAGCCACCATGTGGTTGCTGGGAATTGAACTCAGGACCTTTGGAAGAGCAGGTGGTGCTCCTAATCTCTGAGCTATCTCTTCAGGCCCTGGTTTTTGTTTGTTTGTTTGTTTGTTTGTTTTTGGCTTTTTAAAGACAGGGTTTCTCTGTATACCCCTGGTTGTCCTGGACTCACTTTGTAGATCAGGCTGGCCTTGAATTCATAGAGATCCACCTGCCTCTGCCCCCTGAGTGCTGGGATTAAAGGCGTGCGTCACCACATCCAGCTTCGTCTTTCTTTTTAATACTCAAAGTACATTATCACTCTAAATTTTTACAGAAGCTCTATTATTACTCCCACTTTACAGTCAGGGAATCTAAGGCATAAAACAGCATCTCCACACAAGTCAGCCAGCAGAAGTTTTAAGCGCAGGCAGTCTAGCTACACAATCCATGGTCTACCAGATGCAGGAACTGAGCTGTACAGGACAGACTAGTCTCCAGAGGGGGCCGGGGAGACGGCGCAGAGGTGAAGAGCACTGGCTGCTCTTCCAAAGGACCCAAATTCAGTTCCCAGCACCCACGTGGCAGCTTGCAACTGCCTATAACTCCAGTTCCAGAGAATCTGACACCTTCACACAGACATACATGCAGGAAGAATGCATATAAAGATAAAATGCACAGAAACAAAGAAAGAATTTTTTTAGAAAGAGAGAAAGAAAGAAAGAAAGAAAGAAAGAAAGAAAGAAAGAAAATTCTCCAGAAAACTCCAGAATTATTCCTCCCATACATACAGATCAAGAAAATTCAATCACTGCTGTGCTGGTTTGAATATGCAGTGGCCCTTATAGATTTATGCATTTGAATCCTTGGTCCACAGAGAGTGGCACTATTAGGAGGTGTGTGACACACTTTCTCTGGCCATCTCTACAGTCCACTATACCTAGCAACAACAAAAAACTGCAGGAGAGAAGCCCTATCCTGGTATATGCAATAAACTTCCATTCAAAGAGCCTTGTGATTTGCTTTAATTATTCCCTATAGATTGGGGTTTACAGGTTAAACTAGAAATTTGTCTTTATATGTTAGGTCAGGTATGACTGTACACATCCATAATCTTAGCACTGAGAAGGCTGAAGCAGAAAAGCAAAAATTTGAAGACAGCTTGGGCTACAAAGTGAGATCCTCTCTTGGGATTTGACAATGTTTAGCTACTTAGATAAACTTTTATTTCATTTATTACAAACACTCCAGGTCTCTTCTCTCTCACAGCAGTCAGAGGATTTCCTGATGAACATATGCATGAAGTCACTTATCAGATGTGTGAAACACAATCTTCTGGTTCTCAAATACCTCTAATACTATACCTAGCAACTAAGGAAGCATACATCAAAGGTAATATATTCTTATTTAAGATAAGTAATTCTGTTATTCTAATAAAGTTTATAAATGCTGTCTGTAAAACAAGTCATATGCATTGGACAATTTGAGCTGTAATACAGTAATCATTAGTAACATTTATTACTAAGAATAAAATCACAATAGCAATTCATGATCCTGACAATAAATCAAAATCATGTTAGACTTGATTACCTTTTGAAGTAAGGCACCAAGAGTTGCAACTCCATGGGACTGGATAAGATTATCCTGGTTGATAGAATGCCTCTGAATAAAGTGTTTCACAATCAAGATAAATGTTGCAACTAGATTTTTCTCTAGTCTTGACTCTATGAAAATAGAACAAAATGTCATTATCACAATCACTCTCACCACTTTTACATCAAATATTTTTTATCATAATTCACATTGTACAAAGAACTGATCCAATTCAGTTGCTTGCTTCCAAAACTGATTTGTACAATGAAATAAGAAAAAGCAGCAACTATTTACTATATATAAATACCATATGTAAATACTTTCTTTACCATGATTTAACAATGTGGTGGGTTTTTCTTTTCCCACTAAGAGTTTAAAACAACAATAGTCAAAAGTAAAGTTACTATCTTCACTGTTTTGCCCAAAGCATTATAAACTTACTGAATTATGTCAGTTCAGTAGGGCAGCTACAACAGCTATAAATAATTATAAGTAGTATGGCATTTTATTTTCCAACTAATTCTCAATCTCTAAGTGACTACTTTGGACTAATGTAATTTTATTACCTGATGCCTTTGTAGAGGCCAACCCCATACATTCTTGTTCAGCAGGTGTTAGTAAGTCAGGAACTGTGTTTTCTCTCATTCCTTCAGACATCTGTCCTTCACTACAGTGACTTATTTGTTCCAGTAAAGGAAAAAGTACATTTAATCCACCTATGCAATTAATGATGTCCTGAAAACAAAATTAAATTTTTTTAACATTACAAAATAAGAGCAATGTATAATTTAGTATCTATAGTATTTATGAAGCTATAACTTACTAATAAACCTTAAGCAATGTATAAGACAGCCTAAGCTGAAGGAATCCTTAAGCAGACAGTCTCAAAGATAACTAACTCAACTTCAAAAGAGACCATTTCAGGTCATTTTTCTTTGCTTGACTTTTTAGAGCTTGGAAGTTTAAACATACACAATGTCCAATATAATCTGACAATGCCAAGAGTGAGCAACTGTCACCACACAATTGTGCATGAAAAAACAAAAACAAAAACAAAAATAAAAAACCAGGAGTCTCTGTGAAGTCAAGTCCAGCCTGGTCTAGAAAATGAGTCTAGAATAGCTAAAGCTACACAGAGAAACACTGTCTCGGGAACAAAACAAAACAAAAACAGAACAGAAAAGGAACCAGAAGTACGATTTTAGTTAACAAAAGACAAAATGGGTAAAGGAAGCTAAAATATAGTAAGTGCTTAAATGCCTGACATACAGAGAATGTTACATAAAGTTACCTTTATTATTAATCATAACACACTCAGACCTACACTGAAGTGTTATTGTACCCTTGTAATACTAGTACAAGAAAGGCTGTGAGGCAGGAACATTCCGAGTTCAAGGCCAGTCTACAAGGGAGTAAGAGAGAAAGGGAGGGAAGAGAAGTAGAAAGGAAGGGGAGGAGGAGAGCAGATTAACAAATCTATCACCTCATATAGGGCACTCAGCTGGGCATGGTGGCAAATACCTGTAATCCCAGCACTTGAGAGGCCAAGATTGGGGATCTCTGTGGGTTTGAGGCTAGCCTGGTCTATAAAGTGAGTCCAGGAGAGCCACAGCTACACAGAGAAACTCCGTCTCAAAACAAACAAACCAAAAAAAAAAAAAAAAATCCACTTACTTACAAAACCTCTCAATACAAAATTCTTTTTGCTGTACCTGTACCTGAGATTTCAAGATTTATTCATACTGCACACCTGCCACTTTGCTTTGCATATTTTTAAATGATCTAAGATTATTTTACCCATTACATAAAAAAGATGAAAAAGTGTGTTGGGGGAAACCATACTAATTTTAAAGAGCTTTTTGCGTGACTATGACTGAATTCTTTGGATGGCAAATATTTTCCTTCTCAGTTGTCTTTTTGTTTGTATGTTTGTGAGGAGGAGAGGGATTTTATTTTACTTACACATAAAAATATAACTGTCTTTCTCTTAATAATTCTGTTCCTGTCTTGTTTCCCACATTCAGCAAAATATTTGATTAGTTAATTTGTATAACTACAATACAAAGTACTAAAGACTCTGACTTCCTTTTTAAAATTATTATAATTTATTGAAGACTACATTCTGACTGTTATCCCCTCACGTGTACCTTCCTGTTCCCATAGTCCCTAGTCCCCTCTCCTAGAGCTCCTCCCCCACCACCTGACCACAGCCTATCAGGTCTCATCTGCATAGCCTGCTTCCCCTTCCTCTTCCAGTGGGCCTCCCCGCCAAGAGGAGGTGATCAAATTGGGCGCATGAACCCGTGCTCTACTCAAAACAGTAGAGGATAAGCTGTCCACCGGCTATACTGAACAGGGGCTAAGACTCTGACTTTTCATATCTACACAGCATACCTAAGATACTTAAGTTTATATGTAACATACAGACCTAGTCTTGTAAAGACAATATTACAAGGGAAAAGTTAAACTATGCAACTTACATATAACTGGATACAACAGCACTTTTTTTAAGTTGGCTTGTTTGATGGCACGGTTTATAAAGGTAAACTAAGTTTCAGTCATTCAACTACTATACTTGCTCATCCTTCTGAATACAAATCATATAACATTTTATTTATCTACTTATTTATTTGTGGGGTTTTGTTGTGTTTTACTTTGAAAACAGGGTCTCACTATATAGCCTTGGCAGGCCTGGAACTCCCCATATAGACCAGACTGAACAAAAACTCAAAGAGATATGTCTGTCTGCCTCCTCTGTGTACGCGCCACACCATGCCCAGCATTGCATGGAATCGTAACAGAGACCTATTATTAAGATCAACTTGGTGATGCTTAAAAGATAAAATCTGGGCAGGTGGATAAGAACTCTCTTGCTAAGCAAGCACGAGAACCTGAAGGGCTAAGTTTAAAACCCAAGCGCTCGCGTGAAGCTCTCGGCAGGAGTGCCTGAAAACTCTAGCGCCAAGAGAACCGAGTCAGGGAGATGCGGAGCGCCCGGAAACCAGCCAGCTTAGCCTGAAAGGCAAGCTTGCTGTCCAATCAAGCAACAGGTGAAAACAATAAACTTCTAACAGCATGCACACACACATATTCCTCCTCCCCTACTTATCATATTGGGGCTAAGGATGCACTTCAGTGGTAAAACAGTTACCCAGAGTACAGAATGTCCTGGGTCCAGTTCCTAATACTGGAAAAAAATAAAATAAAATAAAAGATTCCACCTAAGTTCTATGATTAAGTAAACTTAAAAGTAAATTTAAATTAGACTATAATGTCCATTGTAATATTATGTCCATTTACCTTAATGTCCCAATTCACTACTTTGTTTCCTGTTAATCTTCCATGTAAATGATTAGTAGACAAGTCAAGACAAATTGAATTGTTGCAAGCCTAAGAACAAAAGAAAAATACAACAAGCATCTTAGTGCAATTAGAATGAAACATAACTTTAATTACATAAAAAACATTTCACCATAATTTTAGAACTCTATTATAAATCAATAACAATAACATGCCTACTATTTTCCTCTTACTGTTATCTCATGTGTGTGTGTGTGAGCACACAAAAAGGTCTATTCCCATGGAGGCCGGGTAGACATCAGGTCTTAGATGTCATCAATCACGCTCTACCTACATTTTTGCGGCAGGTCTCTCACTGAACCTAGAGCTTCCCCACTGTCTAGACTGACTGCCAAGCAGTCTCTCCACCTGTCTCTGACCTTCCAACAGTGGAGTTCAGGCACACATCATAACGATCAGCTTTTATAGAGATGCTTGGGGATCCAAACTCAGGTCCTCATGTTTACACATCAAGTGCTTTAACTAATGTCTCTTAAAAAAAAAAAATCAGGGACTGAATTCTAGAGCGTTCAACTTATCAAAAGCAGGTCACTGCATTCAGTTCTAGACCCAAAGAAAACACCAAATTTTAAAGAAACAGATGACTAAATACCTGCTACAAATGAGGAAGAAAATGAAAAACAGCTGGCTACTGAAAGGTCTCCAAAGTACCATTGAACAAATTACTGTTTATTAATACTTGAATTATTTTTAAGACTGCTCAAAAAACTGGTAAAACATATTAAACCAAGTAGAATCCTTTTTACAGCATGATTTTGAACGCATATCATCTATCTCCAAGGACACAAAGAATGCAAGAGCTCCGTGAACTCACCTAACTTTAGAGACATGCATTACATCACTTTGGAGAAACACACCTTCAATAAAATAACTTTCCTACATATTAATCACATTTCTTGGGGGGAGGACAACAACTAATTTTTTTAATAGTACAGATTTTTGAAATTTCCGTCTCAAAAAATTTTAACATCACCAAATTCAAAATTGCTTTGTAAAGAGGCAACAACAATAAAGTTAAAAACCAGATGCCCAGCCAGGCGTGGTAGAACACGCCTTTAGTCCCAGCACTCAGGGAGGCAGAGGCAGGCAGATCTCTGTGAGTCTGAGGCCAGCCTGGTCTACAAACAAGTCCAAGACGGCAAAGACAACACAGAGAAACTCTATCTAGAAAAAAAAAAAAAGCCAAACCAACCAACCAAACAACCAAACAAACCAAAAATCTCTGATGATAAGTCACCAGTATACTACTTGGATAAGATGCAATGATTTCCTAGAAATCTGTGCTACATACTGTAGACTAAGTAGGAGAGAAAAGACCGGCAGTTGCCAAGAAAGGAGGTTATTATTGGTTGGGTAAATATATTATTATTGTTGGGTAAATATAAAGATCCATGGATCTTGACTGGATCAAAACTAACCTTTGCTAAATAAGTATTTTTTAGGGAAAACCAGATACAGGTGATATATTCAGTTATGTAAGTAACTATGTAAAAATATTCAGGGATAAAATTTGGGATCAGGGAGCTATGTTTTTAGTTTGTTTGTGTTTTGGGTTTTTCAAGACAGGGTTTCTGTGTAGCACTGACTGTCCTGGAACTCACTCTGTAGACCAGGATGGCCGTAGACTCACAGACATCTGCCTGGTGCTGCTTCCCAAATCCTGGGATTAAAGGCACACGACACCACAGTCCAGCTAAAGATAAAGTTTTATAGTTGAGCCAATCTGCCTTTATAAATGACTTGAGATAAAGTCATCAAATACAACAAAATGTTAACAATTGGTATTTGGGTAAGGAATACATAGGATTATTACACTACTTTTTTTTTTTTAAGTTCTCACTAAGGTTTGAAATTTATCAAAAAATAAAGGTGGAAGAACATAAAATCAGTAATTTTATTAGGTCAAATGTAACAAATAAACAGTATGATCATGTAGCAGCTTGCTAAACAGAAAGGGATATTTTATATTATCCTACACAATAAAAGTATTTTCTGTACCAACATAACATTAAGTATGATAAAGGCAAATAAATAATGCTGTTTTCTCCCTCCCAATTTTACCTCATATCTTTTTTCCTTCGGTCTTCGCTAGTTCATTACTTTCATTAACTAAGTCTCTGAAGGGGAAAAAAGCTAGACATGGCATGTACACTGACAGGGCATCTGTCCTTTAGAAAACATTTCCCCTTCCTTCAACATCACATTTTTAAAAAGAAAACCAAAGTTTGAGTACAACTGTTTCCTCTCTCTTGTCAGATAACTACATAAAGTTAAAACGGTTTCATTCATTTGGGTGACTATCCAGGCAGCAAACTGTCGTCTCTGTCGTTCTCTCATTTTGGAAGTTGCTAACCTGCACTTCCTGTTTACTCAGATAATTAATTTTATTCTTTCTCAGGTCTCTGATGTGGTTGAAGACCAGAGTGTTTAGTTTCACAATTAAACTTAGTTGTTTAGGGGCTAAAATGTCTTTAGGTCTAGGTAGATGTTTTAGGTTAATAGGGATGAGATATGATAGATACTGGTTTACATTCAGAATGTTAGACTCACCAAAATAGGAAAGATGTTTTTCCCAAGGATGCCAAATTCAAATAGGCAAAACACTATGAATATAACAGTTATATAATTCCTAATTGTTTTGTGATCCTTCTTGCTGTATATAGTTTATTGTATATGTGTAATAAGATAAATATATGTAAAAGTAAAAAAATAAACTTTGAATAAAAAAACACAACTCATAACAAATTCCAGAAACTAGTCCAATTCACACTAGTAGAACGGCTGAGCACCTGAACTCTAGTTGAGGAGGTATGCTTTAATTTTTTTTTGCTGCTTTTCAAATTCTGTTTTTAAAAAATATTCAATTACCCACTGAAATGACAGAAGGAATAAAACAATGCATTTGAACTCCTGGCAGTTCCAATTATGGACAACCATGCACTTCCTCTGACCTTTGCTGTGTACTGAAGGAGGATGTTACTTGGCAGGTCGGTCATATCACAGTCTTGACACTTCCAAGGGCTCAAGCAATTTGGACCTGAAAATTAGTTACACACACACATACATTACTGAATATACACGATCTCCTTGATTCTGCGTTACCAAAACAAAACTTAGAATCAAGACCTTTCAAGCTACTCAAATAACACAGCTAAAACACACTGTGTTACATGTACTTTAGTTTTATGTCATCTCTGATTCTTCCACAACCTAGAAAATGTGGGAGATGATCAATTGCTGCTGTAGAAAGGACATTGTATGTAGCATTATGAAAATATTATAAAATGCAAAGATTGTATTGACTTATCTAATGTGAAAAAATTAAAAAGAGTAAGAAATGAAAAAAACATTAAAGCATTAATGTGATACATCGTGGTACACACTTTCGACTGAGAAGGCAGAAGCAGTTAGAGCTCTCTAAGTTTAAGGCCAGCCAGAGCTGTACAGTAAGACCTTATCTTAAAAAAAATTAAATGTGAACAGACAGCAGAGAAATGGAATAGCATGTAAGGTAACAGTGCTGAATTTCATTTACAACTGAAACGTAAGCTCATACAAGGTTCCAGTTGACACATAATGTAAGAAAAGTGCATGCATGTGTGCATGCGTGTGTACATGCATATATGTGCATATGTATACAGGTGCATCTGATAAGCACAGATAGAGGCCAAAAGAAGAAACTGGGTGTCATCTTATCTCTCCCTCTCTTCCTCTCTGCCTACTCAGAATGCCCCAAGCATCGGCTATAACTGGCTCCACCTAATTCTTATTAGATAGATCTTTCACTCAATCTGAAGCTCATCATGTAGTTAGGCCGGCTGGCCATCAGGCTCCTAGGCTTTACCCATCTCCACACATTAACATTGGAGTTACAGGTAGAAGCAGCCATGTCCAGCTGCTTCACAGGTGCTGGAGGTCCAAACTAAGGTTCTCCTGCTTTCACTGAGCTACCTCCACAGCACATCTTTATACTCCATCTTATTCAGCTGTGCTAAAACTGATATACTTCTGTGTCACCAATAGCACAGTTTTTTCTCTTTTGGAAACTGATTATGTGACATGTACTGAGAACCATTAATTTATTCATGCACTTTGGATATTTATTCTCAGAATTTAATCATTAAACCACTAAAATAAAACTCTATATAAAACAGCTCATCATATTGAAATTCTTTTTTAAGGATTTATTTATTTATGTATACAGTGGTCTATCTGGATGTATACCCGCAGGCCAGAAGAGGGCACCAGATAACATTATAGATGGTTTTGAGCCACTACGTGGTTACTGGGGATTGAAAGCAGGACCTTCAGAAAAGCAGCCTCTTAGCCTCTGAGCCATCTCTCCAGGCTCCATAGTGAAAATTTTAAATTTATGCCAATAGTAAAAAAATTAAAGCCAGGTAGTAGTAGTGCACACCTTTAATTCCAGCACTCAGGAGGCAGGGGCAGGTGGATCTCTACGAATTCAAAGCAAGTCTGGTCTACAGAGCAAATTCCAAGACAGTCAAGCTACATAGAGAAACCTTGTCTCCAAAAACAAACAAACAAACAAACAAACAAAAAACAAGCAAGCAAATGTATATAAAGGATTCATATCATAAATTAAAAAACAATATGGAAGTAAAAATGATCATTTATAATAATGATATAATAATAATTTTAGAGTAAAGTTGTAAGGAGAACTGTAAGAATAAAGTGTATGCTATATAGCCACAAACACTGCATTAAGTAACTTGTATTTATTTGGGTTATAAACAACACATTTAAATACTTCAATGAGTGTCAAAAAAATGATAAGGTTCTAATTTAAATTCTGCAAAGTTCAGAAACTCCTATTCATCTAAAAACTCGCACTCAATCTGAACAGTATATTTTGGTGAAAAGAAAGCTACTCTGAAAAATTTATGTCCATGACTCTTAAAGATTTAGTTCAGGATATTCTGATAAAAAACAGATATAAAACTGAAATGTTGAAACTAGGTAATATATTCAAAATCATAACCAAAAGAAAAAAACTCAATTACATTTACAGTATCATCCAATATCTAACTGTTCTGCCTTCAGAAGCTCTGCAGTTATTCTAATACATGAATTATAAAAGTGACAAGTTCTGGGACAAGACCTATGATTTTGAAATCACTTCTGTAATTTCTTATGTAGATAAGCTTCTATGTGATTTCAACAACTCATCAATATCTGTCAAAAGTACTGATTGATAGTATTATGTATAGAAACAAATGACCTTAACATCTACACTAAATAAAGAACTTCCAATGTGACTGAATTGTAATTAAAGCCTTTAAACAGAAAGTTAAAGTTAAATAATGTTATAACATTGGGGTCCTAATCAGACAGGGTCCCTCATAAGAAAAGGAAGAGACACTATAGAGATCTGCTCTTTTTCCTTGTCTATGTACATACTGCGGAAAGACCACACTGAGATCACAATAAGAGAGGTTACCTCAGCCAGGCATAGTGGTGCACATATGTAATCCCAGCACTCTGGGAGGCAGAGGCAGGTGATCTCTGTGAGTTCGAGGCCAGCCTGGTTTACAAAGTGGGTCCAGGACAGCCAAGGCTACAGAGAGAAACTGTCTCAAAAAAAACCCCCAAAAAACCAAAATAAAAAGAAAGAAAGAAAGAAAGAAAGAAAGAAAGAAAGAAAGAAAGGAAGGAAGGGGCTACTAAAACAAAGAGAAGCCTCACTAGAAAACAATATTCATATTACCTTGATTTTGATAAGATAATATTACCTTCTCTCCAGAAACTTGAAAAAATAAATTTCAGTGTTTAAAGACACACAGTCTGTAGTAATTTATTATAGCAACACTGGGAGCCTAATACAGTCACTAGTTTTAAAATTTAAATATCAGGGACTGGAGAGATGGCTCAGTGGTTAAGGGCACTGACTGCTCTTCCAGAGGACCCAGGTTCAAATTCCAGCACCCACATGGCAACTTACAACTGTCTGCAACTCCAGAGATCTGAAACTCTCACACAGACATAAGTGCAGACAAAACACCAATGTATATAAAGATAAATTAAAAAGAATATTTTTAAAAGATTTATTTATTTATTATGCATACAGTGTTCTGCCTGCATGTATGCCTACATGCCAGAAAGGGCACAGTTCTGAACCACAATGTAGTTGCTAGGAACTGAACTCAGGACTCAGGAAGAATCTGAGCCATCTTTCCAGCCTAAAAAAGAAATTTAAACATCACACAAAATAGGGCTGGAGAGATGGCTCAGTGTTAAGAGCACTTACTCCTGCAGAGGGTCTCAGTTCAGTTCCTAGCACCCATGTCAAGCAGCTTCCAACGGCCTGTCACTCCAGTTCTAGGGAATCCAATACCCTCGGGCCTGTCTGGGGACCTCAACACACATGATGCACTTGAACTCACAAAGGTGAACACGTGTACACACACACACACACACACACACACACACAAATAAATCTTTAAATGTTTCCTAAACACCAGTTCTAGTTATGCCTACAAAAAAATTATAGGACATAACAGGCTTTTCTTTTCAGTTCCCATTAAAGCAACCAAAGGACTGTGACAGAGTTCAGTGTTTAGTTCACTTGCTTAGTATGTGCTAGATCCCCAAAATGTAAATGAATGAATGAGAGAGTGAATGAGTGAGTGAGCGAATAACAGACTCTGCAAATCAAATAACTCTTTAGGAAACACTCAGGCAAGGGGGGGGGGGGCAATGATAAATACTGTGACTGTACAAGCTCACCTGCTAAATACAAAGCCTTGACCTGAGGAGGCTGCAGTGCTTCGTGGAATATAATAACAGATCCTAGCTGGCCCTCCAGGGATGTGGGGCAACCCCATTCACTATCTTGGGTTCCAGCTGAAATTAATTTAGTAACTAATTTTGATTTTTCAATTGTTCCTCCCCAAGAGGCTGATGACAATATTCCACCAAATGATGTCCGGTGAGGGGTAATGGGAGTAGAAAATGGTGGATCTGGGATTTGAGATGGTGGAGGAGTAGTGGTTCTTTGCCCAGCTGAACCAATACAACAGGAAGTAAATGGCTAAAAATTAAACAAAAATGACAAAAATTACTTAAAATCACACAACTTTAAAATAAATCTCTCTCTTCGTATTAAAATTTAAGCAGTATAAAGCTGGCCTCGGTGGCACACATTTAACAGTCCCACCACTGGGGAGGGCCAAGACAAAAGAGCATGAGCTGCATAGTGAGACCCTATCTCAAACAAACACAAAACAACAATGAAATGAAATAACATGGAGCCGGACATGTAGTTCCATGTCTAGCATGTATGCAACTTGGGTTTGATATCCACCAATACAAAAGTAAATAAATGAATTTTAAAACTAGGTAATAATAAAATGATATAGTCTATATAAAAAACTAAGCAAAGAAACAAACTGAAAACAAAAGTGAAAGCTGATTTTTCAACTGGATCAGTACATATAGGCAAGCATATACCTCAGGTATCACTATCAAAGTTACCTTTGGTGAAGATAATACAGACATTACTTTTATAACTCAACAAACCTTTTTTGATGGGTATTTTTAATGGGTATTATTTTTAAAAATTAAAAGAGTTTTACTGTTACCTAAAATAGAGATAACTGCTATTCTCAACAAAAATATTTATCAAGAATATTGTATAACAGTATAATGTTAGCTAAAGGCTATGTTTAATAGTCATGATGAGAAGCAAGAAACTATCAGGTAAATTTTACTGACAATTTTTTTTTCCTCTTTGAGACAGGGTTTTTCTGTGTAGCCTTGGCTGTCCTGGACTTGCTTTGTAGACCAGGCTGACCTCAAACTCACAGCGATCCGCCTGCCTCTGCCTCCCAAGTGCTGGGATTAAAGGCGTGTGCCACCACCGCCTGACTTAAAAAGCTTTCTTAACCTGTGTGGATGATAAAGCTTGAAGCTATTTCATCACTAGTCCATAACTAACAGAGATCTGTCCGTCACAGTTATTTTCTTAAACATCTTATATATTTGGAGAGTTTTTTTTTTTTTAATGATATCTTGGTCTGGTGTATTCATTTCTTTGACTCTGCCGAATATACTTTTCTAAACGTTTCACTGTATTTGTTTCTTTCCAGAATTGGTTCTTTTACATAATATCTGGCTTTATCTAATAGAAGACTAAGAAATGAATACCAATTTACTGAAACTTAACATCTAGAATACACTTCAAAAATTTTAGCCAAGAATTTAGAATGTATTTCCTAAGTATCTTCAGGATTGCGCAATCAATAAGGCCTATAAGGAATAAGTAACATGTACGCACCTCATTCATGGCAGGGAATCTGAGCGGGGCAGAGACCTTCTGCTGCCCATTGTCATAGATAGAGACCAGACTCTGACCGAAGGGCCTCTTCCCAGGCAGGTGAACGATGGTTATGTTGTGCTGATGAGGTAGAGCATACGTTAGGATGGCTGAAAGCACATTATGTCTTTGTAACGACATGTGCTCACAGAGCATCACTTCATAATTTGTGTGAAAAAGGATGGGTTTTTTTTCTTTTCATTTTTTGGTTTTTCAAGACAGGGTTTCTCTGTATAGCCTTGGCTGTCCTGGACTCACTTTGTAGATCAGGCTGGCCTTGAATTCACAGAGATGTGCCTGCCTCTACCTCCATCTGCCTCTGCCTCCCTGGGTGCTATAATTAAAGGCGTGTGTCACCGTGCTCGGCCGAACAGAATATTAAGGACTGTTAAATGCTGATTCAATGGTATTCTCAAAACAAGTAACAATTTTTATGTACTACAAAACAATCAAGCCTTTACCAGAAGACTCAAATATTGTTAAGTCTCCTCTGTATTTTCTAATGCTTTAAGTATTCTTAGAATTATTTTATTCAATGGAAAGCATTTTATAATTTTCAGATAAGCAACAGAAATACGTTAGTTTAACAACTTCACATCTCATAATGAATTGAAATTCAAAAATCATTCTAGAATCTTCAAGGACTCACAATATAAGTTTCAGTAGAAAAATTATTGTGCTTTTTTAATGACAATGATAATTGCACTAACAGCTTTATAGATAGAACTTCACTACCAACAAAATTCTGAACTGAAAATTGGCAGAGCAGATATGAACTCCTCATAAAAACACACCAAACTGCTATACTTCTTAAAGGAAAGAGAGAACCAAGAGTTTGATGTGGCATCCTGAAGTCTTACCCAGAGAGAATCACAGAAACTGTGGTCAGGAAGCATGACTGTTGCATATTCTCTTTTTGTGCACACTGCCACAACCAACATACCTGAGTGGGTAATAAAAGCTTCAAAACCCATTCCACTTCCTGTAAAAAAGCTAACAAAAATATATGTTATCAGAACCTCTGAAATCAAGTTGACTAGTCTCTTCGACATTGAAGCTCATCATTGTTAACTATAAAGCTGTCACAAACAACTTTATCAACAATGCTGCAGCCTCAACTCATCAGCCCAACTTGGTTTCAGTCAACTTTTCAATCCATTTTGGGCATATAAATGAGTGAATTATAAAAGACAAGATTGTAAGCGGGATTTCATTATAAAGCTAAAGCAGTGGCTCTCGCTCTTCCTGATGCTATGATCCTTTTATTACAGCTCTTCATGGTGTGCTGACCCTCAACCATAAAATTATTTTTGTTTCTATTTCACAATTGTAATGTAGCTGTTATAAATCACAATGCAAATATTTGTATTTTCCGATGGTCTTAACTGACCCTGTGAATGGGTCACTGACCTCCTCCAAAAAGGTCACGACCCACAAGTTGAGAACCACTGAGCTAGAGTAAAACAATAAAATTTCAAATCATTTAAATTCTTCCAAACATCTAGAAAGCATACATAAAGGGTTTTAAACTCATAAAACATATTAAAAATTATTGCTGGGCATGGTGTCACAATGCCTGTAATCCCAGGATGTGGGAGGCAGAGGCAGGCGGATCGCTGTGAGTTTGAGGCCAGCCTGGTCTACAAAGTGAGTCCAGGACAGCCAAGGCTACACAGAGAAACCCTGTCTCAAAAACCAAACAAAACAAACAAACCACAAAGAAGGAGGAGGCGATGCATGCTGTATCTGGTACATGGGCAGTGTGGTCCCATACTAGGCTATCACAGTAGGACCGCGGTCCTTTCTAGACGGGACGGGGGAGATGACGTAAGGAAGGGGCAGACTGGGGATCTACTACACACAGAAACCCTGTGTGTGTGTGTGTGTGGGGGGGAATCACTGGCCACTGAGGCCTGAATATTTTACATGAAAACACAGCTCCTTCAATTGAACAAAGTTTATTACTCCTTTCTTCTCCACTTTTATAACTATTTCAGTTTTGTTTCTTTTTTTTTTTTTTTTTTTTTTTTTTTTTTAATTAATTTATTCTTGTTACATCTCTATGGTTATCCCTTCCCTTGTATCCTCCCGTTCTTCCCTCCCTCCCATTTTCCCCTTACTCCCCTCCCCTATGACTGTTCCTGAGGGGGATTACCTCCCCCTCTATATGTTCATAGGGTATCAAGTCTCTTCTTGGTAACCTGCTGTCCTTCCTCTGAGTGCCATCCGGTCTCCCCCTCCAGGGGACATGGTCAAAGGTGAGGCACCAGAGTATGTGAGAAAGTAATATCCCACTCTCCACTCTACTGTGGAGAGTGTTCCGTCCATTGGCTAGATCTGGGTAGGGGTTTAAGGTTTACCGCCTGTATTGTCCTTGGCTGGTGCCTTAGTTTGAGCGGGACCCCTATGCCCAAATCTGCCTATCATAATGTTCTACTTGTAGGCTTCTAGGACCCTCTGGGTCCTTCTACTTTGCCTTTCTCCCATGATTCTCTCATCTAGAATCCCACTAGAATGTCCTCTCCTCTGTCTCAGTTTCCTGGTAAGTGAAGGCTTTCGTGGGACATGCCCCTTGGGCTAATATGCAGATATAAGTGAGTATATACCATTTGAGTCTTTCTGCTTCTGGGTTAACTCACTCATTATGATCATTTCTAGCTCAATCCATTTATCCACAAATTTCGGGAAGTCCTTGTTTTTAATAGCTGAATAGTATTCCATAGTGTTGTTTCTTAATGACTCTCAATTTTTAGCTAAAAAAATATCTAAAATACAGAATAACTATTTTGCAAGCAATAAAGTACCTCTCAACAGCCAAGCCACAAGATGAAAATTTTCATATAAATTTTGAAAACTAGATCCTCACTTTTTTCTATTTAAAAATCACAGCATATATAATGTAACAATATTCATTTATATTCCACAATTTGTACCATTACCTATATAATTGTTTTCTTTTTCCTCCTTTGTTAGCAGTGCCGATGGTTAACTGATCCTGATCTAAGCAAAACCAAGCAGTGAAGGAAAATGCAGATCCAGGCCATTTCTGAATGGCAGGAACAGAAATTCCTGCCATACTGTGAGACAAATTAAAATACTGCAGTGCACTCTCAAGACTGAGCTTCCGTGCCATGGTCAGGATTGCACGAGTCACAGGAATGCTGTACGGGTGGATAGACTCAGCTTCATCTACTCTCAGCAAGCGCAGTAGTCGACGGATTTCTTCTGCGCTCACGGACTGACTCCCCAGTGAACCATGGATGGCAATCAGGTTCTCAGCACAAGTTCGATGTAGGGAAGAATGGGATTCAAGGGCTTCGATGATTCTTATTCCCATGTTTGCGTTCACACAAGTAGTTCGGCTCTGTTTATTAATGCAACAAATTTTTTTCAGCCAATCCGAGATGAAGATTTGTAGGTCATGGGATTCTAGCTCTGGAAGCCATTGGATAAGAACCAAGAGAGGATGGACATTACTAATGCCCAAAATGCCAACTGAAGTGTGATCCCCCTCTACAGCCTGGAAAGTAACACAGAAGTGAAAGGGTGTTACCACAGTTCAAATGGAGGTAAAGGGGCTTCTCATCATGAAGGGTAAAAACTCACCATGTCCATAAGTCCTTTAAGCAGCTCTAGTGGCGGCTGGCCCAGAGATTTTAATACCTCAAACATGTGCATATAGCCAATTCTTTCTTTAAATACTTCCTAGAGAGTAAAGCAATATATCAAAGCACATTTTCAATTATTAAATGTATTGGAATATTAAATATTGAATACTTATTTAAGCTAATATGAAATACAAAGATTATGCAATCAGTTTTGTTCTCTTACATTCTCTATGTCCATCTCTATTTATCATTCTCTCTCTTTTGAAACAGGGTCTTTCTACGTTGCCTAAACTGTCCTTAACATTGCAATCCTTCGCTCTATCTCACCAACCGAGGAACTGGATTGACAGGTGTGTACCCTTGAAGCCAGGTGTGTTCACCTTAAAACAAGATTCTACACTCTTTATAATAATAATAATAATAATAATAATAATAATAACAACAACAACAACAACAACAACAACAATGGTATGAAAGCTCAGCAAAATACAAAATAAATGAAATTAGAGACAACTGTTTTATAGAATTATTTTCTGCAGGTTAAGTTATATGACACTTCCTTTACCCTCACCTTCTCTCCTGTCATCCTGTAAATCTTTAAAAAAAAAAAAGATATAAAACTGAGGATAATGATCACAGAAAAAAGAAGCAGAAGCCTATAGCCACACACATTGGAAAAAACAAGTCCCATACTGACAAAGTGATGACATGTGAAAATGCTCAGATTGTGGATAGTTATAAACTGACTAAAAAAGGCAGGGAGTAGTGGCACAGGCCTTTAATTCCAGCATGGAGACAGAGGCAGGTGAATCTCTGTGAGTTCAAGGCCAGCTTGGTCTACAAAGCGAGTCCAGGACAGCCAGGGCTATGCAGAGAAACCTTGACTCAAAATTAATTAATTAACTAATTAATTAAAAAATGACTAAATGGCAAAACTGATTTTAATAGTTTAAAAAAAACTATGCTGCAAAACTTAATTCTTTAAGCTCAATAACCACTCACTTCTCTACACCAGCAGCATGACCCTCTTAATCTCAGCAATATGAGCCTTTTACCAACACTGTAAACAGCTCTTAGTGGCAGTTCAGTCATCAATGTTTGTTGTTGTTGTTTTTTAGATAGTTTCACTACATAGTCCTAGCTAGCTTGGAACTAGCTACGTAGAGCAGGCTGGACCCAAACTCACAGAGAGCCATCTGAGTGGTTGGATTAAAAGTGTATGCCACCATGTGAGGTCACCACTATCTTTTAAAATCCTGGAGGATCCATAAGGAGTTTGTCTATAAAATTACTAGCAAATTATAAGAAGGTAAACTAGCTTTGTAAAATATTTCATTACAGGTATTAAACCATGCATTTTATACACTTCTCTTTGGAATTTATACAGCAAAAAATGATAAAGCAGATATATTTTAAAGCTTGAAGATCCATTTTTCACCTTAGCAGCTGGAGAATTCTTCATCACTGCTGTCAAAGCCTGAATGGTTGACACAGCCAAATAATCCAACTGTCCCTGAAATACCTATCAGAGGGGAATGGCAAGAAATTAGCAAGTGTACTCAGGATTCCGTTCACATGGAAACCTGGAGAAATGGCATGCATTACATCCTCTTCCTATCATATGGATTATTGAAAAGTAATCTGCAAGAAAAAGTTACTCATTTACCAGAAGAGAAGCCACTTGTCAAGAAGAATGAAGCAACATTCACTATTATATTAAATGTTCTGAAGGGGAGGGGAAAACAAACTACACATGCTTTTAAAAAGTAATGGACAATCTCAAGAGGAGGGAAGGGAGGTCTGCAACTACAATCATGTTATGCTGTAATTTCCCTTCAAAAATATGCTTGAACTACTGGTCTTAAATACTGTTAGCATGTATAATGATACGTAGCTTAAATAACCCTGTTTCCTTAGTTTCTAAAATCAATACTAAAATGGAAATGATGTGTATATTATCTTTTAAACAAGGCCTATCTATTTCTATAAAAATTGAGGCAAAAAAATGAAAACAAATTATGTATCTATAAGTACTGGCACGTTTTGGAGAAGGCAATCTTTAATACCAAAAGTTTTATGAAATAATTAAAAACTCACTCTGGTTTTAATTTAAGCTTAAGCATAAATGTGATGTACTGAATATCAGGAGACTCCTCCTAAAAAATAAACCAGTAACTACCACCAATAATACTTATAAATAAAATTCAACATGGCTGCCATATAAGAATTTACCAACCTTCATAGCATAGAGCTTAGACTAGAAAGCTGGAGCTTGAGAGATAGATTTTATGTCCTCTCTTGGCCTCTGAGGGCACTGCACTCCTACACACACACACACACACACACACACACACACACACACACAACTTAAAAATGAATAAAATTTTAAAAAGGGGGGAGGGCAAAAAGCTGAAAACTAGTACTTGGAAACAGTATTATTCCGACTTGAAACTAACCACTCCACAAGTAGCATTCTCTTTTCTAGCTCCCAAGAGAACTCATCTGCATACAGAGGAAACTATTTAGATCTTGGTGTTTACTAAGATCTACCACTTTTAGATATGTTACTCAATATAGAGTCCTGGCTTTCGTTGGTATTGTTGTCAAATATTATCACATAAGAAAAACTTATGTAGTAAACACTCCACAATATAGATTATACTTCTGTATATGTGAATTCATAAAAATAAGATCTGTGCTGGACTTTGTTCAAGAATAAACTAAAAAGACCTCATCGTAGCTACTGTTTGGACTGATATAACCTTGAATGGGGGAGAAAAAAAAGAATTACATAACCTTTTGTTTAAAAAAATCATAATTATTTCTAAGTAGCCCTTGAGAGTCTTTAAATAAGAGAAATCTAAAGCAATAGAGACCTTTCTGAGTCTATTTTACACCCAAAGAAGAAACTATTAAATTATAATATAGTTTCTTTTTCACAACTCATGTTAACCTAAACCTAAACATTAAATAATTTTAACAAACAATATATAAATTTTCCAATAAACGTGTTGGGGGGAAGCAATTTTACAGGTAGGTTTTTGTCTTTATCAAAATAATTTACATATATCTTTTGAGAAAAAAACATACATGTTTTGATAGTCTAGTACAGGGTTGAATTTTGAGAACAGGAAAAAAAAAGAAATTGTACACTAAATTAACATTCAAAGGCTTTATTATCTTCTTCCCTTCCTCCAAGATTCAGGTTGTCCATTGAATTATAATCATTGTGTCAATAGGAAGCAAAAAATCAAGATAATACCAGTAACTATGCATATTCACAAAGAAAGCCCTCACGTCCCAATACACCACAGTGCTTAGAAAAAGAAGCCCTCAAACACAAAGTCACCACCAGGTGGCCAATACTGATACTGGGTTCCATTCCTGTGCTTTTTATCTTCTCACACTGAAAACTGCATGCATCAACACAGATAGGATTAGTGATGGTTTTGTTTAATTTAAACAATTCTAAAAAATAAATAGAGCTAGGAGTTTGTATTTTTGGAGAAATAAGAAGAAAAGTACAGGAACAGTTATCCCATTGACTGATTTTGGACTTCAGCCGAAACAAGATGCAGGCTTTTAGATACCTCGTCCTCATTCATTTCTGTCAGTAATTGGTTGGCAAGGTCTTTCTCGTTCTTGTCTGCCACCTTACTGTGAGCATTTAAAAATAGCTGTTAAAAACAGAGACAAGAATAATGGAGAAAGAACATTAAATTGTTACCTAAAAGCAGAATGAGGTCCAGCGGGATTTCCATGTCTCTTGAAAACTAATCCAAGAATCCATATGTGAAGTACATAACTTCCAGAAATTGGTACTTATTTGCTTTCTGAATAACAATTTAATAGTAGTTTAAATGCTGTATAACTATTGTAGATACAGTTCACCTTTGTAACTCAAAAGTTATTCAAATAAACAGCAATAACTAACAATTAATATTCCCAAATTCTTGAAGAATCAGTAGAGAAAATCACTCAGAAAAGAAACTTTCTACTGAAATAGATAAAAGATCCCATAGTCAATAATGTATTTAGCTGAGGAAGATGACTGTGTGATCTGAAGCTCACACTTAGGGCTTATGCACATCTGGAAGGTGCTCTGCCACTGAGCCATATCCCCAGTTCTTTGCTACTTACCCAAGCTTATTTACCTAAAATGAGAATATCTCATCAAATCATGTGCCGCGTAAATGACATATAACCTACACTAGCTTAATGTGTGATGTACAGCACATAATAGGGATTTCAAAATGAAAGCCAATACTCTAAGGAAAATTACATATGATATTAATATTCTATATTACTAATGTGCAAAAGAATGCAGATGCTCAGATGAAGATGAAAGTGAAATTAAGTAATCTCCATGGCTGAGGATATGATTCATTCATAAAGCACAACCCTAACAGGTAAGGCCCCAAGACTGATCCCTACAATCACAAAGCAGGAGTTAACACAATAGAAAGTACAACTCTAAAAATTTAAGACAGTCATAAAACACAAGATTTCAGCCTTCTTAAAACCAGTATAATGGTTTTAAATCCTTCTTGCTATTACTACTGACAAGTTGTATTGTTGGATAGTCAAAATACATTGTACAAAACTCAAAGAATTAATAAAATGTTCAACATTCACTGCATCTAATCATAAAAGTCTGATACATATAATGCAATAAGTATTTTACATATATATAAAAACGTTGTGTTATAATAAAACTTAGCTGTCAAGCACAGAAGCCTTTACACAAATTGTTAGAAAATGAACACATACTTAAATTGGCGAGTATCATACACAAAGATACCAGAGAAGCCATCAACAGTGTAGGCCAACAAGATGGCTCAGTGGGTAAAAGTACCTGCTGCACAAGCCTACCCTAAGTTCCAGTCCCAGGTGTCCTCTGATCTTCAGATGCACATACTGGCATATACACACATTTACATCATGCAGACACACACACATACACACACACACACAGATGCACACAATAATAATGTTTTCAAAAAAGACTACCAACAGTCAGTTTTAAGTTTTCCATCTGATTCACAAGCTGTTTTTGCTACCTGACAGCCTTAGCTGAAGTGTTTCCAGTGAGTATGGATGCTCACACAGTAAAATCATCCTGATTCTGCATTGTTATATAAGACAGACTAGATGACTTAGTAAAGGCAACAACAAAGTTATACTGAAAACAATATGTAAATCATAAAACACATTTGGGAACCTAAATTTTCACAAGATTCCAAGTATTTTTATATTTGCAATTCACAACTATGTTCATAAAATGCTATATCTCAATAAAAAGTATAACTGACTTATATTTAGTACACAGTAAACATTTTATACTAGTTAAAAACTAATAACCCTGAATGTAAAAAACAAATTAATAATAGCTACATATTATAATGAATAGGGTCAGAAACCATGAGTAAAAACATTCTATTTTCACCAATTACTAGTGTTGACCATGAGGCTGTAATTTAACACCTCATGACATTATTTCTTCACTTGTGTAATGACTAAATTTTACAAAGACTGAATTTTAATGTTTTAGACACTTCATTACTGCCTAAATGATTAACTTTCTTAATGTTGGAGAGGATGTGAAAATGAAACCCTTATGTGCTGCCAGTGGGAATGTAAATTAGCACCGCAAAATGGAAATGATGTGGACATATCTCAAAAGAGTCAGCCCAGAACTATGATATGACCCAGCTCTCACACTTCTCAGTGAAGAGCTAAGGAACAAGGTCAGTACACATGAGATCCTTGCATGCTTGCTTGTGCTGCTGGCCTATGTCCAACAGAGCGGACACAGAACCAGCTCAGGAGCCTGTCAACCACTGAGCAGACCAAGGAAATAAGGCATACCATATAATGTGGTATTAGTGCTAACCAGGAGAAAACATTACATTCTGTCACTTGCAGCAAAATGGATGAAACAAGATATTCCAGACATAGACAAGTATCACATGTTCTCACTCACATGTGGAAACAAACAAACAAATGATTTAAGTAGAAGGGCGATTATCAGGGATTAGGAATAATGTGTGGGTGTTGGTAGCAAGGGCAGAAGATGGATGAACATGATTGAAACAACATGCATACCACATAAATCCAATCCAAAAATAATATGCATACTTATGAAAATAATGGCTGGAATGTCACATGCTCTGTGATGATTCAGAATAAATACACACACACACACACACACACACACACACACACACACACACACACACTTCTCCAAATGGAGAACTTTAAAGGAAAGGGCTAGACCCAAAGGTCTGTTTTCCCTGCTGAAAAGCATATCTTCTTTGATAAGTTCAATACCAAAGAAAATATAATAGATACATGAAATAATTAACTTTTCTAAAGCTAGCACTTGAGAAGCTGAGGCAGGAGGATTGCTGTGAAGTTCAAGGGCAGCCTGATCCCACAGTGAGGTCTGAGGCTAGCCCTGCTTCAAAAACAAACCCAAGCGCTCTAACTGAAACCCGGCTGCAGTAGAACAAATACAGACTTTGTTCATCGTATCACTACCTGACAATGGTTCTGCAAGATTCCATCACTTCCTGAGTTGTATTTCTCTTAGTTTGACTAAGTATACTTGGTGACATTCATCCTAAAGATTTATTTCTCAGATGTATCATTCTGTAAGAAGTAACTGTTAAGTCACCATCCTGGTTAGCAATGAGAAAATAATTGTATTTTTTAAAAGACACTGTTCAGATCACACTTATACATATACTGAAGAAAAGTGCATCTTGACAAATTTCAAGGGGGTGGGACCATCCTAAAGATTACCTGATAAATGAAATCCGGATTATTTGGGGGGAGGGGGCGTGTTTCAAAACAGTTTTTCTGTGTAGTCCTAGCTGACCTGAAACTTGCTTTGTAGACCAGGCTGGCCTCAAACTCATGACATCTACCTGTCTCTGCCTTCCAAGTGCTGGGATTAAAGGCATGCATCACCACTGCCTGGCTAAATACAAATTCTTTTAGTTATGAGATAACTTTGTTATTGGCACTGTCTTCCTAAGTAACAAAGCCATACTGTTTTACAATAATCAAAGTGTTTTATAAATACTTCTGCTATGCATTTTTCATCTGATAGAAAAAAATTAGGCTGGAAAGATGATTCAGTGAAAGAAAGTGCTTGTCACATAGCATAAGGACCTTTACTATATTTGTATAGTCTAGACAAATAGGTAGTCAAGAAACCAGAAACAACTTATGACTTTAAAAGGTCTCAAGTATGTGTATCAATGTCTAATGGAAAATAAAGTATTTCCTAAACTGAAACATCATCATATAAAAAATTTCACATAAATTTTAATACCCTTAGATAATTATAAATAATATAATTCCAGTTTCAATGAAGACAAAACCTATCCCCTGGAAACAGTGAGTGGCTCTTTCTTTAACGAGCTCTTCCGAGATCGGAGGATTTAGAAATCTGCCTAGTTCCTAGACCAGGATGTGTGACTCCTGAGTCTGCCCTCAGCCTAGGCGCGGATCTGAGAGGCAGAGTACCCACGGATAACTGCACATCCTGAGAGAGGACAGCCGTGGCCAGACCCACTGGCTCTGAGATCCTGGACAGAGTATGAACCCTGTGTCTCATTTTTCTCACCCATGATATGGGGTAGTATATACATATACAACTGTGTATATATACTATACATTATATACTATTTATATTAATATGTTCTAGTTTTATAATGATAATTAAATCAGTCTACATGTTAAAAGATGAAACTTGATTATGTAATGAAATGTAAGCACAAAGTAAAATAAAAATTCTGGTAATAACATGTTTAAATCTGAATCAAAACAAACTTTCGGTTTTTGTTTTTTGTTTTTTCCAAGACAAGGTCTTACTATGTAGTTCTGGCTGTCCTAAAACTCACTATGTAAACAAAGCTGGCCTCAAACTCACAGAGATCCACCTGCCTCCACCTCCCAAATGCTAGGATTAAAGGCACGAGCCACTACGCCAAACTAGAAAAAGTCAAAAACAATGCCAGCGAGATGGCTCAGGAGGATGAGGCACTGGCTGCTAACCCTGACAAGCCAGGTTTAACCAGTTTAACTCCTAAGCCCCACATGCTAAAAGAACAGATTCAATTCCCACAAGTTGTCCTCTGACCTTCCACATTCATGCTGTGGTACATGTCCCCATATACAATATGCAAACAAATGTTTCATAAATGAAAATAAAGTACCTTGCAGTTCTGTAGAAGTCGTATAAGATGTTCAAAGCAATTACTATTAAGAAAAATGGCCTGGAGAACAGGCCTGTCTGTGCAGTCTAACATGGCTGTGATGGTATCTATAAAAATAAAAACAAAATTACTCATATAAAAGTCAAATTTTGGGATCAAATATCCATTGTTATTATTTTAAAGTTAGGCTTTTCAATTGACAGATGTATATTAATTGGGAAATAATATAGATGAGGAGCAGAAAACAAAAGCTGTAATTAAGAAAAGTGAACATTTTCATACTTTGTAATTCAAGCTAGTTTAAATTTTATATGACTGACAAATATTTTTTAGCAACTTGCTATTATAGGCTCAGGTCCCCTGTCTGATTTGCTATTAGTAAGCAATATCTGTTTATGATATTTAGTAGTCATATTTATACACTATTAAATGAATATATGGCCCATGAAAGCAATGATAATATTTATCTCTCATTTCCTACTACATTGATAATCCAACTGAGAAATCAAAGGCATCTGGCAGGGCAAATAGAACAGTTTCCAATAAAAAGAACACTATGCAACAGACAATCAAACTTATTTTTAAACTTAGAATTTACAAGAACTACAGAAAATGACATTATAGCACATGAACTAAAAGCCACACAAAATGACTCTCACTTTTCTACACAAACAAATGTTGTAATGGATCACTTATAACAGCATTTTAATTTTTTTTCCTTTTCCTTTATCTTTTTCTTTTTCTTCCCCCCACCCCCCCTCCAAGACAGGGTCTCTCCATGTAGCCCTGGCTGTCCTGGGTAGACCAGGCTGGCCTCGAACTCACAGCCATCCGCCTGCCTCTGCCTCCCGAGTGCTGGGATTAAAGGCGTGCACCACCACGCCCGGCTTTTATAACAACATTTTTATGTACAGTATTTCTAAATCAATACATGTACATATAAATGTATACACCAAATCATTACTGTCTCATATATCTGTGTGGTGAGACACAAAAATGTTACTGTCTTTTCCTAGTCTCCTAGTTTAGCTGTAGTGACAACATGTGCCTCTGTAATAAGTACAGGTCTAGTTTAGCTGTAGTGACAACATGTGCCTCTGTAATAAGTACAGGTCTAGGTTAGCTGTAGTGACAACATGTGCCTCTGTAATAAGTACAGGTCTGTAACAATCTAGCACAGGGCCGCAACAAGAATCATATAAAGTACTGATCACAGTTCACAACATCCTGAGCTGACATCATGGTCTCCACCACCGAGGCCTGCTAAAATCCTTCCTGCGTGAGGCACTGTGTGGTGAGACACAAAAATGTTACTGTCTTTTCCTAGTCTCCTAGTTTAGCTGTAGTGACAACATGTGCCTCTGTAATAAGTACAGGTCTAGCAATCTGATGGGGACTCTGTACCTTATTTGTGCTCTTAACACAACATGAATTACTAAGATAAAGAGAAACATCACTCTTTTTTTATTAAGTTGTGTATATTAATGCAGTTTTTGTCATTTCCAAATGCCCATGCCTACATATAAAACCACAAGAAGGATTTAGATGACAATAAAAAAATAAGTAGCCGGGTGTGGTGGCGCACACCTTTAATCCCAGCACTCAGGAGGCAGAGGCAGGCAGATCGCTGTGAGTTCGAGGCCAGCCTGGTCTACAAAGCGAGTCCAGGACAGCCAAGGCTACACAGAGAGACCCCGTCTGGAAAAAAACAAAAATAAACAAACAAACAAACAAACAAAAGTAATGACCAACTGATACATTTAATCCGGATTCTGAATCTGGAATGCACTTGCAATACCACAATTTCAGGGCAGGCATGCATTATTCTCTCTTCAGGATCACAAAGCTGATGATTCACAGAAAATGGGCCTCAGTGTCAGAGTCTTTAACTTTCTGTGCCAGTTCTGCTCAACAGGAGCTGAGAGACTTTAGGAAAATTACTGCGTATCTGACTCCCACACATTCATCCTTTAGAAGGGAATAATGAGTGTGAGTCGCCTATTGTTGGTTAAAACAACTGATGGAAAGTATGTGCCACACTAATACACTGTAACCACAACAAAAATGAGCCATTTTGAAGAAGAAAGAAAGAAAGAAAGAAAGAAAGAAAGAAAGAAAGAAAGAAAGAAAGAAAGAAAGAAAGAAAAAGAAATCCCATAAACTGGTTAGAGAGTTTGCAAAGCAAAGAAACCAGATACCCTTGCACAGTCACAAAAAGAAGGAAAAAAACCCTCACACACAGAAGGGTCCTCTGGGACAACTAGATGATCTGTTCTAAGTACAGAAAGGTTAGAGGCCTTTACCTAATTAATTTTTATCACAAGTAAAAGACAACAAATGGTACCTTCTGAAAACTTACTCTTCTTGGCAACTTTAGTCATACCTGACTTTCTTTTTAGCATTAAACATTTTAATGGATTAGACTTGCAAAAAGAAGTATAGGCAAGTTTCTCCTTGATAAAATAAAAATGTAAGCAAATCAATTGCATACTAATTATTTGGAAGTCAAAAATCTACATACTCACTACCTGAACTAAGCAGCCAACATTTTAAATACAATAGACCTGTACGTGAAGAGAAACTGAGAATAAGAAGTAAAAATAATCCGAGGAAATTCCACTGAATACTTACTGAGCATCTTAATCTGAAGGGCTATGAACTGCCTTTCCCACCGCCTGGACCTCCTCTGTGTTGGTAAAGCAGAGTGGTCTGAATTGAGCAATTTAAAGTAGTTCTCCAGTATGGTACTGGTCTCCACCTGGCGCTGGTCAGAGCTGCTGGTGAGAAGGATATGCACCACCTGCGTAAGGCACTTCAGGGTGAGCTCTCTCTTCCGACCCACTTCCTCAGGGTCTCCTTCTTCCCATGAATCACAATCAGACAAAACTCGCATAAGAACTTCCATGGTGGCTGGAGAAATTGCTTGCAAAGCATTCCTCTGAAAAATTAAAAACAATAAAAGATCAAATTAAATCTAAAGGAGGTTTTATACATTTGCTATAAGAGAATTAGGATGCCTATGGGTAACATTTTATTTTTTTAATTATTGTATTATGTTTCCTTTTTAATATATACATTTATATTTTTACACATGAATAAAATAAATTACATGCAGCATGAAGAAACAGTTTCTTTTAAATAAATCAGCAGTTATTAATGGATAATAGATATTCTCCAGAGATACTGCAAATGTTCCTACATCTAAGCCTTATTTTCCTCACTCCTCATCTGAAACTCACTTTCCATCCTTTGCAGCTAAAAGTAAGATAGTTCTGCTCAAAAACAGAGGACAAAGTCTATGAAAAGGCCTTTTTTTTTAAACAGATGAAATGAGGTTCTTTCTTTTTATTTTCTTTCTTTTTTTAACCTCCAGCCTGGAGAGCAGACACAATGCTTGGAGCCACCTTTACATTAGAAAAGATAAAACCCAAAAATTAAATTGTAAGTAGAAAACAAAGAGCAAAACAAGGTATTCAAAGGGTCTTAGCCCATGAACATTTCTCAGAGTCTCTGTGCCCACTACGTGAATTTAAATTTCTTAATCAAGAATTTTAAAAGCACAACTTCAGCCAGGCATGGTGGCACATGCCTTTAATTCCAGCACTCTGGAGGCAGTGACAGGTTGATCTCTGAGTTCAAGGCCAGCCTGACAGACAGATTGAATTCCAGGATCACCAAGGCTTGGGGGGGGGAAAAAATCAGTATCAGTTTCACCAAAACTCTTAGGTTTTACGTTACCTACAGCAAATCCATCTCAAAGGACTGAGTTATGTAAAATGACTGGCTGATTCTAGCAACATTCCTGAAACTCCTTACATTAAGCAAGTGGTTGCTGTTGAAACATTATGAAGCCAAGCCTGATAGTATAGGCTTATAATCCTTGTTATTTGGGGAGGTTAAGGCAAGAGGACCAAAAAGTTCAAATCTTGCTTGGGCTACAAAGTGAGTTCAAGGCTAGTGTAGCCAATTAGTGAGACTCAAAACTAAATTGTGACAAAAAGGATGGGAGGGGGTGTGCACAGTTCAGCGCTAAGCAGCATCTAGCACATGTGAAGCCCTAGGTTCTGTCCAGTAATGCAAGAGAAAAACAAAATAAAATAAATATATTGTGCTATAGGCCATAGGTCACTCAATGTCATTATTACCAATAAATAATATTACAGAAGAAAAGTACTGATGTCATGCTCAGTATTCAATCGTCCCTAAAATCTTTACCACTAGAACCCCTGACGCTTTCCTGGACACATGGCTACCAAGAATGAAGATCACACTGCCTACTCCTACTCCCCTGCTGCTTACAAGACCCAGAAGTGAACTTATCATCTGGGCGTATTTCCCTTTGTACAGTTACAATGACTGGGTTTGGTAAACGAGACACAGAAGGACGGAGCAGATGCAATGGGGCACACTTCTAATCCTGCAGCTGAGAGACAGAGGAATGCGCAGATCTCCTTGAATCCAAGGATAGCCTGATCTACAAAGTGAGGTCCAAGCCAGCCAAGGCTTATCTAAAACGGGCAGGAGGCAGGGAGAAGAATGAAAGTGACTGCCAGAAGCCGGGCATGGTGGCGCACGCCTTTAATCCCAGAACTCGGGAGGCAGTGGCAGCTCAATTTCTTAAGTTCAAGGCCAGCCTGGTCTACAAAACAAGTCCAGGATAGCCAGGGCTACACAGAGAAAACCCTGTCTTGAAAAACAAGAAAAACAAAAACAAAAAAAACAAAAAACAAAAAAAGAGAGTGATTGCCAGTTTCTTAGTATCTCCTTAAAAGACAGTTTACTCACGTCAGTATCTCCATCCTGACCCCATTTTTTGTGCCCCAAAAGCCAACATTATGGTCAAAACTCTAGCAGGTACTAACAAACTGACATTAAGAAGAAATCAAGAGCCCCTGAAGAGCCTAGATCCACCATGTTAACTCTGAACACTTTCCCAGAAGCGCCAGAGACTGAGCCCAGGGCGGCCACATGCTGAGTGTGCACTGCCTCACAATGCTACACCTCCAACTCCACCACTGCGGTTTTTGATTCAAAGACAAAAGTAAACTAAATTAAGCTTGGATAATTTCATTATTATACAGCAAATCATAAATTGAATACAATTCTAACTTGAGTTTTTCCAAGTACAGGCTACTTTGTTCATTGTTTTACCTTATGTGTTCTTTAATCCTTGTAGCTATTCTGTAAATGTCACTGTTTCCGTATTATAAATAAGTAAAGGAAAAGACAATTTATCTGAATTCAACCTCTATGAGGGGGACACAGGAACCAAAATCGGTCAGCCCCAGTGTCCTTTAATCCCAGCACTCAGGAGGCAGAGGCCAGCCTGGTCTACAAAGGGAGTCCAGCACAGCCAGGGCTCTGTGTAACAGAGAAACCCTGTCTCGAAAAGTGAAAAAAAAACAAAACAAAACAAAATAAAACATAACAGGTTCTTTTATGTATTTTAACAGATCTAAAAGGCAAATATTTCAATGGAAAATTCTAGCATAGTGCTTTGGGACAGATTTGTCATTAGACTCCCCCCTTTCTTTATGGTAAGATTATTCTTATATTATCAAATATTCAACTCAACTAAAATTGCCTTATCCTGACACAAGACCCAGTAAGCAATCTTCTGAATTCAGTATGTGTAGCTGACTTACACAGAATCACAAAGATTCTAAGTAGTTTAGTACATAAAATAATAAATCTAGTCTCTGGTATCTATTTTATTTTTCATGGTAAGTGCTCATTACAGAATTATCTTTAAGCTTCATAACCCATGAATACTAACAAGAATACGTCTCAGGAGCTGGAAAGATGGTTCAGCAGCTAAGCACACTAACTACTCTTCCAGAGGACCCAGGTTCAATTCTCAGCACCCACATGGCAGCTCACAACTGCCTGAAACTCCAAGATCTGATACTCTCACACAGACATATAGGCAAACAAAATACCAATGCAATAAAATAAATATAAAAAAATTTTTAAGAGTATGTCGAGCTAGAGAGATGTCTCAGAGGTTAAGAGCACTGGCTGTTCTTCCAAAGTCCTGTGTTCATTTCCCTGCAACTACATGGTGGCTTATAGCCATCTATAATGAGATCTGGTGCTTTCTTCTGGCCTTCTGGCTCACATGCAGGCAGAATGCTGTATAAATAATAAATAAATAATAATAAAAAAGAGAGTATGCCTCAGTCAGGCGCATGCCTTTAATCTCAGCACTTGGGGAGGGCAGTGAGTTCAAGGCCAGTGTGGTCTATAGAGTGAGTCCAGCTAAGGCTACACAGAAAAACCCTTTGTCAAAATAAATAAATAAATAAATAAATAAATAAATAAATAAGAAAGAATATGTCTCTAGGTGTTCAAAGGTAAATAAAATCCAAGTAGGTTCTCATCACTTATAATAGGAGTAGCAATACTATGTCTATTTTTTACCTGTCAAATTCTATAAACAATAATGAAAAAATGAAGTAATGATCCAAAAGAAGAAAGTCAGCTAACAGAGCAAAGTGATGAAACAAACTTAAAACAGAAAGTAAGGTGCAACAGCGGTGATGCATGCCTTTAATCCCAGCACTTGAGAGGCAGAGGCAGGCAGATCTCTGTGGGTTTGAGGCTGGCCTAATTTACAAAGCTAGTCCTCGGACAGCCTAGGGCTACAAAGAGAAACCCTGTAAGATCTAGACAACCGTTCCTTTCATCTTAGGAAGACTGCTAGCTTCCACCAGGATCAAGAGAAGTCCACAAACCCAACCAGGAAGCTTAAATAGGGATAGGATAAATAAAGCAGAGAAGGTAATTTTAGCAGTAATGTAAAAGTGACGGGCATGAATATGCACTGCATGAGAAGACCATTAAGTGAAAAATATAACATAGACAAAAACAAAAACAGAAAAGATGAGAGAATTTCAACAGTGGGAAACCCAATCTCTGGGTTTACATACTAGAAAACACATTGAACCTACCTAAATTAGAACATTAATTAAAAGGCATCAGTCACAACTGGCACAGAAGAACATGCCTGTAATCCCAACCTTCAGGAGAGGCAGGATGGGGTTACACAGTTAGATCCTATGTCAAAAATCCTATCTGAGAAAAAAAGGGGGGGATTATACATATATATCAAATAATCTGTTTATGCATCTACTTGAGAATGAAACAGTAATCTCTGAAGTCTCCAAACAAAATAGTGAACTGTAACCCAGCATCCAGTTTCCCTACTTGGGCTTCCTGGTGGATACAAGGACTTCTCATCACCTGAAAGAAGATAACAGTCTTCTTTAGATGAAAGATAAAGAACAACTGCCTGTTGCTATGCAACTAAAAGTTCTTACTGGCATAAAAAAAAGAGCCTTTGTGAGAGCTCCCAACTGCAGAAATATCTAAACATCAACTCCAGGAGGTCGTACCAAGCACAGACCAGTTACTTCTAAATACCCAAAGTGATAAGGCAGTATGTACAATATCAAGGAAATTTTATATAGTAAATGAAATTAAAACTTTTCAAAAATATAGAATTCTAGGTTTTTAAATAATAATTTAAACATGTAATTTGCTACAATATGCTATAAAAAGAATGTTCCATGTAAAATAAAAGACTACTGTTTTAAAAGAGGTATAAGAGAGAATTTTCAACCTCAGAGCAAAAAGAGAAGGGAAAGCCAGGCAAGGTGGTGCAGGCCTTTAACTCTAGTACTCAAAAGGGAGGGAAAGGTGGATCCCTGAGTTCCAGGACAGCATGGTCTACAAAGTGAGTTGCTGGGCTACATAGAAAAACTCTGTCCCGAAAAACCTAAAAAACAATAACAACAACAAAAAAGGAAGGGAAAAATGAGTGAACTCAAAAAAAAAAAATCTATAAACTTGAATTTTAAAAAGTCTTTATTTCCAGTGGTCTCTATCTAAACTTTAGTATGCCCTTCAAATGTAAACAATACTTGTGATTTTATCACCAATAAAAATTCTATGCACTTTTCTTTATTACAGCTGTTACAACATAACAAGATCCAGTCGGCCTGTCAAATGTAGCTGTTCCTAGGTCATATATGCTGTTCTTTCAATCTCGCAGGCTCAAGGAATCCTTCTGCCGCAACTCCCTGCACAGCTTCAAGTAAAGCGTTGTAGCACCATGCCTGATTCACTACTGTACTCTGTTGTTTTATGCCTTATAAAAAGCCAGAGTGGGGCTGGAGTGTAGCTCAACAGCATGAGTGTTTGCCTATACCATGCACGGGGCCATAAATTCAAGCCCAGGACCACATAAAAACACAAACACACAAAAGCACATATTACTATTTGTCTTATTACCATTTCAGCAACTGAATTTCAAAGTAGTTTTTCTTTTATGTTATGTTTTTTACCTTAGATATTTAAAAAATTATAATAAGGGGTTTTACCAAACTCCAAAGGGTTATACAATACAAAATGTACAAAAAGAGTAAAGAATCTCTCATTTAAACTTCATAGTTTAAGAAAACATGTAAAACGTTCTCTCTGAATTATCAGCCTGTTGGCAACTAGTACTCAGCTTGCCAGAGTCATACTTTTTAAGATAGCAAACACAGAAGAACTGGAAATTCAACATTGTAAATAATGAAATGAGTTGTAGAAATATATTTAGTAACTGCAAATAGACAGCAGAGTGACTGAATTCATGATCTTGGAAATCAAACTGCATAGAATTTTACTTCTTCATGCCTAAATTAAGGCTGATTTCCTGTATAGTTTAAAATAATAACAAGTAACTAAAAACCAAGAGAAATAAGAACTTATAATACCAAAACTCATCCAATCTATATTCATTCAGTATTATTGTTAGTATTCATGTTGCTTAAGTTTTTATGAAAGATTTTAGGAAGTTCAATTTTAAATAAAATATAAATTTGAAAGTTATCTCAAGCATCGTTATACCAGACACAGACTGCATTAAGTAAATCACAGAGAGATTTTTGTGCTGTTAACTACAACTTATACATTAACTTTCAACACTGTCCTCACCTGCCCACCGGCTACAATGGCTCCAAAGAGATGCAATAAGCAACACTTAAGATTTTCCTTGAGATGTTCACTTTCCTGAAAACATTCTGTGAATACAATACACAAATAAACAAATAAATAAGATGTCTATTTCAGAACACAATGCATGTCTAAGGAATGCTTGACACAGAAGAACTGTGTGAAAAGGCTAACCTGTCAAGCGGCAGGGCTGACAAACGGGGTCACAGGTCCCTTAGCTCCGTGGTACTTCACCCCTGTTGTGAATAAGCTGCTGTAAGGTAGGCTACTATCTCCTCGGAAGTCACATAGCCACTAAGTGACGGAACTAGAACTTACCCCAGTCCTAACTTAAAATCTCCTCTGTTTGCTTAACAGCTGACCCTTTGGTCAATTACAAAATGAAAACATTAAATAAGAAAGGTTTCCTAAATCTATCCTAAGGATCAATATCTAAACTTCTAGCACCTAGATGTTTTAGCATAATGAAATATTTTGCTATCTTTAAATGCTATAAATGCATATGTTAGAGAACAATTAAGGCTGAAAGCAAAACAACTAGGAAACGTTTCCCTTTAACTTCTTCCTCAATTTACCAACATTCTTCTACCTTAAAAAGAATTTTACAGGAAAAAAGAGCTGTACAAGACACAGTCTTGCTCAGGAATGAAGGGAATACTGGTTCCAGGATCTTCACCTCAGAATACAAAAAGGCATGAAATTGAGTTCAAGCGCCTGAATAAAAATGATGCAGAGGTTGCTTGTACCGGTGCCAATCCTCTAATATACATTAAACTATTTCTAGATTACTTAGAATCTAAAATGATGTAAATAATATGTAAGTAACTCTAATACTGTACTGATTAAGAGAACAAAACAAGAAAAAGTCTATATATGTATAGACAAAATTTCTTTCTCACTGCATGATTTCAAGCTACAGTTAGCTGCATCTGCAAATGTGGAACTCACTTAGTTTCTTAATTTAATACATTATGAATATTACTGTAATTTAACAGATAATCTACCTTATTCATCTTTATTAACAAAAAATAAAATAAAATCAGCATGATGAACATTTATTTAACCAGTCTTCCTTGACTTACATTCCCAGGTTTTGCTTACCAGTTCTCAACTGACAAAATGCTGTTTCCCCACTGATTTAGGGAGGGGTGACAGGTTTGTGTGCAAGTATGTGATCTTATTTGACTGTGCTCCCTGAACACTGGAACTGCAGGCATGAGCTATTGTGTGGGTCCTCACGTTTGCACACCAAGTACTTTCCTGACTGAGCCATCTTGTTTGTCATTTCTTTTTAAAATCCTATTATAAATACTGTTTTGCCTTAATTACATCCTTACACAGCAATATAATGACAGATATCCAACTTTATACATAACACTGCCAAATACAAATGTAAAATGTACTAACAGAAAATAGTAATTAAAAAAATTAAAACCATTACAGTTATGATGGAATAACTGCTATACGCATACTTTCTTGTTTTAAACAGTATAAAAACGAACAAAAGAGGTCCCAGAAATTAGGTCAGAGAGCTGCTATATATAGAAGGAAAACATGTTGAACTCGGGAATTATTTCAGATTTCTTTTAGAAATACTTTCAGAATTACTGCACAGGATGGGAGGACTCTAAAAGACCACTGATATTTACTGAGTACAGAGACCAGGAATCAATGTTAGGAGAGGCTAGAGCAACTGGAATTTGCAAAGTGGAATCCTGGAATGGAGAAAGTTACACAAGGTGCTCCAAATATACATATAGCACTTGCTTTGAGTAACGATCCTCACAAGATAATCTAAAATTCCACAAGAAGGCAAAAAACTACAAAGATGAGGTAAACAGAATAACTATATAATCTTACACTAAAATGTAAGATGTCTGTTTTATTCACCCATGGGGAAACTCCATAAAAGAAATAGTATAAAGAATATTTTTTAAAAGCAGAGCTGAAGCCAGGCAGTGGTGGCACATGCCTTTAATCCCAGGCAGAGGCAGATAGATCTCAGTGAGTTCGAAGCCAGCCTGGTCTATAAATAGGACAGCCAAGGCTACACAGAGAAACCCTGTATCAAAAAAAAAAAAAAAAAAAAAGCTCAAAAAGAATTGAGTCAGCTGCCCAAGGGTTGACTGCAGGATGCATCAGAACAGTAGCTACAGCCTTTAATTCCAGAACGTGGGAGGCAGAGATAGGTGGACTCTGTGAGTTCAAGGCCAGCCTGGTCTACTGAGTTCTAGGACAATCAGAACTATCTAGAGAGACACTACACGTCCCCCTGCCACCTGCCCCCTCCCCCTGCCAAAAAAGGACCTGTCATGGCTCTCTTAATAGAGAAAGCCCTTAAATTTACTTGAGCTCTCAACTGCCTGTTTACAACATTTTATACCAAATAACCTCTCTACCAAACCCCATATCTCCCACTAGTTTACATATTCAGGGTTTCTCTGTATAGCCCTGGCTGTCATGGACTCACTTTGTAGGCCAGGCTGGCCTTGAACTCACAGAGATCCACCTGCCTCTGCCTCCTAAGTGCTGGGATTACAGGTGTGCGCTACTCCTAATCTTTTATGTTACCAAGCCTGATTACTTGGTAACTTTGAATTTTTTTACAACAGTGCTCCACCTCAACTGCTCTACTTTATTTCCTGCCCCAAAATATGGTTTACTAATGGGGGACCCTGCCGTTTGAGGTTGCCGTCCTCCCAGTCTGGATAGCCACTCTGAGCTTGGCAATAGATGGAGGACTCCCTCTCCCCAGCTGGGCCTCCTGCTCTCTGCCTGACCTCATCTGGAGAGCATCTTTAGGTTAGGCTCCTAACCACATTTGATATATGGCCTTTGGCACAGCTCCCTCCTAGCTCTCCCCTCCCTGCCCCTACAGGATAATTAGGTACTGTTTTCCCATTCATATGATAGGAGCTGCCAAATGCAAAACAAGCATCCTTGAAGTGCCTAGTTCTAACCAATTATGTACACCTATTCTGGAATCGCCTCGCCCGCCCCCCCCAACTCCTCCCCAAGGACTATAAAGCCTTTGTTTCCCCCAAATAAAGTTGAACTACCTCCCTGAAGTGGTTCCCAGAGAGGTCATTCTCCCTCATGCTCAAAGGCCTTTCGAGCCCTGTGCTTCGCCTTCTGTTCCTCCTGTCTTCTTGGACTGGTGGCTAAGAGCCACCCAGGGAAAGGGAGACCCACGTTTACCTTACTCAAAGCTCACAGATATAATATGGTTCACTGACAGAAGTTCTTATGTGAGAAATGAACAATAAACCAACTATGCTATTTCTCCTTACAGATATCACAGAAGCCTGATCTCTGCCACCCAGAAATCAATACAGCTGGTTACAAGAAGCGGCTTAACTTGTGCTGGAACTTAACCTGAGCAAATGGCCAACTCTGGACTCCTTCTTGGAAATACATGCACACACACACTGTCCTCTGAAAGAAGAAGAATTTACCTTAATGCTAAAAATGGTCTCATCAATTATGGATTTCAGATTCTAACTTCATTAAAGACAATACATTTGCTGGCTGAAATAGCAGCAGTCCATTAAAGGGCCATCAAGTAAGAAGTCATAAGCAAACTTTAAGAAACTTACAGAAGAGATACAGCAGCCAAACAGCAGACTATCCCTTACTAGATATTGATGATACTTGCCCAGACAGACACTAAAATAACTGAAGCCCTCTTTCTGGAAAATATTCCTCCATTTGGCATCTCAAGAGCTCTTCAAATAATAATGTACCTTCATTTGCTTCCCAAATCACACAGTCTACACCCAAATCTTTGGGAATTTGATATGATCTTCATTGCTCTTAGAGATCTTATTCTTCTAAAAAGGTGGAGCACTCTAATCAGATCATAAAGTTACTTTCAAAAAATTATGCCTGGAGACTCTGCTTCTCCAAAGGACAGTTATTACCAATAGCCCTCCAAAGATTTCAGACAGCTTTTGGCCTAACTCCTTCTGAGGTGATTTATTCCCATGCTCCAGTGAATGACTCTGCCATTGTGCACACATGGCGACCACTAACTGGAGTTAGCAGGTTATTTTAAAAAAAAGACAAATTTGTGAAGGGAAATATGGGAGGAGCTGGAGAAAAGAAATGGGTATAAATATGATAATATTTTATCGTGCATGTGCATGAAATTCTCAATAATAAAACAAAGAGTTTTAGAAAAAAGCTATCCCTAGCTCTCTGTATTTGGTTCTGGCCAGTCTTTGTCTTTTTTTTTTTTACTTTTTGAGACAGGGTCCTGGACTCACTTTGTAGACCAGGCAGGCCTCACACTTAAAGAGATTTGCCTGCCTCTGCCTCTGCCTCCTAAGTGCTGGGATTACAGGCGTGTGCCACCACCACCTGGCTCAGTCTGTCTTTTTATACTCTAGATAAAAATTAGTTCTCTTGGGATGGCTCAGTGGTTAAAACTATTTGGTGTTCTTACATCTTTAACTCCATTTCTAAGGGATCTGATGCTCTCTTCTGACCTACAGGCACCAAGCAAGTATGCCATGTATATACAAGTAAAATAAAATAACTAAATATAATTTTTAAAAACTAAAAATGAAAGATAAAAAATGTTCTTTATACCTGGGCATGGTGGTGCATGCCTTTAATCCCAGCACTCGGGAGGCTGAGGCAGGCAGATCACTGTGAGTTCAAGGCTAACCTGGTCTACAAAGTGATTTCCAGGACAGCCAAGGCTACACAGAGAGACTCTGACTCGAAAAACAAAAAACAAACAAAAATGTTCTTTATATTGGCCCAAGACTATGCTCCTAACAATACAGAAGACAAAAGCTCCTTCTGGACTTCAACAGTAGACACTCCTCTTCAGGGCAATGACTAAAGACAACTACCACACTGCACTGACTGTGCTAGAGCTGGCTTCTGCCTCAAATCTGACGGTTGCCACGCTCTTCCTCACGCGCCTTGCCTCTCCGAGGTCTCGCCAGCCCATACTCCTGCTCTCGCCCACCCGCCTGTGAGCCTTCGAAGGATGGAGCTGCTGTGTTGCAAGGGCACCAGGCATGGGCTGCGCCTGGACCTGGACTGTCCCGCAGCTGCTGGGGGACCAGCGTGTCCTGCAGAGTTTGCTCCGCCTGGAGGAGCACTATGTGCCAGGAGCCTCCTGTTTCCAGTGAGTGAAAAGGAGATCAAGCCGCACACGGAAGATACTGGCGTACTGGATGCTGGAGATGTGAGGATGTCTTCCCTCTGGCCATGAACTAGCTGGATAGCTACCTGTCCTGCGTCTCCACCTGAAAGGCGCAATTGCAGCTTCTAGGTTCCGTCTGCCTGTTGCTGGCCTCCAAGCTCCTGACTATTGAAGCTTTGCATCTATATGGACCAAGCTGTGGCTCCCTGACAGTTGTGGGAATAGGAGGTCCTGGTCTTCATTCTGCACCGCCTTTCTCTGCCCAGTGACCCACAAGCCTTGGTCAAAAAGCATGCCAGACCTTTCTGGCCCTCTGTGCTACAGATTACACCTTTGCAATGTATCCTTCATCCATGATTGCCACAGGCAGCATTGGGGCTGTAGTGCAAGGCCTAGGTGCCTGCTCCATGTCTGCAGATGAGCTCACAGAGTTTCTGGCAGGAATCACAGGCACTGAAGAGGACTGCCTGCGTGCCTCTCAGGGGCAGATCGAAGCTGTGCTCAGGGAGAGCCTCAGGGAGGCTGGCCAGAAGGTCTCCAGTCCAGTGCCTAAAGCCCCCTGGGGCTCTAGCAGCCAGGGGCCCAGTCAGACCAGCACTCCCACTGATGTCACAGCCATCCACCTATAGCTTAGGATAGGCCTCCTCAGGTGGCCACCAAGCAGAGGAGGGGCCCCTGCCACCCCCTCCCTGCCTGTAGGAACAATTCCTGCCGCATCAGAAGCCTGAGGGGGGCTCTCCCCCTTACAAAGCCCAAGGGGCCAGGTCCTGCCTATCCCCACAGTGTGCACTAAGAGGCTGGCTGGTCATGAGGGTGTCTGCATGCTAGTCAGCTCCTCTTCCAGCCCACATGACCAGCTTTGGCTGCTTTGGGTCTTGCTGGTCAGAGAAACTCAGACAGGTAACACCCACACACCAGCACTCCTTTTGGAGGCCCTCCTCTGAGGCTCTTTATCTTCTCAATTGCCAAAACGCCCCAGGACCTTCCAAAGGGGGTTGGTGTCCCTCCTGGGGTCACTGCATTTGGATTCAGGTCCTTCAAGCATCCTGCCAAGACTTGCATGAAGACCCAACCTAAGATGGCCACCTCGCAATCCAGACTCCCAGCTGCTCTTAGAGGGAACAGCCTAGGCCTTGGTCACAAGAGCAAGAACCCAAATTGTTGCTTTGCTTCCTGCTTAGCTTCTGTGATTGAGGGATCTTGAGGGGTGCTGATGCTCATTTTAATTTATTGCTTTGACTACAACTGTAAGAGGGTACAGTGAGGCCTGCACCCAACAAGTGGTGGTAACCCTAACGGCTGCTGTTTCCCTGCCCTCTGCTAGCGCTTTGTGGCCCAGGAGCTGCTACTGCAGAGGTGACTGAGCTATCTGGAGAGTGGGCAAGCCCTACGGACACAGGTCTTTCCTCGGGCCACGAGGTTTGGGCTGGTAGCACATTTCTATCATGCTGCCTTAATAAAGATTTCAGAATTTAAAAACGAAAACAAACAAACAAAAAGGCAAACCTGATTGTTGTATAGTATTTCCCTAATGCTTAGGTAATTCAACTTGAAATCAAGAAAGACAACACAAGATCTTTCAAAGCATGAGGAGGAGAGCGCAGTGCGGAGATAAGTTGAGCCTTCTCTCTCCAGTGCTCCTTTCACAACCGTTAAGTAACCAAGGCATCAGGGTATTCTCAAATCTGAGATAAAGATATGCAGATGACTAGCAAAAGCTACTTAAGTTAGAAAGCTGTTTAGTACTGGAAACTACAAATCCATACTGGCTGTTATATATCTAGGATAGGTCTCTCGGTTTATGTGAAAACTTTATTGTCTTTGATGCATCAGAATGGTTTGCTGCTGACCAGCTCCTAATAGCATTAATGATTCTGAGGCACTATCTTTTCATTTCTCTTAATTCTAAAGTACAAATGATTTTTTTAAAAAAACGACTGCTCTTAGGATGAACTAACAAGTTTAGTCTAGGAATCAAAAAGTAAAAACTTTAATTATCCTGCTAATTTACCCATCTACAACTAGACTAGAATCTAGGTGCTTCCACGGTATGACCATTTAGCTTTTGTCAGATGACTGCCCCTGCACCTGTAGAGATCAGTCACAGCCTACCTTTGCTGAACTGCAAACAAGTAGAAGCCCCATGCCGGCCACAACAATAGGATTACTGCAGTCCAGGCCCAAGGCACTCGGAGTTGCCTAATATTCCAGCTAGTATCGTGACTAAACCGCTAAACTCGAAATCCCTCTCCCCTCCAAAGTCTGTAAATGTATTTTCCTTTGTTCTCTGTGTTTTCTGGGTACTCCTACTCCAGCATCCCCAGCAGCAGGGGGGGAGCCTCCAGCGTCACCAGGAAATGTTTCTCCTGAAATACAATGCAGTGCATCTCTCTAGTGAATCTTCAAAGAATCTTTATTGCTTAAAATAGTTTTTATTCCATCTACAGATGTAGAGAATGCCATTTTAGCATATTAAAACTCTTATTACATATGCTTATATAGCTCAGGGAATATCTCTTCATTCTAAAGTACAATTGATTTCTTAAAAAGAACAACTGTACAAAAGCACTGCTTTAAACACATTCACCATCCATCAAGAGGCACTTGTGCTTTTATTAAGGTTGGCTATTTTATGTATTTGCCTGGTGTTACCTTATCTACACTACATAGAAAAAAAAGGTTCAAAGTCCAGAGAGATGGATGGTAGGTTAAAAGGTGTTTGCCACCAAGACAAACAACCCCAGTTTGATCCCCCATGTCAGAGAGAACCAACTCCTGCCCCTCTGACCTCCATACAAGCACACTGTGGCAGCATTCAAGCATACACAAACACAAAATTTTAAAATAATTTTTAATAAAAAAACAAAAAAAGCCAAGCGTGGTGGCGCAAGCCTTTAATCCCAACACTTGGGAGGCAGAGGCAAGCGGATCGCCTGGTCTACAAAGCAAGTCCAGGACAGCCAAGACTACTACGAGAAACCATGTCTTGAAAAAAAAAGTCCCAAAAAAACAACAAAGCACAGGCACAATCTATGTGGATACTACTACTTCCCTTGTGGTGAATGTAAAGTATCAAACCAAGGACCACCAGATGAAGTGCCTATTTAACATATCAAAGCAGAACTGGCCACCAGGTTCTCCCTGCATCCCTCAGCCCCTACCAGTTATAGGGTATGGCTGGCATACCCTGCACCCTACCCTAAACTTTGCCAGCCCAGGGGCTAGCATGCGCGTCCTCTGGCTGCTCTTCCCTATATAATCATCCATTTTTGGCTATGCTGGTCTTCTTTTGTCTACCCTTTACTCTCCTGGCTCTCTGCTTTCCCCACACGTCGCAGCACAGTCTGGCCATGTTCACTCTGGACCCTTCCAGATGCCTCTGGCTATGCTCTCCCTACAATAAACCGTCTCCTCCACCATACCTAAGAGGAGTCATGTCCTTCCTTTTCTTTCTTTCTTTCTTTCTTTCCTTCTTTCTTTTTTTTTCATTCAGTAAATAACTTTGGAAGTGGATCTCTAGATTTTTTTAATGACAAATGGGCCATGCCTACTATAATCTTAACATTTAATTGATTAAGTCTTTGGAACTTGTGTGTTTAACCACTTACTTTTTTTCCCTCTTATTTACATCCAACCCACCCTAGAGTAGTCCTGCAATCTAATTCCTTTCTGGATCCCCTTGATTATCCTCTGAGGCGTGAAAGTCACTAAGACTAAAGACCTTAAACCCTTCTACACCCCATCAGTCAAAAGCAGACAGATTAGCCCACTGTTACTCTCCTAAATGATTTTAGGGCCTCAAGCCTTGGTGGTGGTGGTGGTGGTAGTTGGTTAGATAGCTAACTAGGAATTAGCAGACTTAGAGGACTCTCAGGTTAGAACTCAATTAAACAAAGGTCTGAAACAGCAGGACTTTAGTGACTGTTGAGAAGAATGAGATCTGATTCTTATCTCTGGCCCTAGAGGTATCCTGGCATCCCTAACAGAGCATCAATAGATAACTACAGCTGGCTGAAAAGGTTCTAAACATCTAAAGATTTTTCCGTGGAAGGAGACACTCTGATAAAGAATAAGGACATGCCATTGCTCCCTCCAACAGGAAACCATCTAAACAAGTCTACCAACCCGGTCATAGCCCTGTTGTAGGATATCTGATCACACTGTGAACCTGGAGATTGTGAACTGGAAAACTTGGTTCTAGTTGCAGGGTGGCTCAGCCTAGTACACTCCTTTATTCAAGAGCTGTCTGTAAACAGGATTAAATAAAGTTAATCCTAGGACAAGAAGTGGAGCAAGCAACCGGGTGACAGGAAATTAACATGGGAAAAAGCAATAGACAGTGAGAGGAAGTCCAGAGGACAGACAGAAGCACAGCAAGTAGACAAGACATTGAGTTGAAGGGTTTTTAAAACAGCATGGAAAAGGAAAAGGGGCTTTTTCCTCCTAGGATGCTGGCTGAATAAAAACATCAGCTGGGTGTTTCCTCTGCCTCTCTGAGCTAGCAGGCTTCCACCCCAATATCTGGCTCTTGAGTCTTTATTGGTGAAATCGACTGTTTGGGATTTTCTTTTCTTTTCTTTTCTTTTTTTTTTTAAAGATTTATTTATTACAAAAACAGTGTTCTATATGCATGTACATCTGCACACCCGAAGAGGGCATCAGATCTCATTATGGATGATTGTGAGCCACCATGCGGTTGCTGGGAATTGAACTCAGGACCTCTAGAAGAGTAGTAGACAGTGCTCTGAGCCATTTCTCCAGCCCAAGATTTTCTTTCTTTCTTTTTTTTTTTTTTTAATAACAACACAGACGCTCAGGAAAACCTCTTGCTTTAGAATTTAGAAAACAGCATACAACTTTACTAAAATGTAGATTGGCACGGCAGACATCACTCAACCTATTGAGAATGAATTCCACTCTCCAATAAATTCTCCGTATTATACTGTGTCGCATCTTTACTCTTGATGGAGAACTGGTGAGACAAGGAGGCCAGGCCAAGACGACAGTGACCTAATGGCTTAGTGACTTAATTAGCCATTTCAGCTCATGTCAGAATGAGGGTGGAATTACATCAATAACGACATTACCATTTTAAATTAAAGAGAACAGAGAAAATAGGAGGAAATGAAGGCATACTGTTGGACTGCTTTGATTTTAGAGGGCCACACCACAGTTTCAGTGGGTCAGGACGACCTACTCAGAGCCTCAGGAGCAAGACTGTGCTCACAAAGACAAATACGTGAGTGTTGACTCAGAGAAAGAAGAAGTAAAAATCCCTATATAATTTATTTTAAAGACCAGTAAAGGCTCTTGCTGTACAAAGCTAATGATCTGAGTCCTATCCCTGGAACTTAGGTAAAAGTAGAAGGGAAGAAATAACTCCACAAAGCTGGTCTCTGACTTCCACATGCACACCATGGCATGCGTGTCCACATACATATGTCATGCACAGATACATACAATAATTATAAATAGCTAAATAAACTGGATGTCTAATGGAATGTTATCTTTCCAGATTTTATGACACCTTAAAACATGTCACCGCTTTCTTCCTTCCAATTGCTCCCTTTTAGAATGAGAGTCTGCATCCTATGCCTGATTCACCAGTGCATTTTGCAAGTACCTATCACTGGCTCACAGATGAAGAGGGATGTGATTGCACTGAGAACTGCTCATACGTGAGATTGTGGATTTTAGACTACTGAAAGCCAATACTGGAATACATTAAGATGCTCTGGGCTGCCAGAATAGAATGATCATATTTTGCATGTGATAAACACATGAACTTGGGGGATGGGACAGAAATGGAATATTATAGACTGAACTATCCCTCCCAAACTCATTCACTAATGTCTGAACTCATACACTCACATGGCTATACTGCAGACAGGGCTTGTGAAGAGCTGATTAAGGTTAGGTAAGATCAGAAAAGCCAATGCCTAAAAAAAAGAAACTGATGTTCATGTAAGAGGTAACAGCTTTCTAACATCTGAGCATAATACAAGGAGGAAACCATCAGTAGGCCACAGAAGCCTCACTCAAATCCAAACCATGCTAGGACCTTGATCTTACAATGTCAAGCTCCCTAAAACTATGAGAAAATAAAACTGTTTAAGTCACACTCTCAAATATTCCATTATAACAGCCAAAACATACTAGAACATTTACCCTGATGTAAAATTACACAAAGGGGTTGGCAAGATGGCTCAGTACACAAAGACACTTGCTGCCAATCCCCAAGAACTATACAGTGGATAGAGAAAAATCAAACCCTGCGAATTGTTCTATAACCTCCACACAGGCACAATGGTAGGAGCACCTGTGCACATACATAAATACAATTTTTAAAACTGCACAAGATATAAAATCAAAAAATATCCAACAGAGCCATTACATGTATGTCCCGAAATGCAAAGCTAGGTTTAACTAACATTTGGACATCAGAAAAAGTGAGGATGCATGTTTTATAGACATAACAATATACATATAAAACCTTAAGGAACAGCATAAGGATTACTGCAACTTAGATGTGAATTTATTTAGCAAGATCATAGAATATAAGATCAATATATAAAAACTATTTCTAGGGGCTGGGCGTGGTGGCACACGCCTTTAATCCCAGCACTCAGGAGGCAGAGGCAGGTGGATAACTGTGAGTTTGAGGCCAGCCTGATCTACAAAGTGAGTCCAAGACAGCCAAGGCTACACAAAGAAACCTGTCTCGAAAAACAAAAAAGCCCTGTTTCTATGTACTAATAACAATAGACAATACAACCAAATATCATTTACAAGAAAAAAATGAAGTGCTTTCAGATAAAATATCTGCACAATTTACACAGACAAAGGTCTAAGACTTCTAAGGACACTGTATTTCTAAACTGGGGTGGATCTCATTCCATTTTGGCCTCATACTTTTATATGGCAGACTTAAAGAACAATTCTTTCTTGTTTGTTTGTTTTCAAGACAGGGTTCTCTGTGTTGCCTTGGTTGTGCTGGACTCACTTGATCGACCAGGCTGGCCTCAAGCTCACATGGATCCCCCTGCCTCTGGCTCCTGAGTGCTGGGATTAAAGGCGTGTACCACACCTTTAATTGAAGAACAATTCTTAGGCAGCTGAACAGAAACATCATACTACTGTACTGGACTGTTGGTTTCCTGTCTTGTATCTTCAAAGTGAGGCCAATTCCAATCATAGCTTATTGTGAGTATTTGCATTTGACTAGCTCGGTAAAGTCAACCACTATGGGTAGTGACACAGGGTGTGTACTACAGCTGTTCACTGAGCAAAGAAGGCTATTTTTGTCTTGTAAAAAGAACTTTTACGCTCCTGAGGTAACCTGTTGTCTTGGAGGCTTGCTGCCTGTCTGCTAACCTAGGCCTAGTTCTGGAAGCTTCTAGCCTCCATACATTCTAACCTAGGCCTAAAATGTTTTCAGCCTCTGAGACTTACTGTTGAATAAGCTCACCCTCTCCTGTTCTGTCTGAGCTCTGGGCTGGCTGGTTCAACTCAGCTGTTCTGTTCTAGCTCAAACTCCTCTCCAGCTGACTTATTTAATCTGGCTTCTCTCTCAGCCCCTGAATTGCTCTGCCTGGCCTCAAACTCCAGCAATCTTTTCTAATCTTATGGCTCCTTCTCATTCTCTGGCTCTAAAACTGTCTCCTCCCCTTCTCTGCACTGCCCCTTAACTAGCTTCCTTTTCTTCTCTCTTCTCATGAGAGTCGGGCGTATCTTATTCTGTCAAATCTTTCTCTGATTCGCCATGTTTTCTGCCACTCAATCAGACCTCACTTTTAAACATGGGTACTTCCTTCTACAAACTCTACCTTCACTGTTTGGAATTCAAGGCATGTACCACCATGCCTGGACCTCAGCTTTTCTTTACCTGATGCTTGCTTTATACCAGGCCGGCCTTGAACTCAGATCTGTTTGCCTCTGTCTCCTGGATTAAAGGTGTGTTTATATTCCAGCCAGATCACACAGACCTAGAAGGTCTTTGGATGTGATCTCTTACCAGAACAACCATGTTCTAAATTAAAATTCATCTATACTATCTTACTTTATTGTACTGGGGGCAGAAAGTAAACACTGAAGCAAATGTGGCAAATGTTAAGATTTTAAATGTTCCAATAAACAATATACTCAAGAAACAAAGTGTTGTCAGGTATGGTGGCGCACACTTTTACTCCCAGCACTCAGGACGCAGAGGCAGGTGGATCTCTGTAAATTTGAGGCCAATCTGGTCTACAAAGTGAGTCCAAGACAATCAAGGCTACACACAGACACCCTGTCTTGAAAAACGAAAAAAAGAAAGTGCTCCCTTTATATTTTGTAATTTTTTTCTATATTCTTGGAAGATGGCATAATTTCTCTGTTTTAAGACAAGGTCCTGTGTATCCCAGGCTGGCCTCAGACTTGCTATGTCGTCAGAGATGACCTGACCCTTGTGGTTCTACCTTGTGGCTTAGATTATAGTTTATGTTCCACTGTGCACCATTAGTGCAGGTATAGGAACTGAACCTAGTACATGACAGGCAAGCATTCTACAAACTGAACTATAGCCCCAGCACAATCTTTTTTGGCTCAGATTTATTCATCTTTATTTATGTGTATGTATGTACACCATGTGTATGGAGACCCAGGGAGGCCAGAAAAGGCTGTCCCCTGAACTGAAATTATAGGCAGTTAGGAGCACCACAGGAGTATTGGGAAGCAACCATGGTCCTCAAAAAAGCAGCAAGTGCTCTTCATTATTGAGCCATTTCTCCAGCCCCCCAGCATAATCAGTTTTTTAAGCGTCAGCTCCAGCCAGGTGTGGTGGCACAGGCCTGTAATGACAGCACTCAGGAAAGACCAGAGGCTCCCAAGTTCAAGTCATTCTCAGCTAGAGCAAGTTTGAGGTCAGGCTAGAAGACATGAAACCCTGCCCCAGTGTAAAGCCAGAAGTGAAGGAGAAACCAGAACAAATGTATAGCCACGCACATATACGGCAGTAAAGTCTCTTACTGGTTTGGGTATAAACTGGCTTGTTTTCTGTTTCTAAAGATCAAATGGTAGATTCGGTACATGTTAAATATGTATCCTTAGGATATCCCTAGCCAAGGTTTTAGTTTTTAGTAAAAATTTTTACATTCTGAAATATACTATCTTTTAAATCCTCAGCTATTCTTAAAAAGAAAAGTATGGAATCTAGGCAGTGGTGGCATGCATCCCAGCATTTGGGAGGCAGAGGCAGGCGGATCACTGTGAGTTCCGGGCCAGCCTGGTCTATAAAGCGAATCCAGGACAGCCAGGGCTACACAGAGAAACTATGTCTTGAAAAACCAAAAAAGGAAGGGAGGGAGGGAGGGAGGGAAAGAGGAAAGGAGGGAAGAAGGGAAGAAGGGAGGAAGGAAGGAAAGAAGAAGAGGGGGAGGAAGAGAGAAGGAAGGAAGGAGAGAGAGAGAGAAACATGGAGAAAACTAACCAAACTGAAAACCATAATCATAACCAAACACAAATTAACTTACCCAGTGGTTTTACTCTTTAGCAGTCTTTATCTTATAAACTCACAAACTAAACTAAGGTCAGCATCAGAGTAAGAAAAATAACAGTAATCAAAGTTGATCAAAATCAAAGTAAAGTAAATTAGGGTTCTACTTACGATAAAAGAAAGGAACAAACTCCACTGTGAGAGAAGCTGGTTTGTATTTCTGTCTGCTCTTTTCCACAGAACTAAGGATTCGTCTATCGTTAGAAAAGAAGCCAGTAACAAATTACATCATGAGTATGCAGAGAAGGCACAATTTAAAAGCAATAATAAACAAATTTAACATTCAAATTTTGGGTTGCATGCTAAATAAAACATCTTCAGGACTGATACAATGGACAAAAAAAAAAGAAAAGAAAAAGAAAAAGAGTTAAAACAGTAACCTAAGTGGTTACCAATTAGAGAATGTTTTTTTATTGTACATTGTGATAGCCAAGTTAAGTTTGCAAATAACTGGGAATTTAAAACCCAGCATTTAAATTTCTAATCTGTGGAAGAATTTGCATGGCAGTTCTGACAAAGGACAGCTAAGACTATGACAATATTACTTGGGGACATTAGAAGCCAGTGACTGACCTGTGTCTTACTGATGTTTTACTCAGCTACAATGGGTCCAGATCTTTAAGTTCCCTCATTTTAAAGACGCAGATTCAGTATGGGATGGTATTATTTTTTTTAATGAAAATTCCAGTAGTTTTTGTATATGTTTTCTATAATTTTTAACAAGGCCAATACAAAGTATACATGCTTCTACTAAGAATATTACAGTTCAACACAAAATAAAGTTGCTTAGACAGCCACGGCAATAAAGAGATTGGAGAGTAAAGCCTATTAAGGCCAATAATACTTTCAACCAGTGGAATGGCAAAAAATAAATAAATACATCACAGAGATTTTTATCATGTCCTGAAAATGGTATTTACTATTATTAAGAACAACATAAATGGAAAATATCTGAAATTACCCATAAATTCTGTACATCTATGGGCTACAGGTGTGCACCAGCCTCTCCCTCTAATAGGAAGTTCTTATTTTGGATTTAGTTTGGAGCCTTCTCACAGTTAGGCTTGGACTGTGCACTCATAGCTGAGCTGCTAACTACTGCAGAGACAACGGCATCTTTCTCAGGGTATCGTGTGAAGTTCTCACTGATGTTTTGTCACCCAGTCAACTTTATTATAGTGAGTAATACTGCCCATGATACTGTATTATTTTTATACTCCCTTATGTAGATCTACTATGCATCCTTCCATATTGTTTTCATATAGATCTTTTAAGAGTCACATACAGAAGACTCACTAAAAACCCACACATTTATGGTAATCAAGGTTTTGTTTTGTGACTTATAATGTATGTATGATGGATGTGTCAAGCATGTGGGAATGAAGGCACATGCTGTGTGCGTGAAGGTCAAAGGACAGCCTCAGGCATCAATCTTGGCTTTTGCATTTTGAGAGTGTCTCTGTTGGCTTCCTACTGCATCTGCCAGTTCAGCTTTCCTGCCAATCTCCAGGGTTTTTCTTGTCTCCACTTCCCATCTCTTCATAAGAACACTATAATTACAGACATTGCTACTCTCACATCGGCTTTTACATGAGCTCCAGGGATCAGAACACAGGCACTCATGCCTATGTGGCAAGCAAGCACTTCCTCTGCACACTGAGCCACCATCTCGGGCCAACACTCAGGTGTTAACATGACTCTCAGCACTGCAGAGCCAAGTGCATCTCTCCAGCTAGTCTACACATCCAGCTCCACGCCAGCTGAGGCTACGGAGTAAGGCTCAGTCTCAACATTATCGATTTATATGACATACCCTGAAATTCTATGTCTCCAATTTCTATACGGATCATACAAACTTTCACAGAATGCCAATGCATGGATCACAAATTCTTCAATAGATGTCTGATCAGCCATTTCCTTCTCCTTTTTTTTGCTTTTTAACTGGGAATAAGTTTAAACATAAAATTAAAGGCATGTTTCATTTATCAGCTTGCAATAAGTCACTTTTATTAACATAAGCCTAACTTCCCCTTTGAGTCCATAAGAGTCATTTAATCATATGGGCTCGATATATTTTCTCAGATGTTAAATTAGGCAAACTTTTCTGAAACGCATGTTTTTCAGTAAGATATATGATACATAAAAAGCTTCAAACTTAAAATAAACATGGTATCATTTTTTAAAACTATAAAAAATTTTAAATTAAAACAATGTATTAATAGCTACTTGTCTATTTTTAGAAAACACAAGATTTGGGGCTGGAAAGATGGCTCAGTGGTTAAGAGCACTGGCTACTCTTCTAGAGGATCCAGGTTCAATTCCCAGCACCCACATGGAGGCTTACAATTGTCCTAACTTAACTACAGGTCCAAGGATCCAACACTCTTATATAGGCAAACTCCAATGTACATGAAATCAAATTAAATAAATCATTTAAAAAATATATAAGATTTATAAAACGATCTATTACCCATTACTAATTTTAGTTGTCTTTTCTATTACTGCCTTCTTTGAAAATACTAAGCAATATATTAAACCTTTAAAAAATATATTAAACTTTTTTTAAAAAGTAAATCCTCGTTAGTCTCCGTTAAGCAACAAAAAGGAATATTTTCACACCTACTTGCTGAATATATAGTGTTGTCATGGTAATGACATGGTTAATATAAGAGCAAGTCCCAATTTCTTCTACATTTGATAAATTCCTAGGAGATAAAAAGAATAACATTTATTACATATGCGCAATATATTTCTACTATATTCAGTTTGGATCCTGAGAACAAATGTTAGCAAATGAAATATCAATGATATTAAAATAGGAAATGATGCATAAGGTATTCCTATTACACAAGGCATGTACTATTACTGTTTTCACTTTGCTTTCTGAATTTTAGTTCTTTTTCTTTCATATTTTGTAAACTGTATTAGAAG